>NC_092027.1:3661505-3984505 GCF_042242105.1 Pempheris klunzingeri
CTGGCTGCCACTGTCTTGTACTGGTGCAGGTCAAACGGGCATTGAACCACAGCCTCTGTTGGCTGCTGGGGTGGCTGGTAGCTGCCTGGGGGTCCAGGATTAGGGTTCTGGGTGTTATTGTTAGGGTTGGTCTGGCTTTGGAGCTGGCCCGCTCGGCCTCCGCCTCCTCTCCCTCGGCCACGGCCTCGGCCCCTGCCCCCTCCTCCACCTGCCGTGAGGCCCTGGGCCTGCTGAGCAGCTACTGTTGCTGCCACTGTTAGCGGATCGGGATTGTGCTTCCTCATGTGTTTCATTAGATACGTCTCCTAGAGTTGTGCAGAGAGAAGAGAAGACATGATGGCAGGAAAGAAAAACTGCCAGGAAAGAAAAAACAGAGGGAATCTGCTCCATTTAGCTTTGTGGAATAAAAATGGCAGACAACAAGTATATTCCTGACTGATAAAAGTAAGTCATTGTAGAACTTGTCTGCCAGCGTCTTACAGACAAAACTATCACTCTTCTAGTCTACAGAGTGGTAACGTGTGGATGTCTGATAACGCTCAACATGCTCTCCTAAAAAAGCTAAATATATCTGGAACAACATGGCCGGGAACATTAAAACATTTGTGTTGGTGTTACAGGTGACCAAAGTCAACCATGACAAGAATCTTATTTCGAGCAAGCAAACATCTCCATATTGATTTAACTCTATTCAATTTGGGTTTCAATCAACAAACTTGGATTTACTAGGTGGAGACTCATTTCTATTTGTGCGATAGAGCTCTACTTAATGCTAAAGTTTGAACAGAACTAGTCTTAGATGAAATCAATCTTTGTTGGTGCAACCCAGTCTAAGCAGGAATGCAGGCGAAGTCAACAATGTGCCTTTGTGTGTTTTCATCATTCTAATAAATATTCAGACTTACAGACAAGATACTAATTAAATCCAAACATGCTCATCAGAAGTGTAACATACCTTGAATCAGATTGATGACATTATCTTAATATGGACTGTAAAACTTGTAGGAAAGCATTAACAAACGACAAACAGAGCTCCAAGTCTGAACTCCCTGTCCCCTCTGTCCTAATGTCTCTATTCTGCCATAGTAAGACCAGAGTCAGTGCATTGTGTGTCTGCGAATACTGTGCCTGATGTTTGAGTGACAAGTCTGAGCCCCTACCGAGGTATAGGATCGGTTGCAGAGGCCACAGGAGAACAGCTTGGCATGCTTGACGGTGTGTGTGGACAGGTGCACCTCCAGGCTCGCAGCATCTGTGTAACCACGGTTACAGTTGTGGCACTTGTACGGCTTGTCTTTGTTGTGCTGCCGACGGTGAGACTGCGGCAAGAGGAAGAAAGACACAGAGGGGGGTTGAGACAAACAGCCGTTAGCACAATCAGTACACAATGTTTTCCACACGAGTGATTTCAGACTCTCACAAAAAATCTATACGTAATATAGATTTTGTTTAAGTGTGTTATGGTTGTAATTATTACTGTGAATATTTACTTTGTCTCCATATTTCCTACATTGCCTACTTGTGGTATATTTATATACCACAATATTGACTCTAATTGTATATAAAAGGAACCACAACTGTCAGGTCTGGCTGAGTACATTGTTCAGCTACACCCTGATGAAGAGCCGGTGTGGATCAAACCCTGTTGGTGTTTTCCTTTTTTTTTTATTGTGATATGCTCTAATTTAATAAAGGCTTTTTGACAACATCTATGGCTCTGAAGTAAGAAAATCAAACAATGGGCCAATAAGAAAATGTAACTTAGTCTTTACTAAACTGGAACAAAAATTAAGACTGATTTTGTTGCTGTCACGTGTCTGAAATATAACGTTTAAATTCATGCTTCGGCCAGCAGAGAGAAGAAAACAGGCAGGATCAGAGCTGTGAATTAATTTACCTGTAGGTTGGACAGCTGAGTGAAAGATTTTTCACAGCCAGGATGGTTACACTTGTACGGCCGGTCACCGGTGTGAATCCTGAAAACCACAGTTAGTCAGACCGTTAGTTGATTACACTCTATAATTTACACTTCAGTGACTTTCAAGAAAAAGAAAATGAGAGTCGTGTGCTTATTGTAGAGTATTTAGCACGTTTTCTCTTCTTATCCATTGAATCATATTGTCCATGCAGCAGTGTTATGCCAGTTCAAATATTCATTCCTCCTTAGATATGTATCATTTACCATCATTAGATTAGTTTAGTCATTAGTACAAATAGAAGTTAACATATTATGATTATGGCATTAAGATCTTAGCTGAGTAGCTCAATCTCTTGCTTTTTCTTACATTTTTTCCTCTAATTTTACTGCGACAAAAGGCAATTTCTTTTGGAGCTGTTATTATTAATAACTATTATTTCTAATGATTCAAGTTGTAAAAAGAATTGTGGTTATTTTTACTACAGAGGTTAGAGATACACTTCATGCTGCCTTAAATGAATTGTTGATTCATTATTTGATGAATAGCGAATCGGGCATCAATAAACAAGCGATAGTATTAAACCATCCAAATAGATTTTATGTGGTAGTTTTATAATTGTTCAAGCTTTTTCCCTTTTGAAAATGAACACTGCAATTTTTTCAACAGGCATACATGCCTATTTTTCTAAAGAAGAACTGTCAGTAAATCTTTTTGAGAAAAGGGGGACTGTAATTTATTTTAACATGTTTGACTGTTATTAGACAGATGGGGTGATCACACAGAGATAATAAGCCTGTGTTGGACTACTGTTTTTCCACAAAGAAAATTGATAATGAATCAGACAGACTGGCATTAGCAGACAGGTAACCTGTTGTTGACGTGAAGTCCACTACATTTTAAGACTACTAAGAACTGAAAACATCATAGTTTGAAAAAATCTGATTTGAATTTTTCAGAAAGATAATGAGACAATCCTCCCTGCCAACGCAGCAGGCCTCCCAAATTTCAAAGACTACACAAAAACTCAATTGCAAAAAGATGCAAACAGTGACAGTGCCATGACTCTCCACGCACCTGCTCCCTTGCATGCACACATAAAAACACACCTGGCCATTCAAACCCAAACAGCCCAGCCCAGACCAGTACCGTGTGTGCTGCTGTAGGTGACTGAGCTGCCTGAATGTTTTCTGGCAGTAGGAGCAGGAGTAGGGCTTGGCCCCGGTGTGGATGCGGATGTGCTGGGACAGGTAGCTGGAGTTGGCAAACGACTTGGAGCAGTGGGGGCACTTGTGGGGCTTGGCCTCAGTGTGGTTTCTAACACGGGAAACCGGGAGGTGGAGAGAGAGAAAGAGAGAGAAAAACAGCGAGAGATTTTTAAGCTACAGCATGACCAAACTTCACGATGAACCGAAGACCAAATCATGCGTTTAAGTTAACAGGATCAATTACATTGATCACTGGTCATTAAGTTTGACAGTGTGCTCTTTATGCTGTGTCTGAGTTGTGAAAACACAGAACAAAAACATACAGCAAGCACAGTCACGCTTTTCTCTTTCTCTCTCTCTCTCTCGCTCTCTCTCTCTCTCTCTCTCTCGCAGTCTCTCCATTTGATGTGCCCTGAGTGTGAGTGTGTCTATGAATGCTTGGTTCTGCGGCTGTCGAGCTGGAATGTAAATTCAAGACATGTTGCAGGCCAATGGAGCACATCTTCCTGCTTAAAATTAATGGCCTCAAACCCACAAATCAAACCCAGTGGTAATAAAGGAAATGAAAAAACAAAGAAGGTGAGGGTCAAACATAAAATTCATGACAGCATGAATGGGAAACAAGTGCTTCTCACATGGCCACACATAGGTACATCAATGCTGGATTCGATCAGGTGTGTAAAACATGCAGACTGACAGAGTGCAGTAAAAGAATGACAAAAACAATAAGGAGCGTGTGCTGTGTTAAGGGGCTAAATTATCATGCAGTTAGTATGCTAAGTGTACTCGCACTGATATGGAAAGAAATAACAGATTGACTTTCCTGCTGACAACACTGCGACTATATGACATCATCTCTGTCATTTGTCAACATAATCAGTCCTGCTACCATTTCCATGTGGTCTTAGCCAGAACTCTATTTCCACTGCTTTTTCCGCTTGACATGAAATTCAATTAAAAGGGGATGTTATTAATGAACGTTATTAGTGGCTCCAGTGACGGTGGAAGGTCTCCACAAAGTGCTTCAAACCAAAGGGGGGATGTCTGAAGGAGTTGTGTGAAAGCAGAGGTGGAGCCAAAGAAAATAAAATAACTCATGCAGTACTAAACCAAGCTTGTGAGTGAGAAAGTTACCGCCAACCACCTGCAGAATGAGGGGATGCTCCAGTGGTATCTGGTGCTGTAATTTGACCTCTACCAAACACTGTAGCATGCATTCACCCAGGCTCTTATGTCTTCTGAAAGGATTTTAGCTCGAGAGTAATCAAAGCAACTGTTAAATTAACCAATGAATACAATTGGTTTTCTATCATGATAACTGATCAGTTATGAGAAAGGAACTAATCATCATTGATACATACATAAAAAGCAAGTTTAGACCTGCGATTTAACTTATGTTTGGTACAAGTGTTGCACCTTCAAAGGTGATGCTTAGACTGTGCAAAGAGTTTACACTGTCAACACTCTGGTAAAACACCCCAACACAACCCCAACTCTCAATCCCCTCCACCCATCGACAGTCACCACACACACAGGCCCACACACATGCTTTCACAACAGGAAGCACACGGACACGCACTCACAGGACCTCACAGGACCTCACAAACCACTCAGACCAGTACCGTGTGTGCTGCTGTAGGTGACTGAGCTGCCTGAATGTTTTCTGGCAGTAGGTGCAGGTGTAGGGCTTGGCCCCGCTGTGGATGCGGATGTGCTGGGACAGGTAGCTGGAGTTGGCAAACGATTTGGAACAGTGGGGGCACTTGTGGGGCTTGGCCTCAGTGTGGGACTTGGCGTGGATCTGCATGTCTGACTTGCTGAAGAACGTCACTGCACACATCCGACACCTTTGCAAGTGAGGAGCAAGAGACAGAAGAAAACCTTTATGGCACACTACACACATGTAGACTTATACATTGTGCTGAACGAATATTCTAAATTTGACTGTGAAAAACCATTGTAAAAAAGAAAAAGTAGATTGTGAAAATCGATCTTCGATTGTGAAAAAAAAGAAGCACCACTGTGGCTGTCTGCCTTTTAAAGTTCTTATGTGGGCCGCTGCAGAGAATACACTGCATGACAGACGGGAGTCACACAACATCACTTTCACTGATTGAAAATGAAATGTAGGTCACGCTACAACACTACACTTCCACTGCAATCACAGAAAATGGCTACACCAGACTTGACAGCAGCGTGCAGTGGAGCGTATGTGCCAGCGACATCCGTTCTGCAAACATAAAAACCTGTAAGGCTTGTTGGTCTTCTGTTTATATTTTTTATGTGAGCTGTCCATGGCCCCTTTACAAAGAAATGAGTCATAAAGTGTCTTTATTCTTTTAAATTAAAGATATACAGGAAATAGTACAGATATACAAGAAATGACGAAATGATTACCAGCGAGTTCGATCACCCTGCCAGCATTTATTTTGTCAGTACCAGCTGGCAGATGCTTAGTAACTTACACAAAAGAGAGAAGAGAAAATAAACATCTGAATGGTTCAAACCTGTGTGTTTTTTTTGAGCAAATAATTGAACATGATTTTTGGCCAGTTCTGCCACCAGTATCTATGTTGGCAGACGTCCTGTTCTAAATGTTCAATAAAAATCTGTGATCTAACAAACAGTAATGCTTTTCTCTCATCTAAATATCTTTCCACTACCTGTAGGATTTGGGGCCATCTTTGTTGGTATGGTCGTCCTCATCATTTGACAGGTCATATGGGTCAGCAGTGTGGTGCTGTAAACACAACAACAACAACATATTAGTTATGAAGTTTATGTTAGAAGTCTAATAAAAGACTATAGGCAAAGGAAAAGAAAGACATGAGACCCTCACCTGTCCACCAGCAGCCAGGTGTGCCAATATTAATGCATCACTTCCTGGAGGGAGGACCCCACCCACTCCGGCCACTCTCCCCATCATCTGTTTGCTCTTCCTGCCTCGCTTTGAGGGTGTTGGCATGACGACTGCAGGAGGGACACCAGAGTCCTCCTTCTTGTCTGGAAACAAGAGAAAAGTAAAAATAAAGGAAAGAGAAAAGTGGCGGAGCATTGGGGAGTGTTGTGTGAGGACAGCATCTGTTAAGAGATGGAGAAACGTAACGTAATCTGCCCCACACATCACCTGCATGAGGTGATACGAAGGTGTGCGCTTCCTTGGCAAGCATATCTTACGAGTGTGGACGTAGACAGGTGTGTGTATGCTTACATGTGTATGGATGCAACAACACAAAAAAAACTTATGCAGACATAAATAAATGGTGGGTAGAAAACAAGTCTCTCTTATTTAAAGGAAATGAAATTTGGTGTCTGGCCTTAATTCACTTTAATGTCGACTCAGGAGAAGAGATTTTTAAAGAATTCAAAATAGTGAGAGAACAGGTTCATATTACAGCAAACTAATGATGAATTCTCCTCAGTTTGTGTCATGGTGCCCTCAGTCCCAGCACAGCAGCAGCTGTCACAGTGGGCAGCTTTTAGTTGTGCCGATTGTAACGCAAGACATTGGTGAAAAAGCTAAAATCATCCCCTGACAAGTGCCGTGCATGTTAAAAGATGTTTAGTATAAACTTTGACAACACTCATACCATAAGTGACTGTGAATGGGGCCTGTGCTTTACCTGTATTTGAGGGGTGCACTGCAGACACTATCATGGTGGTGGTAGTGGGGTGTCCAGCTACAAATGACTGCGTGGAGGCAGTGGGGACCAGTGTGCCTTGAGGGGTGGTGATCACTAACCCCGCTAAGAGGAAAAGAGAAACTGTGATCTGGCTGTCTGTTTGGTCGAAACAAACATTTTACATCTCCAGGCCTTCTAGGCTACCATTCCTGCAAAGAGCATGTTTGTATTATTCGAATAGACTTCATTATAGACACTGTCAATATTCAAAGCCACAATCAAAGACTTGTCACAATGCAATTTTTAAAATTTGGATCACTATTGTTTAACAATCTGTATATTTTAACTGCTGCTATTACAGATATTGAACATAATGAGATTTTCATGGATATAAAAAAAAGAACATTGTAGATTTGTAGCAGCTGCAGTTGAATATTTAAAATGCTCCTAACTCACATGCACCCGTCTTAAAGTGATACAACAAACAAATATGATAAGATGATATAGAAATGGCAAATGGAGTGGGGGATGTCATGAACTGGGCAGGAAAACGGACGCAGCAGCTCACTGACCTGCAGTCATGATACCCGTAGAGGGCACAGGCACGACGGTGATGTTCTGGGAGGTGTGCGACTGGTGCAGGTGTCCCCCAACCACACTTAGATGTGCGCCGCCACTGTTGCCACCACCCCCACCTCCTTCCTGTTTGGGGACCAACCGCAGTCCGGTTCCTGCGTCCACTGAGCCGGGGATGGCGAGCACAGCCGTGGGGTAGTGGGGGGAGGAGGTGGAAGACGCAGAGGAGTGAGGGAAGGAGGCTGCATTGGCCTTGTCTTGGCCTAGCTGCTCCTTTGACTTGTTCAGGAACATGGCGTTCTCGATCTAGACAGGGGTGGTTAGAGGGACGGGTTGGTGGAAGGAAGAAGGAAAGGGGTGCAGGATGGACGAAGGGAAAACATCGGGAGATTTCACAACGGAGGCAAGCGACGATGAGGTGATGAAAGTGATAAAGTGAGAAGAGGGAGTGAAGATGAAGGGTGAAATGCATGCGGGAAAGAGGCCATTAGAGACGAGGAGGACAGGTGGGGTGTGGATCGAAGTGAGGAAGAGGAGTGTTGTGATGATAAACAAGGAAGGTGATGAGACAGGAGTATTAGGAAGGAGGGTGAGGTAGATTGGAAGAAGTTGAAATGGACAGAAGAGGAGGAAATAGAATAAAGGAGAGGATGAAAAGAACGGACGGAGGTAATGTAAAAGGTAAGGAATATGGAAGAGGCAATAAAGGTAAGACAGAAAATGAGTGTGATGAAAGGACAAGGAAAGTAAGAGAAAGGGGGAGGAAGATGAAGAACATAATATAACGAGGGAGGACATTGGTAGCAAAAGAGTGGCGACGGGTGGGAGTTGATAACGGGTTAAATCCATGTACACAAAGGAGGACAGGAAAGCGATGGGAGAGAAGAGAGAACAAAGGCATGTGAGATGCAAGAAGTAAATGAAAAAAGGGTCAAAGAGGGGTTGAAGAGATGAGAGATGAGAGGGACAGGAGTGATCATGTGATCGAAGGAACCCTCCCCAAGTCAACAGCTCATATTCAAACAACTGCAATGTGAGGTTAAGCCAACTTCACCGACTAAGTGAGCATTATTCGTGGTGTTATTAACAACATGTCCAGGGTCAAGTCATTGTCTGCTATTATGTTATGTTTAAGTATTTCCATAAACAGTTGAAGTGATAATCGCTCCCTCGTATCTTTTCACAGAGCACATACGACTACACCATGTGTATTTCAAGGCAATTCCAACAATGAGGATGTCTCTACCTGTCCTTGTACAGTGGGGACGGGAGACCAAAAGTATGATGAGTTGAAATGGGAATCGTCCATTATTTCTGTAATTAAAAAGCAACACACTTAGAAAACACCTGCCCTCCTCCTCCTCTTTCTTACTATGCTCTTCTTTTTTTTTCTACTTTCATGTGAAACGAGACCATGCACGGCTGCGTTTCAATCATCTTAGTTTGTTTCCTTTCCATGAATCCTCTCCTCCTATCGGCTGACACGGCTGTTAAGTTTCAGGATCGATGTGGAGTACGAACCCCAGCCAGCAGCCTCAGCTGTGGCTGGCTAACATGTCTACTGAATCGGCCACTTTGCTATTCAAACAACCATTGTTTTGAGGGACCCCATTACAAAAGTGTAAGGTGGCTATTATAAAGCTGGCTGGTTGAAAGTTAATGGTTTTAGGTTTATGCTGTTATTTTTTCAATAACATCTAATCAGATTTACAGAGAAGAGGATGTGAAAGGAATCAGGTAAAGATGTTCAATCCCGGGAGGGATGGATATAAAAAAATCTACAGGAGAACAGAAGAGGCAAGAGTTAAGTAAATACTGCGATAATGCGATGATAACACAGCCCATGCACTTCCTCACTAGTCCTTTCGACAGTATGTGTTGCTATTAACAAAGTCACAATCTTAGATTGGTTGCTTTATCAGCAACATGTTTATGAGTCTAGTTTTAGAAAGCAATTCAATGCTATGAGCGTCACAAAATTATAACTATTTATTGCTTGGAAAAGTAACACAGAGGCGTGTTCTCCCAGACTAGATGCCAGTGCAGTATGTGTTGGAAATAACATCCTTTCTAAGAGTACATATGGTTTGTGGAAGACAACCCTCCCTGTTTCAAAAGACTACAGTTTATCTCTTCATTATCAAACCTCTGATCTTCTGTTTCCTGATCATCTCCCCACTGAGACAAAGGTAACATGTTTTCTGCAGCACAAACAAGGAAGTGTCACGGTTTCATTGCTCTATTTTGGCATGCATTTGCCCTTTATTTTCCACACCTCTGGCTACTTTCACAATAGTAAAAGCAGTTCTGACGTTTGGTTATCTATATGCATGAAGAGGCTGGGAATGCCATGCATAACCATATTGCTCACACACCAAGAAAAGCATGCATGTAATCACATGTTAGTAAAGCTGAACTGACATTTAATAACTGATAACTGTTAAACCCTTTAGGGAAGTATAGGCCCATGAAAAATTAACGACGTAATACACTCTGAAATTAACTGTGACATAAGTGAAGTAAGGATATCTTTCATGCAAAACACTGGCAATGCAAGACGTGTTTTACGTTGTTTTTCATGAGCCTCCTCTCCCCTCTGCAGCTGCACAACCTATGAATAAATGATGTAGCGAGCTTCTCAGGCAAATTAATTAATTTCCCACGGGCTATAGCTATCTGACAACTTAGGGGCCGTTGTTAGTGTAATATAAACCAACGTTTCAGTGGTCTGAGAGCCATTTTTAACGAGGGGCACAAAGCTGGCTCCCAAACTGTGGCACTGCTAGCAGCGGGCTGGCGTTAGCAGTGATTCATTAAAAAAAAAAATCGTGTAAATACGAATTTGTCAGAAAACATTTAAAGCAGGGAGCCCATTGCGAAGCGGCCAGGATGTGTTACACTGCACATACCCAGCTGCCAGGGGCTTCATGAGGCTGTAAACAAACATGGCTAGCGCTAGCTGGTTAACGCAACAAGACAAGGGGAGCTAGCTAACTTGCCTCCATTAATTTTCTCCTTTTGTTCGCTGGCTTTGCTCAAGCTACAAGGAGGCCTGTATGTTCATGTGCTTAACTAGCTTTGTCGCTTAGTTTACACAAGCATCCTCGCTCCCTACGCCTCCATTCCTCACTCCCTGCTCATCTCGCCGAGAGAAAATAAAAAAAGAGGAGAAAAAAAAGTCTCGAATAAAAAAAAAAAAAAAAAAAAACGAAGACAGAAAAAAAAAACGTCGACGCCGTTGCCTCTGTAGGAGACGCAGCTTCATGCAGACTTCCGGCGGTTGGGACGACAGAGCTCTCAGACTCACTGAAAATAACAGATCATTAACAACCGACTAATAACTCCTGTGTTAATTACCGGTCAGATCGATTCCCCGTCAACCCCCCCGGAGCTTCCTCGGGTCGGGACAGTTGGGAAACTTTGTCCAAATCCGCCCCTCAAACCCCTCAGATATGCCTTTTTTTTCTTCGGGTTTTTTTCCTTTTTTTCCCTCCAGCTCTCCACAGCGGAGTCAACGCGCTCCGAGCGGAGCAGGCGCGTTTCCGGTCGCATCTTTCAAAATAAGATACGCACGAACCGCCATCTTTATTGTTATTTTATTTATTTTATTCTATTTTGATTTGATTTAGACATTTTACTGTTGGAGATTATTCTATTTCATTTTTTAAAAATGATCTTAATGGTATTTTGTTATCCATTCTTATTATCTTAACTATTACTTTTGTCTTGTTTTGGTGTGCATTAGTCTCCAAAATCTATTTTTAACAACCTTTAATGGCACACAAAAGACACATAAAAAGCATTATTATTTGTCAAAATGGTGCCGTATAAATAAAGTTTATTAACAGCAGCAGCAGCATAAGAAGAGAAATACAAGTACAGGTAAGTATAAATAAACGAATAAATAATAAATATGCATATGATTAAAAAGAATAAAGGATATAATGCATATGTAAACTATACAAAAGCATCTGGCGATAGAATTGAAAAATTACAAGGTAAAGTAACCCTGGTGTGATTAATAGCAGCAGAGTCAACAGGTCTATTCAGTGTGAACAGCGTAAATGGTCATATTATATAATAATATATTCACTGCACCCTGGACTGTTATACAAAATATGTATACGAATAACAACAACTGTAACTTTTGTTAGTTCTCTTTGGCCCGAGAACATTTATTACAATAATATATTGGCTGTGTAGTTGTCAGTTATGGCTCCACTGAGTGTTTTTAATTTTGTCTTTCAGCTCATTAAAGTCTTGGTTTTGAAAACAGAACCCTCCCACCTCCTGTGCCAGTCTGGCTGTCTCTCGCTAACTTGACGGAGCTGCTGAGGTGCACACACCGCCTTCCGGTGTGTTAATTCTCCGGTCAGTGTGCGGGGAGTGAAGCACGACTCATTTCCAGGTGTATTTAAGTCTTGAATTGGATGCTATGGTTATGTTCTTCAGCATGGCACGGTTTTCAAATTCATTTCAACTCGAAGAAGTCCCCATAGCTGCAGTGTTCTTGAATCAACAACCCAATAACTTGTTATCTTCCATTGGTAGGTTTAGCTCATGTCCACAGCAGCTGGAATCTGTTTCATCAATCATTTCTCCTGGCTTTAGCATCGGGGCAGGTGGTTAGATGGCTGCTAGTTTGAATCCCTGGACAAATAAATAAATAAATAAATAAAGATACAACAGCAGCAGCTTTAACTACATCACCAAGTTGCTCTTCGCCAAGCTGCTCAGTGCAAACAGTGGAAAACTGCACCACTCAGGGACGAATCCAGTACAAACCAGACACCTAAAATCAACAGACAATCTTTGACAGATGACACAGAAAGGAAAACCTCAAACATGTTTAAAAAACAAAAGAAAGTTTATTAGGACCCCACCATGCATGTGAGAGCTCTTCATGGGGTCCCCATGGAAAACATTTTGCGGTCACAATTCAAAACCAACATGATTTGCCACTTGATGAAAACAAAGATTACAACTGGAACAGAAATACAAAAAGCAAACGTGCAAAAATCAGATGTGTAAACAAAAACAATACATGAGCGAAGTAATAAGTAACATTTAGCAGTAGAATATAGAATACCATTTTATTCTAATTAGGACATAAGTTTATTGTGTACAGGATTGTAAGCAAACATTTCTCTAAAAACACAATATTTAGAAAGCAACTAAGAGGTACCTTCCATTTTGGCAGAACTTTACCAGCAAAGTACAGCAGGAGTTGAAATAACACAGAAAACAGTAGTAAACAGACTCTAGCTTAAATAGCTTAAATACATTTATAATCAAACACTGGGTCTGCTGATAGTGAGTCAGTAGAGCTGTTAACGGTGACAAACACTGCTACATTGATACTGTATCAAATATATACTGTATAAATACATCTATTTCCATAAGTACCATTACACAGAAGAACACATTTCCTTTCCTAGCCACAGCTAACCAACGGGTAATCTCCCTCTACTCTGATGATTACACAGTAAAGTAGCATACAGCGTCCTGACTGAAAACACATGTATTTGCAAGAATAAAATTACAGTTTAAGTGTAACAGGTATCGATGCATGCATAATAAAAGTAGTGCTCATTTTCAAATAAATAAAGTTACGGTTAGAAAGCCATTTCAATACATTTGGCTGTAGCACAGTCACACACGGACAAATAGTGTTTAAGCCGAGTATTATGGCGGAAAAAGAAAAGACTATTCTTGGTTAAATTCAGCGTTTGAAGTAGTGCAGTGATTCTAGCAGCATGCCGTAAAATGTATGCTGATTCAGAAATAAATAAAAGATGCCGAGCCAGGATGAAACATGAATACTCAGCCCCGGAGGTTATGGTGAGGTAGAGGGGGACAGTGTGACAGAGTTGAGGTATAAGGCAATTTGGAACTTCAGAGCTGAACCTTCACTAGCATATCATTCTGGTTGATTGACAGATGCATTAACTCTAATATTAGAAATCACTAACATACTCTGTTGGACATTTCCAGACAATGGATCGTTTGGTTTCACCTCCACATATCAAATCTTAATCATCCCTTTCCCTGAAGTACAAGCTGACATCACTTTACAGTTAGTGATCTGACTGTTCAGCATCTCTTCACATTAAGCTTTCATTTAAAAAACAACGCTAACTATAACACATAGTTCAGCATTTCAATACAATTATCTCATAGCTACCCTGTGGTACTCCTGTTGCAACAATAGAGGCTAAAACTGTAATTTACACCACATTTACCTTCAGTTCCACAAGCTACACCCTCATGAGAGCTGCTACATAACTGCTACACAAATGGCACCACTTTACTTAAGGTATACGTCTAGTAGAAATGCTATAAAACTGGAGTGCAGGGTGAAAAGTCTCAAGGGAACCTGAACCAGAAGATCAAGGTTCAGGCTCCTGAATCGTTGTCACATGATTCATCAGAATTGATATCATCCTGTGAGTTTAGTGGCAAATTGAGCTGAATTTCCTGGATTGCTTGTTTGCATGTGGCGTCACATCGCTGCATTGCTGCGGCACAGACGGCAGATGGAGAGCAGGAAGTCATTTTCTACACTGGAAGCATTCTCTCTCAAAATGCTTAAAGTTTGCATCGTTTTACGGTTGCTCTAACTGATGAAAAAGATAAAACCACAAAGTACAATCACGTATGTAAAGTCATTGTTCATGACGTGGAAAAAAAAATGCAGCAAAACATTTTTTGAACCTCCGTCTGTGGTCGAGAGGGGCGGAGTCAGATACTGCTCATGTGTGCTGTGACCTCTTTGTCTAATGTAACTTGTGTGGCCATGTTCACCGTTTCCTTACTTGGTAACGTTAAAGTTATTGACTGAAACTGAAACACGTGATATCACCTACACTAACATTAGCGGAATACTAAATTGGTATGCCTTAAGTAAAGGGCCCTTAAAAAAAACTATCGTCCTAAAATCGCCAAAATGTCAACACTGATTCAGCAGGACAAGTTAACGACAGATTTTAGAAATATAAAATACATAGTAGTGTCGTACAGAATTACAGATGGTACCACAATGTTCATTACCTGTTTGCAACCATCCATGAAAACTTCACAGACGTAACGGACTGATAAAATGATTATCCTAATCACTGTTGATAAATTAAATTCTTCCAGAAATCCACGATGAGAAATGAGTGATGGCTAAACTACAGGCTGTGGTTTTGGGCTATTATTAGACTGGGTAATGTTAGTAGCTTTAGCAAATGGAGGTTCTGAATGTGAGTTTGTATTCAGTTTCACTCTAAGATGCACTTAAGGCAGCAAGGCAGTGGACAGGCAGTTAAAGACGTTAGACGTTAAAGGTACAGACAGTGAGGGGAGACAAAAACTGACACACAGTTAAGAGAAGAAGGTAGGAAAGGACAGAAGACTGTTTAGACAAACTCTGGGGAAATTATAGACAATAAGAGATACACAGAGGCTACGGTTACATTTGTTTGGTGCATTTTAAAACCGGAGGGCTGCACTACGAAGCAAGTTCTCTTCTTCTACAAAAAATCATTGAATGTTTTCTCAATAAAAACTGAAAAGTAAAACAAGAAAAAGCTATTAAGACCATTGACCAGTGGATTTTTACCACTGAGTGACTGTCAGTGCTGCACATTCAGAGCTCTTAACAGCAGATTTAAACATACTCAAGAAGTACATTTAGGTAAACAAGGTCAATTAATTTTGATGGAATATTCTCATCTTATGTAATATTATCATTAATTATCTGTGATAATATTGTATAAAACCAATATAACCAATAGATTAATCAGTTCTCTAACCCCTTCTACCAGCTGCAGTAACCAGCAGTGTAAAATGGATTTGGTCCAAGCATAAAAACACAATCCTCTCAGGTCTGTAGCTGCTGAACCTTCATCATTCTGTTAGTGTGAGGATGATCTGCTGTGTAACATTTGTTCGTGTGTGTGTGTGTGTTACGCCGCTGTTTGGTACCATCTCTATCGAACAGCTCAACAAGTCTGCATCGTGATCCGCATCCACAGTAACGTCTTCCCTCAGCAGAGAAGCTACATCATTCATAGAGAATATCATTTAGAGCTTATTTAAACCGAAACTCCGAACATAACCCGGTCTGGACCAGGTTAAGGGTGCAGCAGAAGTTACCACGGCGATCTAACCTCTTTAACACACTAATCTCGCTTCATAGTAAACCCCTCTGGTCAGCCCAATGCGATTCAAGTCAAAGGCCCACATTATGAAAAGAAAATATGTGTGTTGTATTGCTGAATTATAATTTGAATGCTTTGTGTTAATGCTAAATGTAAGTTAATGTAAACTAACAGTGGACTATGGAATAGCAAATAACTTGAAGTAACAAGTGTAACTGTAGCCAGGGGACAACATCAGTTTAGCCCAGGTGGAGCTGGGACTCAGTGACCAAAAAACAAACAAGAAAAAAGAAAGGGCCATTTTCACAACACACAGACATGTCGACAGAGCAACACGGGGAAACAGCTGTACAGATGATATAAGACAGCAATGGGAGTGGAGGGAAGAGGCTGTTAGTGTTAGCAGACTCGTGCAAAGAGTCCAGGCAGCTGATAAGTCAGTGGGAGAGTGGGTCTGCCTGGAAACCAGACTGGTTGACTCCCCTCAGCCTGTACGAGAGGTCACCTGCAGAATGGAGGGAGGGAGGGAGAGAGAGAGAGAGGTTTTTCTTCAATCTTTTTTTATACACATAAATGGTTACAACCTAATTCTGGTCTGGTTCAGTCTCACTGCTCTGATTAACCCCATTTCTGGTGGACAATAAAGATCTACTGTATTGTATTCTGTAGGAGATGAGAGCGGCACATCCAGTTCACACAGACTACGTCCTCAGCTAACGGCTGACAAACTTCACCAGAAATTTACCGAACAATCAATAGTTTTCAGATCAGCTCCATGGGAAGACCAACATCAGCTGTGCACTAAAGGCAACAAAAACAGACTTGAGGGTAAAAAAAAAAACAAAAAAAAAACAGGACGGTCTGGATTGATTAGTAAAATGGAAGCGTGTGGACGTCAAAAACTCCATGTGGATTGTGAGTTATTCATATGAACTCAATAACATGATAAAAAGGTCAGGGTGTGTCAGCATGTTTTAGTTTTGCTGCCTCCTATTGCCTAAATAAATACATAAATAAATAAATGAATGAATAATCGGTGAAAGAAGCAGATTTCTTGAGTCCTCTCTGAGGCCTTTGACACGTATCAGCAGACAGTCCGTCCAGTTAAATAGTAACAAAGTGAACGTGTTACCTGGGAGATGCGGACTCCGGTCAGTTTCTCCACGGCATCAGGAAGGCGGGTCATGATGTCCAGCACCTCTCCTGACAGCTTGGCTGCGCCCACGTCCCCGGCTCCACTGGACACCATGGTCACCTTGTTGGCCTCACACAGAGGCTTGCTGATCTCTTCTGCCATCTGGTCGAAGACAGATATTCACAACTGTTAAAACCTCCATCAAACCTTTACAAACTTCTTCAGAGGAAGATGAAACATACGAAGGACCAGAACTGCTATAATCAGAAAATACTGAAATAAAAATGACCCAATAAAGACCAAATAAACTAGGGAGTGGGGCGACACCTTTGTTTTCTGATACAAACTATCTCCTTAACATGTTTTTATCTTGTCTTTGTATCAGGGGCACTGAACAGGTCAAGCATGAACTTAACTCACACCAGTGGCACATAAAATACCAGTGGACTGTAGGTAAAGTATAAATGGCCTGTGCAGCATGTCGTCTCTCACCAGAGGCAGTTTCTCCAGCAGCATGTCCACCATGGCTCCATCCTTGTACTGCTGGAAGGCCTCTGCTTTCTTTGCCATCTGCTCTGCCTCAGCGCGACCTTTGGCCTCCACTGCAAACGCCTCAGCCTCACCTTTCATCTGAGGGAGACAAGAGGACGGGCTCACTTAACGGACTGAAGACGGCTGAGGTGAGATTCTGCTGAAGTGATCTGTGACTCACCCTGATGGACTCGGCTTCGGCCTCTGCCTCCATGATCAGTTTAAGACTGGAGAGGGAGAAATGCTGAATCAGACAGAGAGCAGACTACAACATGATATCATATCACCACTCTGACCACAGCTGTGGTCTGAAAGACTAGCATGGTGCTCAGGATAAGAACACGCCACGTGGATTTTACTTTTCTAAAAAAAGGCATATAGTATTAGATTTATTTCACTGTGATATGTTTGTTTTGGCTGTAAAGAGTTGCCCGTTTTAATTTTTATTGCCATATCATTAATTACATTAACTATCTGTGGATGGTAGCTGAACAAAACCTGCCTACTAACTAATATAAAAAGCAAAAATAGAAATGACAATTGATCAAACTAAAAAGTTTCTGCAATTCTTCATAAAGATCAGCTCATCAGCAGAGAAACTGCAAACAGGGGCCTTTAACCCTGGCACTAACACGAACACAGCACCAGCCTGTTGCTTTAACACGACTCACCGCTGAGCCTCAGCCAGTTTCTCCAGGCGGTACCGCTCAGCCTCCGCTGGTTTCTTCACCTTGGCCTCCAGCTCTTTCTCCCTGCGGGTGATCTCCTGCTCCTGCAGCATGATTTGCTGAGTCCGCTCAACCACCTGGACCTGCATCTTCTCCTCCTCAATGCGTTGCTTCGTCTTTGCTACCTGACAGATGAAGACACAGTACATACATGTAATAATTCATCTGTCAGTATTAAAAACATTAGATCCAGTCAGTAAATGTCCAATCACTCCCTCTCCAGTTACACCTGGATAGGAGGTTCATAAAGTTTTTAAAAAGTAAAATTCAAGCACTTTCAAGGTACCTAAACCAAAAACTTCCAGCCTCTCAAAGCCTTTATCACCAAATTGTTTTTATAAATGCAATTCCTTTATTTGTTTCACCAGCTGTTCATATTCACTTTGATTGGATGTTTTAATCGGGATTATTATCTGGTGTGAAACGCCAGGAGCAAAGAAACAAATATGATGACAGGATTGTTTCATTTCAAATATTAAGAGGGTTTTGGTTCATACAAGTAACTGTGCAGATGAAAATCAAGATTATGTTGAAAATAAAGTATTTTTATATTTCTATATTTGAATTCAAGCATTTTCCCAACTTTCAAAATATAATGGTTCAAATTAAGCATTTTCCAAACTGCTAAGTATCCTGTAGATGAGGGTGACCAATTAAATCGGTAACTGTGCAGGTTACTTGTGCTCAAACTTGACTCATTACCCAGCTGTTGTTCACTCTCATGTACCTGCAGCTGGTACGCCATCTCTGACTCAGCCTTCTTAGTGTTGACCTCGATGTCGTAGGCTGCCTTCTTCAGCTCATAGTCCCTCTGGGCCTTCGCCATGTCGATCTCGTTCTTGTACTGAGCCGAGACCTTCTCCTGCATCGCGTGGGCCTCCTGCAGAGAGACAGAGAGAGAGAGAGAGAGAGAGAAGAATGGAGACGACCGCAGACACTATTAGTCTTAGTGCTTCTCAAAAGAAAAGACAAAAAGAAAGAAAAGACCCCGTTGCTACCCGATGCTGAGACGTTCAGCACGTTCATAAGAATCCCAGTATCCCAGAGGGTGGAGACAACGTGATGTATCTCACCCTGATCACAGCATCTCTCTTGTTCTTGGCCTCTCCAATGCGAGCGTCTTTCTGAACCTGGGCTGTTCGAGCCTTCCCCAGTGAGTGCAGATAATCCTGCGCACCAGAGAGAGACGGACAAGTCAGATGTGGATTCTTCAGACAGGACAGATTTCATCCAAGATACAGAAAATCCCTTTGATTCTCGTGCTATCGTGATGTAGCCCTGGCTGCTCTCTGCTGTCAGCAGAGAAATAAAAATATAGAGGTGAGACGTGTGCACCTTGTGGGCCTGTGTGATTATTTGTCATTTTTCTTGAATTAGGAGTTAAGATGGTCATCGATCTGTGCAAAATAATTTCAGGGCTCCCTTGAATCCACTAAATACACATCAAATCATGCAGGTTTTAGAAAATTATAAAATGTTCCACTTCTAATTTTTGACTAATTGAAAAATGTTTGTTTGAAGGTGTACCTGGTCGTCATGAACATCTTTGAGCGTGTAGCTGACCACGCTTATGCCCATGTTGACCAAGTCAGAGGACGCCACCTTAAAAACCTGCTCCGAGAACTTCTTTCGGTCCTTGTAGATCTCCTGTAAGGGGAAGATGTACTGGGGCTTTGTACTCTAAAGGTCATGAATCAAAACAGTACAAGCTAAATATGTTTTTAATGTTCAGACCTGCTATTAATATCTGTGTTTGAGGCAGCCGTGGCTCCTTAGTGTGTGTTAGTCCCACACAGAAACTGAGAATCCCCTATTTGATTTGTGTCATTCTGAAATCGGGATATTAATGGGAGAAATGACCAAACGGGAGCACAGAGGGAGAAGGATTAAAAACACGGAGGCGCATGTGGAAATTGGCAGGTGTGTAAATCCTCACTGGATTAATCCAACAACAGTTAAATATCTGTAATGGAATAAATCTGTCACAAACAAGACGGGCAGCATGGAGACGCCAATAAACCCAACACTGAAACAAACAAGCATCAGATCCTCACCTCAACAGTCAGGTGGGCGATGATGGCCCGCTGGTGTCCCTCCAGCGTCTCCAAGGCGATCTGGGCGATCTCGGCCTCTGACTTCCCCATGAACATCTGGCAGGCTGCAGCCAGCATCTGTTTATTCTGACCCTGGATCTTCATCTGCAGGAAACAGCAACTCGTTCATTCAACAAGAGGCCAGAAAAACATCAGCTGGTTTTGAATGTAAAGCGATGCATGACAAATATTAAAAAACTAGAAAGATGACATGCTTCTACATGCAGGACGTTTAGATAGAGTCTACAACTGGCTGCTTGATTCACTACAATAATGCAGGAATATGTGGAAGACAGAAATAGGACATGTATTTATTTCTACATTATGTCAGAGTCTGCTGACATAATGTTGGTAATTGTCACACACTCAGAGGTGTGGAAGAATAGAAACCTTGCAGCTACATCTATATTAAACTGTTTTCCCTCTTGTGACATTAGTCTACACCTGAGAAAACCCTCCTGCTGCTTCACTAGTGGAGCAGCCAGTGTTTCCTCTGCACTGACGTACACTGACCTGGGCTATCCCGGTCACAGAGATGGGCACCCCGTGGCGGGTGTAGACTTTATCGCTCTTCACATTCAGAGTCAGAGTGTTCAGGGAAATTCTGGAGAGAGTCGGGGTAAGACACACAGAGGGGAAGATGATTATTGACCGATTAATGCTCTGATGTACACAGTGAAGTGCAGTAATTTCCGCTTTGCACTCGTATTGAGTTGCAAACATTAGGTCTGGGGCCTTATGGTGAATCTAAAACTGGGGGAGGTAGTTCCCTAGAAAAAGAAAAGAGGCTCTCCATCTGCAGCTCTCCCCTCTCTCCCCTCAGCCCCTCCCACCAGACAAGCATAGACAGTTAGCGTTAGCGGCTTCAACTAATAATAATAATAATAACGTACTGACATATATTAATAATAATATAACGTTACATAAACATAGCTTGAATTGGCTGCAGCTGGGAGCCTTTGGCTAACGTTATTGTCAGAATCTAAACCATTAGCAGCATTCAACATGGCCGCTCATCGCCTGTCGTCACGGTACATTCACAGACACAACATATGGATGTGTTATAGGACGAGTTAGAATAACGTTACACCCATGACACAACCTAACGAACCACTACAACACATTTAGACATGACTGGAAAATGAAGTTGGCAACTTTGTAGAACAGCCAGTGGCCAAAGTCTCTCGCCACGGGCTAGACTTTCTAAAGCCTGAAGATGCAGCCAAGCGGTGGTGCAGATGTCTAGTTTTCTCTCAGAACACTTGAATTTTGGCCAATGACACCAAAAATAAACTGCCCAGCCAGCTTTAATGTGGGAGGAGCAGCATGCACTGCCTGCAGGCTACATGCGTTTAACTGATGGAAATCTAACTGGTCTTGTGATGGTTGTTGATAACCAGGTAAGCTTGGTTATACCTGGTTAGTATTTATGGTTATATTTATTCTATTTTATTCTAATATGTATATTTGTATGTAGCTTCCTTTTTTTTTTTTTTTTTAAAACAAACAAATCTGATGCACAAACAATGGCAATGTACTTGTTCTTACTTGTGCAAATGGTGATACACTCTATTCTAAATACAGATGTTACTAATCACTTTTATTTTGTGAGGAAGAGGAAGAGATGAAGATGGGCATTGGTTTGACTCATCCTTGAAGCATTTTGCTAAAATCAGTAGAGAACGGTAGACAGCAGGAGATAGAAATCCTTCACCGACCTTTGTATCTGCTGAATGCACGGGATGACGAACACTCGGCCTCCCGCTATCATCAGTGGAGGAGAGCGACAAAATCCTGGGAGAGAAGAAGAACAGAGCAGAGCTGCGAATCAGAGACATGACTAATGTTTTTTTATTTCATTTTTTTCTGTCTTTCTGCAGAATATTTCAACACAGAATTAAATATTCAATCAAAAGCTAGACAAGCAGCCGGTACAGTAATCTGTTAGATATTTTATATATTTTTCTTCTTCCATTGTTTTGTGTGTTTCTTTTTCTTTCTGCTTTGCAAAAACAAAAATTGTATTTAAAATATATATATATTTTAAAAATATATATATATATATTTAGTATCGACCTAGAGTGTACTGCAACTTTTAAATGCAGCTACATATATTTGCACATTTCTTATATTCTGTCCACTTTGGAACAACAAATCCCTCAAATGGGTGGAAATTAATGAAAAGCAACAATTCCATATACTTATATAAACTTGATTGTGGTGCTGTATGTTTCTTAAAGAGGAAAAACAGTTGACGTAGCCATCATACAGGCCTGGATTACCTGACACCACCATAGCCTCGTTGGGACCACAGGTGTAGAACATGTCTGCTGATCCTCCTTCACTGGAAACAGTAGTGGACACATAAAGAATATTAAAGTAAACACTTGGTTTAACGAAGGAGTTGTTTGGTGGCATCACTTCAACAACAAACACACCATTAATTCATCTTATTTATAAAAGTAAAGCCTGATAATTGTGACTCCTGTGAGTGGAGGCAGGAGGGAGGGGACCAGACAGCACAGCAGCACGGCTAACACCTAAAATACACAGATGCTGCGCAGTAAAATCCGCAAAGAAAAACCGCAGAAATAACAGAAAACCCCGCACATTAGAGCCACTAATTCAGGAAGAACACGCTTTTAAAAAAAAATGTGTTTACCGTTAATCTGTGTAAATTGTTAGCGGTTATCTGTTTGTATTTAAGTGGCTCACGCGCCTGTGTTTACACGCGTGGGTAGAGGCGTAAAAATGTCACACACTCACCGTAAATTAACAGACGTTGTTTGGGTGGAGGAGGGAGAAAGCGGCGCTCCGTCCCGGTTAAAATTGATGTAGTTTTATCGCAGGTGACGGTTCTTCCCGTTAGGTGATCAGCTGATGGGCTGCAGCTCTGCTGTTTCTATGGTGCGTCCCATCGGACAGACTGTGTGCGGGCGCCACCCAGCGGCGTGGTGGGGAACTGCAGCAGGAGGATGCTGCGTTCAGGGTCTCATCGGAAAGTCCCCCTTCTCGTGCCGGGAAGGCGGTTCTTCAGACGCCGGTGCGTTCAAGAGCTTTGAAGTCGTGACGTGGAAACAACAGGTACGTTACAAAGATGATGAGCTGCATATTAATGTTCGAAGGGTTTTAAAAAGTTTTATTGCTGCACCAGTACATTCACTAATACCTCCAAAATAGTGTCTTTCTTAAAGAAAACTAAGTTACGTTTTACTTAAAAAAAAAGAAAAAAGAATCAGGGTTAATGCTAATAAATAACTTTATAACTTATATATTCTATTCTATTATATTCCAGTTTGAGTCCTATTATTGTATGTTAGAGATACGCTCCTTTAATCTCCTCTGTATAAAGTTCAATACAATTTAATATAATCTGCCAATTCTATTTATTGTATTCTATTTATTTTATCCCAATTTGTGTCCTATTATTCTATGTTACAGATACATGTTCCTACTCTACTCTACTCTACTCTACTCTACTCTACTCTACTCTACTCTACTCAACTCTACTCTACTTTACTGTACTCTACTCTTTCCTTTGTAGGTTTATGGGCCTCCAACGGGGCACTGATGACAAACCCGGCACTCCCTCTCCTCTTCCGGTCCGTGCCTTTGAGATAAGGAAACCCCTTTAGAAAAAAAAGAATCTTCGCTTTCAGCCAATCAGCGCCGGGGCAGCAGCGGCAGCAGCCAATCAGAGGCGTGAACGGTGTGACGGCCTGCCGGGCCCTGAGCGGAGTGAGCGGTCCGTCTGTCCGCCTGTCTGTGAGCGTCAGTCAGTCAGTCAGTCAGTGAACAGCAGCGCTTCTCTTCTCTCCTCCACTCTTCACTTTCCAACTCCAACCACCATCCATCATGAGGGAAATCGTGCACATCCAGGCCGGCCAGTGCGGGAACCAGATTGGTGCAAAGGTAAGAAGCAGCAGTGAGAGAAAATTAAAACTCCTATTTGTTACTAATTCTCAGTTTATTCCAGTTTTTTAAAAATATATATATTTTAAGCTTTTCATCCCTGAAAACTTTTCTAAGAGGCCTGTCCTTTGTTGTGTGTTTTTCAAGTCTCAGAAAATAATTAAATGTGATTGCAAAGATAAAAAGTGCTAAAATAAAATAGTTTTTTTATTGTATATAAGGACCAGAAACTATTGCACCATTCTGTTCAGCTGCAAAGGAGCAGTCTAAAGCCATTTAATCTAATCACCTTTCACCAGTTTGTGATGCCTCTACTTTGCTACTTACTAGTTTTTTTGGAGTTTCATATAAGTTTGAGTTTTATCAAATGGCCCACGGCATAGTTCATCACGGTCAGAGTTAACAATGAGAGTCTGTATACACTTAAAATACATTGCGGGTATAAAGTTGGAGTTTTTTCTTGCCTCATCGCTCTAAATTCTTCTGTTTTCAGTGTAAGCTCCCTTTATCTAAAGGAAATGTACACATTTTGTTCTTCCATAACAAATGTTTTAAGGCTACTCCACAAACGCATCAGTTAAACTATAAAATAACATTCGACTCGCTTTGAAAATAAAGAATAAGTAGAAAATCTGACCTGATCCTATGGAAAACGTGGATGATAAAACACTGTAAGTACCATAATATTGATCCAAAGTGTCAGGCAGAAACAATAAATCACTGTGGAAGCATCTTAGTGTCAATGGGTCATGAAAGTACCACAAACCTACAAGGTCTCATGAAACCACTTTATGTATTAACTGTTTGTGTTTTCTGGGATAGTTTAACAGTCGTGTTCCCGCAGTGTCGGTGCATATGACTACAGTAATATTTCACACATTTTGAGCTGTTGACAAAACAGTGACTCAGGGTCATTGATCCATGATTAACGGCGCAGGCCAGACTTGAGCCGACACGCAGGACCAGCTGCTGGCCTGGCCGCCTGGTGAGTCAGACGCTTTGTCACTGAGAAAAGAAAGAAAGAGAGAGGGGGGGGGCGACAAGACAAGAGAAGAGGGTGAAGAGAAAGGAGAAATTTGCTGAGGCAGAGGAGAGGAACGCAGCCGGAGGGGGGTGAAGGGGGAAAAGATAACAAGTGGCCCAGTGTCTGGTTGTGAGAGCACAGATGAGGTCATTTAAATGGCTGCTTTTTCCAGTCAGTGTATCACATGCACACGCCCCGGGCCCCCAAACCACAAAGACACCCTGAAAACCTTGTTTACTCGTACGGTGATCATCTGCAAAATAAGTGTCCTCTGTTTTATCTATTTCATCAGCAGTTTTCCTGCAGTGCTTTAAATGTCATGTGGTTTTTCTACTCTTCAGTTCCCACAAAGCGGCAATGATCAGTCAATTAATTAAATTAGCCAATCAAAAGAACATTAATCAGAAGCTGTTTTGGTAAATGGTGATTGTTTCTGTTAATCTTTTCACAAAAATGCCAAAATCTTTGCTTGTTTCAGTCTTGAAGATGTAAATATTTGATGTTAGTTTTTGTCATATATGAGCTGTTGGCTGAGCAAAACAGACAATATCAAGACATCACTGTTTTTATAATTGTGATGAATTAATGAGTTTAATGAATTAATAATAATTATTACTTGCAGCCCTACAACCAAACAGTATCTTGGCTGGACACAAAGTGGAATAACTACTTGTTGTGTTACAAGAAAACTCTGGTGTTTTTAAACCTGGGCCACTAAATGTGCTTGTTTTTGCCACTGAAATGCTTAGAAAGTTATTTTAAGTGTCTGACAGCATTACAGAAAGGATCCCTACAGAGAGAGACCTGTGAGATCCTTTTCGTTTAACCAGAATCAACCTTTAATATCACGTGCTGCAAAGCCACCAGACTCCATTGGCAGAAACTGTCATTTTACCTTGCAGAACATGGGAGTTGGTTGTCTTGTTGCTATTACTTTGATGTTTTAATGCTTTAGTTCAGATCCAAACCAACTCTTTAAAACACCCAAATCACACAGCAACACAAACAGGTGAATCTATTGAGGCAGCGGTAAACCAGCAACTCGCATGTTCTGCGGAGTAAAATGACTGTTTTTGTCAGTGGAGTCTGGTGGCTTTGAAGAGAGCCGCTATAAGGACCATTTTTTGGGGGAAAAAGGGATCTTACAGGTCTACTGCTATACAGATCCTCTCCATAATGTTGTCAGACACTTAGAACAACAATCGGAGCCTGTCAGTGGCAAAAACACTTTTAGTGGATGTACTTTGACCGGCAGAGTTACACGACAGCCATCGCAGCTCGTTGTGGCCACTGGCTGAAGTGATGTTCCAGACCAATTCCAAAACCTTTTGTACCTACCAGTCATGTTGAACCCAAAATATGTAAAAGCACGGCCCAGGTTTAATAACACAGCGGTTATCCTGTAAAGCTGGAGTCTGTGACTTTTACGTATAAATGGACGTCCATTACGTTCAAGCAGTCGATCTCTTGCTGATGAAGCTTATCACCACCAGATAAATATCTGCTTTTTGCAGTATACCAGTGTTTTTCGGTCCGTACTGACATTCCTGGACTGCGTTTCACGTGAACCAGCAATGGTTGGTCTCCCAGAGCTAAAGAGGGGAGTAACCATAGCAACAGAGGAGGCTACAGCAATAAGGAATATGGCGGACAAACCTGAGAGGCATTGAAGAAAAGTTTCTGATGCTCCAGATATAAAAGAAACTTATAATAAATCAACAAAACCCGTGAAGTCGGTGTCACAAGCAGGTCAACAGTGTTTGTGTAATTCCTCCCTCTGCCAAAAGGGGGAGACAAACGTGGCGCTGCAGGTTTAAATCAGTTATCAAGTACCAAAGGTGCCATTTCTTCATGTGCAGACGACCTAGATGCCGTCTTTATTCATTTCACCCTCTAAATGGTCCGTGTCCTGTTGTCCATGAGGAATCTGAAGGGATGTGGGGCCTCATTTTAATCTACATATACGTTTGGCCCTTTGCACACTCGTCCAGCAGACTCTCCCCGGAGTTCTTGGCAGGACAACGAGAGGCGTGGCAGCAACATATGGGGTGACCGACTCCACAACTCAATGGCCCTGATGAGTGAAGACAAGAGTATTTACAGAGGATTAATGGAGGCTGAGGTCATCCTCATTTCACAATGGATTAACTGGCTGAACTCACTCACTTACCCAATCGAGTTGCAGCCAAAATCTGCTCAGGTCTGATATTTTGCCGGATATCGTCTTATGGATGCGACGCAGTGACGCATGAGACTATCACAGACGGGCTTTAGCACTTTTTGCTGACTTTCACCTTTTGCTATTGTTAAAATATTTCATGAATTAATACAAATAAAGTCTTGTTGAATCCATTGAACATCAAAACTACACATCTTGTGTAAATGTGAGTGATTCATCTGATGAAACATGTTAACATTCAGTGCTCTTATAGCTCTTAACCTCGTGCTGGGTCAACATGTTTTTCTCCAAAACTGCTTTACTAAATTTATCAGCTTGTTTCCATGGTGATCATGGGGGGGGAGGTGAATTGAGGGACAGCCAAAGATGGGGGGGTGACAGTAGTAAAGATTAACAACTTAGATTTTCTTGCCCACTAGTCTCTCTCACACACACACACACACACACACACACACTGTTTACAGCCACATGGACGTGCCAGCCTCCGTCTGCTTATCTCCCCCCTCTCTTCACTTAAACACACTCACACACAGTCTGCGGCACAGATTAGGGTCAGTTGACTGAGCCGGTGTGACAGTCTGTGCTCGTGTCTTAACTGAGTTTGGCGTTAATGTCTCAGCTCGTAGCGACGAGGCCGACTGAGTCCTCTGAGAAAGCTCTGCTCGGACTGACCCTCGCACCGCCAATGGAAAAAGCAGGCTCAGTTCTTTAAGCTGCAGAGGCGCCGTTATAAAGCTACATAAAGGATCTGTGCCGGAGATAAGAACATCTTGTGACCTTTAATTAAGAAACTATACGAGTTCGTTTGACTTTCTGATGCTGGTTTTGAGGCCTTTCTGCCCACATGAAGCAGCAAGTTGAAACTTAAGTGGCCATTACAGTGAGGGCTCCATCCAGAGAGAGCTGGGCTCACTTCTTCCTCTATTTTTGTTCCTTTGCTATAAAAACTGTGCGGACCAGCTGGCTGGGCAGATAATGACACGTGTGGACGTCACTGACATCATGTTACATGATTGCTGAGCTTAACCCGTCAGAGATTTTTGAAATGCCAAATGTATAAATATAACTGACTTTCGGATGAATGTGCTGTTTTAAATGTTTTTTTCTGCAGCGTAATTACTCAGGAAGCTCAGCACTAAGCAACTTTTAAAACTTTTAGAAGCTGTTTCCAACCTCTAAAATGTTGATATTTATTGGTTTTTTTAGTTTGCATAAGGTAAACTGAATATATTTTGGGGTTCTGGATTGTTTGTAGGTCTGAAGAACAGGTCACATTGGCTTTGGAAGACTGTAAAGGGCATTTCAGCCAATTTTTATTCATTTTTCATGCATGTTGACGAAACAAAGATCCAAATAGGATCCAAACATTATTATTATTAAACCTCTCTGGCATTGAGCGAGTGTGCAGGCGTTGCTCCTTCTGTCATTGACGGTGTTTACCGATAGCATCGCACCCATGTGATGAGCTCCTTCAACAACTTTTCCCCTATTTGCACACATTTGTTTACCAGATGATGAATTGGCAGAGGAATCCATGATGAAAGTAATAGTTAATCTTTGCCCGACGCACTTCTTCGCTTCTTTTGTGACATAATTATTCCTGTTTTTCATTCTGCCCCCAGTGCTTCCTCCTGTTGTTGTCTTGTCCTGGTGTCACGCTTTTGATTTGCCCTTTCATACATAAAACATCCATGATTCATGTCCAGAGAGTTGTTTCTGAGCTGCTTTTGCTCTCATTTTAGCTGTGAGCTTGATCAAAGCTACAGTCACCTCATATTTAAACATATTTAAAACAACTGGAGTTGTGGCAGGACGCTGCATGTTCGTGCATTTGAACACACGAGCAGCAAATGATTCACTGACTGCGTGTCCATGAAGTGCAGCACTCTCTCAGAGCATGTTGCTGTTTTTAGGTGATCTTGTGACCACAAAAGGTAATCAGATGTTGGCGTGAACCAAAGAGGACAGAGGAGCGGTTGTAAACGTCTCTCCTCTTTCCCCTGACTAAACTGACTTGCACTTAAGGCCTTGATCAGTGAACAAGGACGCCTCTCTCCGAGTCATGTTCCCCGAGCTGAGACTGAATGACTCCACTGAAAACACTGCATTTTGTCATAATTAGAGCTGCAAATTGATCCCTCAGGTTTCAAGCGCAGTGAAAGATTGTTTTTTAGTGTAATACGAAGCGAGGAGACGATCATTAAGTGATCATTAAGATCAACATGGTTTCTTTGCTGATGACGTGTTTGTGTGTTTAGTTCTGGGAGGTGATCAGCGACGAGCACGGCATCGACCCAACAGGAACCTACCATGGAGACAGCGACTTGCAGCTGGACAGGATCAGTGTGTATTACAACGAGGCCACTGGTAAGACATCCGGACATATGCTGAGGTCGAGGTCATTACGGTCAGCGTAAACCAGTGACTATCTGAAACTGTATTGTGGTTAAAAAAAACAACTAAAATGAACTACAGTTATAGAGAAAATATCCTTTATTTTCATCTTAGAATTACACAATACTTCTACTGACCTTTTGGATCTCGCCCCTGAAAAAGACCACATATTATAAAAACTAAACTAACACTAAGCTTTTTTCAAAAAAGCCAAACAAACCTAGCAAAGCCGCAATAAGTTAAAACTACATAAAAATGAACTAATGATAAATACAAAACCATAATAACTGACAGTGATAGTGTCAGAAAACGACATCTTCAGCCTAAATATATTCAGTTTAATGTCATGGAGCCGAGAAGAAACAAGAAAATAGTCACATTTAAGATTTTTACTTGATGAAAAAAATGACTCAAACCAAGTAATAGTTAGCAATTCGATTAATAGCTGACAACTAACCAGTCGTTGCAAACTGGCTTTAAATTATGAATGAATTTTATGAATGTCTTCATCTGTTCACATGATGAGACTCATGACGGCCTTCAGGAGCCACTGACACGAAAATACTTACAGAAAAACAATATTCAAGGTCAATTTTATTGCTCTTCATACAGTAAAATGTCCTAATAATATAACAGAGGGGCATTTTACATGTGCTGATGACTGCAGTGGCTTTAATGAACTAATATAACACGACAGTCAGACAGGTATATGAAGCCTGTGGCAGATTTACTCAGCAGCTAAACAACAGTTGGCGGAAAGGCAATATTACTGAAAGTTATTCAAATAACCTCCACAGAAGAAGCTTATTAAATGACCTGAAAAGATTCAATAAAGCTGCTAAATGTTTGCCAGAATGCATCTTCACACACCGTCAGAGAGGACGAGACCGCCGCTTCCTGTAGTTTTCTGGTGTTCGACTCCATCTAGTGGCCACATGGGGCAGCACGTCCTCACAGCAGCCGTCACACTGCTGATCTGAGAACACACCGGAGCACTCGTGCTTCATGTCTTTATTTCCACCAGCAACTGAATGACAGTTGTCTGTTAAAGTGAAAAACATTTGTCAGAAACCCCAGGCAACGTTGGTGCACAGTTTTCCTCTTCCTCGCTGCTGATATGTTCTTTTCGTCTGTGCTGCAGGTGGGAAGTATGTCCCCAGAGCCATCCTAGTCGACCTGGAGCCAGGCACCATGGACTCAGTCCGCTCTGGACCCTTTGGGCAAATCTTCAGACCTGACAACTTTGTCTTTGGTAAGTGTTTTCCACAGGAGGTCAGAGGTCAGGATAGGATTAAAAAACCCAGCCATGGAGCTTGTAAAGCCTGATGCCACAGGGGTTTGGACTCTGGGTGTCCTTTCTGCCCTATTTTGTCGTTTTAGTCACATCCTGTCCATTTTACAAATATAGATCAGCTGCCTGTCCTATATGGCACAAACAAGCTCACTGACTTGGACTTTGAGCTGGGATGCTTCACGACGGTTCAGTGCTGACTTTTGTTCATTACTCTTCCACTTCAACATTAATCCATTAACACAGATTTAAGTTTTGTTGTGGCTGTTGAGTGGGTGGAAGGAAAGAAATGATACTAACTTCTGCCTTCATCCCCCAGGTCAAAGTGGAGCAGGAAACAACTGGGCCAAAGGTCACTACACGGAGGGGGCAGAGCTGGTGGATTCGGTCCTGGATGTGGTGAGAAAAGAGGCCGAGAGCTGCGAGTGCCTGCAGGGTTTCCAGCTCACACACTCCCTGGGTGGAGGAACCGGCTCGGGCATGGGCACCCTGCTCATCAGCAAGATCAGGGAGGAGTATCCTGACCGCATCATGAATACGTTCAGTGTGGTGCCCTCTCCTAAGGTAACACATAAAATATTGTCCCAGGATATACAGTAAGAAAACCAGTTAGTACAGCTGTGGACATCAGGCTCATATTGTTCACACCTGTTGATGTTGCTCTCCCCGTCTTCAGGTGTCCGACACAGTGGTTGAGCCGTACAACGCCACACTGTCAGTCCACCAGCTGGTAGAAAACACAGATGAGACTTACTGCATTGACAACGAAGCCCTTTATGACATCTGCTTCCGCACTCTCAAACTCACAACCCCCACCTACGGCGACCTCAACCACCTGGTTTCAGCCACCATGAGCGGCGTGACCACCTGCCTGCGTTTCCCCGGCCAGCTCAACGCTGATCTGAGGAAACTGGCCGTCAACATGGTTCCCTTCCCTCGTCTGCACTTCTTCATGCCCGGCTTCGCCCCCCTGACCAGCCGGGGGAGTCAGCAGTACCGCGCCCTCACGGTCCCCGAGCTCACGCAGCAGGTGTTTGACGCCAAAAACATGATGGCTGCGTGCGACCCTCGCCACGGACGCTACCTGACGGTGGCCGCCGTGTTCCGTGGGCGCATGTCCATGAAGGAGGTGGACGAGCAGATGCTGAACGTCCAAAACAAGAACAGCAGCTACTTTGTGGAGTGGATCCCCAACAACGTCAAGACGGCCGTCTGCGACATCCCGCCGCGAGGCCTCAAGATGGCTGTCACCTTCATCGGCAACAGCACGGCCATCCAAGAGCTGTTCAAACGCATCTCTGAGCAGTTCACCGCCATGTTCCGCCGCAAGGCCTTCCTCCACTGGTACACCGGCGAGGGCATGGACGAGATGGAGTTCACCGAGGCGGAGAGCAACATGAACGACCTGGTGTCTGAGTACCAGCAGTACCAGGACGCCACAGCTGAGGAGGAGGGAGAGTTTGAGGAGGAAGTGGAAGAGGATGCCTAAAAAAGTAACACACAATTATGTAACGAGATGTGAGCTGAAATTAATAACCAAAAAGAAAAAAATCTTTAAAAAGTGTAAAGAAAAAAATCTTGTGATGTGAAATGAAGCAATGTAGCATAAAGATGCTTGGTCTGAGAACGGATGGGAAGGAAAGTTGGATGTAGGCAGAGAAGGTTGAAACAAAAGCAGGATTCAAATTATGTGACCAAATTTATGTGCCATGGTTTACAGTGTGTTGTGACGCCATGCAGGCCGGATTGACCAAGACCATCCTCCCCAAATCTTTAACACCTCACTAAAATCTTGTCTTTTAGTGAACGCACAAATCAAAAGCACTTCTTCCGCTTCACTCATGATCAGCTCCTTCAACAAATGTTGTGCTAAATGGTTAAATACTGAAAGTTTACTGACAGTCCGCGCACGCAAGCTTATAAATTTTGCCAAGTATTATTCATGTGAAACCATCGTCTGTATATAAGAGGTGGATGTTGCCACTGTTATGTCACCCATCACGCTGTGGAGCACTGTACCCCATGTCTGATTAGTCCACCCTGAAGGACACTCCTACCATATCGTCTGTTCTCTGAATGGGACCACAGGATACAAAGTGAGCATCCTGCTTCGTTGAAGGAGACTTGAAACTAGCGCTTGTGACCATAAACTTATGAAGAAAGTGAGAAGTAGGGTCCATTTCTGTTCCATACAATCAGACTTGTGTTGCTGGCCAATAGCAGGAAAACATTCGCTTCACTGTTCACAGACCTTTTTGGAGCTGCGTCCACTTCTTTTATACAGTCTATGTGAGAAACACGCAAATATTGAAAGAAACTTTACATCCAACAGAAAAATGTCACTGCTGTGCTGATTGGAAGCGGTTTGAAAGTCCAGCTTTGGATGCTGGATGTATTCCAGGGTTAAAGCGTCTAAACGGGGGGAGAAGTTGAAGAATTTCCAGTGTTAGAAACTTATAACTGTGACTCAGATAGTAAAGGGGGGAAACAAGGCCTCGTATAAAAATCACGCCACTATCAGTGTTAATTACTTTTAGCAGTGTTCATTAGTTTTACGTTTTTGTCAGCTTTCAAGAATCTGCTCTCAGAGATGAATGTGAGAAAGCACTGTCAGTGTTGTACGTACTCAAACTGTGAGGTAAGAGGCAGAGCAGTAACTTCATATATCAGCGTTTTTACCCGTCAACATCGGGAAACATAACTGAAGTACTTCTCTCCAGACCTACGACTCTGTTAACATTGTAGTAATATCAGCATTAATAGAAAAGAGGACAATTTGTGTCTCTCAGCAGAAGGAATCAATAATTTAAAGACCCGCGTGACAAAATCTCACAATCAGGTCATTGTTTTCTTCCTTGAACTGCAATAAAGAGACGTGTATTAAGGAGTTCCCGGAGTTACAGAGCCGAACATATAATTTATACAAGTAATAATGACTCGTAATTGATGACTTGTCAATCAGAACAAACTGTTTCATGAAATCCCAGACAAACAAACTGAATGTATCTTTAGTAAGATTTATTTTTCATGGTTTTAATGTAACAGCAGCACTAGCAGGATTCTTCTCAGACGCCAGCCAACGTCATGAGGACGGTCACACACTGCAGATGCTCGTTCCTACTAAAGGCCTGAGCTCATCTTCACTGGAAGCATCTTTGCTGTTGTTGAATTAGATCCAAGTATTTTATGTAAAGTCAGTTCATTTTTTACCAGCAGTCTTACCTGCTTCTGTTTTTAACATCATGTATATTAGACATCACACTGTCTTTTGAGTCGTTAAGGCTTCTTAAACAGACTTGTCAAAAACAAAATGCCTGGTTCTTTCGTCTTTGATAGAAAAAGGAAAAACACTAATTCAATAAAATGTTTTGTCCTGTGAAGAAGTTAACATTGTGATCTCTGTTTACACCCTGAGCCACTACATTATGCACTCAAATCAAACCGATCATTCATATTATTCAGTATGTGTGATCCTCAATCATGTCGTCTTTGTGTCTTCACTGTTTGTACCTTTTATAATTCCTGTGGAACAATTCGACATGAGATCCCTGTGACTGTGAAACACCTGCAACAAATAAAAAGGCATTTGTAGGAAAACAAATCACTCTTAGTGTTGTTTGTCACTGACGAAGTGTGTTTTTCAGTATATATACTTCCTCATAACACCAAGTAGTGAGAATTGTGTGAAGGCATTCATCACTCAGATGCTTCACAAAAATGTCGTGCTTGCCGCTGAAAATATCCACAGCTATTGTTTTGTAGAGACACACTTTATGTTTGGACTCACTCATGTCCTCTACCAGACACCCCACCCCCTGAATTAGCTGCTTACTGAAGGACGAGGCTCTGCGCTCTTGTGGGAAGTCGTCAACTGTGCACCACAGTTCTTCCAAACAACGAGCCCTGACTCTACGTCCTAACATTTCCCAGCAGGATGCTTTGCGAGAATTGAACTCCGAGATGAGCCGTCTGTATTCAGCTCGAGGCGCTGGACTCAGTCAGGTGGTGCTCCTCCTCCGATATGTCACACCACCTGCTTGTGTCTTCCACTGTCAGAACAACAACCTGTTCTTCTAAGAGGTCTATTATTTCTGAATAATAGATGGTTGTTATACAGTGGCTGAGGCCAAGAATCAAAACCTTGGAAAGGAACAAAAGAGCTGGGAAATATAAAAGACCCTCAACTGCATGAGTTTACTATCGCTGACTCTACCAACACACTGCAACTTCATGGAAATTCAAAACTGAATTCAACCCATACTCATACACTTCACCCAAAAAGTAAAAGCCTATTTCTGCCACTGTGATGAAAATAAAGATCCTATTAGTAATTATAACGAGAAACTAACTCCAAATAATGAGATCTTGAAATACTGAGATTCTTTCTCAACATAATGACTAAATTCTGAAAATACTGAATATTACTTTCCAGCACAAATGACTCAGAATGGAAGTATCATCATTAGTATCATCATTATTGTGAGATGAACCAGAAGGTTCTTCAGAGGCTTTTCAGAGCAGCTCTGACCTGATACAATAACTCACTGGTAGAGTAACAGACTGGAGAGGATCCTCTACCAGACCATGTTTGCCTCTCCAGATAAATCAACACCAGATTGGAGAGAAGCTGCACGTGTGACGTCCAGCCTCCAAGTCAGATTTTACGATTCTCGCCGAAGCTTCCCGAGAACAGCCGATCTCAAATGGTCCACAATCCCGACATCAACCGAAAGTCTCCAGTTACTCCCGATTCGGCCCTATCGAAGTCAGTGTGTGTCGGGTTGGGGGTGGTGGGGTGGACGACATACAGGAAATAAAGAAAAAAAAAGGATTTTTAGAAAGCATCACTGCTGAGCCCCCCTCCCACTCCAGTGATTTGCGGATCCGAGGCTTGACAAAGGTAATTACCACCATCCAATTCTAATGTATGATGTTACAACAGTTGGTCTGTTTCTTAGTGTTTGGCTCATCCGGGGAGGTATTGGGTTAAATTCTGCAGTTTTTCCTCGTCTCTTCTGACTGTTTGCTGGAGCTGAGCAGCTTCAGGGCGTGAGACCGTCAGACACACAGGAGCTCAGGGCTCAACGAGAAATACCCGAGAAAACGCGTCATTTGTTAGTGTTCAGGCAGAAAGCTGAGCTCTGCTCACTGGAGGTGTTGATGAAAAAGGTGTTTGTGGCACGGATGGCCTCCTTCCTTCTTCCAATGCTGTTTCCGTTCTGTAACATAATCTTTCTGCCATTGCTCTTTATTCTGACACTGATAACGGTATTATGGGGGGATGTGAACCAAACACACATGTCCTAATAATCCTATGTTGCCCAGTCTGTAGTGAATGATCCTTTCCTGTATGCGGGACATACCCGTCTGGATTCAGGGGGATTTTCTGGGAATGGTTACGCAGTGTAGCATCTAACAGAGCTGCCTAAGTGTTTGTCATGGACCAGATAGTGTTGGATGAGTGTGATGGGGGGGATGAGGATAGTAGATGAACTCCATTTGTTCCGTAAAAGATCTCTTTCATCTACATCTCTGCTGATTTTTGCCTGATCTCCAGCTGAAAGAGCACATTGCTGCCTCACCGATGTCTGTGAAGCAGCAGAGACAGAGGAGACCAATGCTTTACATCTTCACATGAAAATAACTATATTATGCACTGACTCTGGCATTAGAGGATCCGGCTGGTGCTAAATCCAGCGGCAACCTCTTCATTTGTGATTCATGGGAAAAACCCCTTTCATGCTGGTGTGACACACCCTTGGCTGCACCAGCAGCTGCTCCTGCTGTGTGGGCTGCATAAAGGATGAGGAGGAGGAGGAAGAGGAGGAGGAAGAGGAGGAGGAGTGGGGATGGAGGTGCAGAGGAGGAAAGTGCAGGGGACAAGTAGGTCCAGAGAGGGGACCCACTTTAAGGTGTTACTGAACTCAGCATCTTCAGATTAAAGGCTCTAGTACTGAAATCAGTACATCTGATCATTTGCATGGTACAATAGACACACAGGGGCGTCTTTGCCTAATTAGCAGTAGCAGCAATGGTAGCGAGAGCTTTTGAAATAACTGTAGGTGACGTGGCTATAAAAGATAATTCACATTAGGCCAGTAATGAGCCAGTATATCAGTGAACCAGCATATCGGTGTGACTGACCCTAATAGGAATCACTTGGAAGGATAATTAAGAAGAAGATGCAAAGGGAAGACGAGGCAGAACAAGGCAGACATGTATGAAAGGAAGATAAGAAAAAAGAGGCAGAGATGAGAAAGCAGAGAGAGAGAGAAGGAGAAATATGAGAGGGACAATACTGTAACGGGAGGAGGAGGGAGGCACGATGCTGCCTCCCCCCTGGCCTGTGTGGTAGAGGAGAGACGAGGGGGGAAAAGGCTCTCAAGTCCGTCACTCAGGATGGATGTCAGGCTGATGAGATCAGCCTGAAAGATGTAACCTCCACGCCGCTCAGCACGAGGAGGCTGCTGCATGTGTCACACGCACTTGGGTAAACGCTGCAGCTCGTACAGTTTGATTGATCTAATTGGTCATAACAGGAGGCAGGAAAGCAGTGATCCCATTTAGAGTCAGACCTTTTTAAAATGGACATCAGCCAAGGGACAGTGGCTGCATCTGCATCACAGGCTTCTGAGCCGATGCTTTAATCTGGGACACCCAGTGGTGAAACAGTCTTTCAGAGGATCACCTTTAATTACTGCCCCCCCCCCCAGCCCTTCTGAGGAAGCCTGTGCAACGTCTCTAAATGCTAAAACACTAACAAATGCATCATCATCCCTCCAGTTTTTATCAGATTGTGTGCTGTCCTTTGAAAGGGTATTAAAATGTTGTCATGAGGACAGCAGAGCCTCTACAGCCTCTCTCTGGCCTCTACCACTTTCAGTTGTGTTCTTTAAATGCTCTAACTCTTTAACTCTGACTGCACTTCACTGAGAACATCTTTCATGTGCCAGTTTTTGAGTGTGTGTACATCTTGTCAGTGGCAGCGATATGACCTTTATATAATCAGCAGCCTCCTCTCATTTCCTCATCACATGTAGTTCTCTCCATCAATGAATCAAACCTGTGGTTTATGTCTTTGCAGCACTCTGACGCCAACAGTCGCACATGCAATAAGCTAATGACTGATGTAGAACATGAAAGCAAGGCGATTCAAACCTCAGGACCCCGATTAGAAAATATGCTACGATTACTGTGTTTCGCCAAAACGACTAAAAGCCTCTTCAGCAGTTTTTCTGCCTACATTAGTGCTATAGGGTGTCATTTGGAAGTGACTTTGTGTTGTTGTGCAGAGGGAGAGGAGATGGGCTTTTTTCTTCCTTTAAATGGCACTCTAATACCTCATCTAAAGGAGCTGGCAGAAATTCACTGGCTTTTTATTGTTCCCTCTTCCGGGGATTAAAGATGCAGTGATTTGCTCTGTTCCATAATGCTGCAGTCGATGCCAACAGGAAAATAACTCTTACTTTCCTATTAGGTGCAGAACTCTTCTAGGCTAAAATCTGCAGGTATTAAGTTGCATGTGATTTTGATTTTCATCTTTTCTGTGTTTTTTAGGTCTACAGGAAGTGTGTAGCCCTTGACTTTGTACATTTCCCCCCCCGTAATATGTTTAACTGACTTTTTGAGATCAGCATTCGGGCAGTTGCTGTTGAGACTGCAGTGAGGTTGGAAACGACTCGACCTCCAGACTAATTGTAGGTGTTTATTTTGAGAGAGATAGACGAATGTAAGTCTTGTCAGTGTTGACGGAGAACATACAGATTCACACGCATTCTCATGCTGGACTCCCATGACCTAATGTGCGAAGACTTATTGGTCGCTGTAATCATTGTTCCTCTATATACTGGTTCTGAAATGAGCCCTACTACACTATAAGGGACACAGGTTTAGATCTAGCTCTAGCTCTAGCTCTAGCTCTAGCGGTTGGATTTAGACAATTTGATTAACAATCTTTGTCCTGGCAGTTGTGTGGGTTTTATCCTGGCAGTAAACGCAGACTTGTATAACTTGGATGTGTTCCTCCACTGTAGTTTAGCAAGGAAAAACAGTGAAAACACAAAGAAGAGAACATTTTATTAAGATCATATCAAGTCAAACCAAAGGTTATTGCTGGTATGTCTCAAAGGGCTGTAGATTGCTATTACTAGCAAAATGTCTAAATATGTATTAAGTGGGGTAGGCTATATATAGAATATTATAAATAAAATATTTGGATACAGATTAAATTACATACATACATTAAAGAAGATGTACCTGAAAACATTAGAGTGCAAAGCAAGATGTAAATGACAACAGGAAAAGATCAAACATAGAAAATATTCACGGGGTAACATTCTTGTGGGAAGTAGTTTTCTTTTTTTTTTGGTTCTGTTGTTGTTGATGTTCTGTAATTTCACACTCTGTCAGAACCGGTTGAGGTCCAGGCACAGCAAAGTCTTTGGGAGAAGAGTTATAAGTAATTAGTGATTTCCCTTCAAATCTTGTTCTGTTTCCATCTCTTTCTCTCTTTCTATCCATCACATCATCTCACCTTAATATCTCTGAACCACTTCTGCGTAGTCAGAGAGTCTCCTCACGCCAGCTGGCTGCCGTCCGTCTCAGCGCCTCACTGGGCTGATCATATGGGATGACGTGCTCTCTCTCTTGTACTCTGCGGTATACCCTCTCTTTCTGTCTTCTTGTCTTTCATCTTCGTTGCTTTGTATGTATTGCTTCCTTCCCTCTCGTCCTTCCTTCCGTCTCTCTCTGTGGTTTGTGGTCATGCGTCATGAGTTAAGAGCTGATTGACTCGTCGCCCTGCATGAAGAGCTGCACCACACAGTGTCACGTCTTTGACTCTCTCCTTTGAAGAACCTTGGCTCAAAAGTATGTTTTACTTCACGGCAGCACTATAGACTTTCTTGTCAAGGAGAGTGTTGGCAGTGCTCTCCCTCAGGTGTCTGAAGGGCTAATTTGTGAAATGCTACTTAGTGTATCAGGATGGTGCAGGGTGGGAGAGGAGAGAGCGTCTCTTTAACTTGAGGACACAGTTTGAAGTTGGCATGCTTCCACCTTTACAGAGATGTTTTTCAATTAAACACTGAACCCAAATTAGCAATATAACGTTACCTTAAGAGACTTCTAATTACCTCTATTAAAGAAAAATATTCCAATGTCAAATAAAATGATCCCGTTTTTGTATAATTATGGCCGAAGTCTCTCTTTAGAAAGTTGTGATTTGATCATTTGGAGCCGTAATCATTCTATAAAAAAGCTGTTTTGAATTCATTGTGTTGTGTGTGGGATTCTTTTTTCCAGAGACAGACTATTCAAGATGAAAGTAATCAGCGCTGCAGTGCTTAGCGCCCTGTTCTGCACCGGTAAGCACTAACATAATCAGCCACTCGGGAGTGGGTTTGAATGAGTGAATGGCTGAAACAGACTTCCTGCAACACCAAATTTGTTTCAACTGTATCATTAGCATAGATTCAATGAAAACCACACCAAAGGAAGCTATTTCTTAGTCTACCTTATTTTGTGATCTTTTTAATTTCCACTTTTTTACTTTCCTTTCTTTTCGTATGAGAAAGCCAGATTGTATTTACATCTGGTCTATTTTTAGCTGTCATTATGTGAGGCATTTACATTTCAAACACTTTCATGCTTTATGGGGAAGTAGTTCTTCAAGAACAAAGGAACTCTGACTTATTTAGAGATCTTTGTTGAAATCAGCAGACAACTACAAAAAACATTTTAAAATAAGCTCCTCTCTTTCTTTTCTTTCACAGTTGTGTCAGCATCTTTGAAAGGTAAAATTGCTTACTTGTTTGGATTGCAATGCATGAGAAGGAATGCTTTGATAGTGTGATCAGGTTCAAATCTGGTCCGAGAAATAAAAAAAAAACCAGCAGGCTATATATAATATCCATATAAATAAAACATCTTGATTGTGTCTACCAGTCAAAGACGAACACAAGGCAGCCTTCTTTGGGGAGGACATTCACATTGACGTCCCGCCTGGGAACGTCAGCGAGGTCGTGTTCCGACCCAGGACCAATCGCACCTCTGAGGTGGTTCTGCTGAAAGCGGGACAGGTGGTGAGTCCACGGGGCCAGATCAACTCTCTGGGCCACCTGGTGCTGGAGGACGTGCAGGAGGAGGACGAGGGGATATATGTCATCAGGAACACCAACAACCCCAACACAGTCAAGCGCCTCAGCCTGATCGTCAGGGGTAAGCTGTCTGCTGTTCTCTTATCCACTGGTGGGGAGAGAGAGACAGAGAGAGAGAGAGAGAGAGAGAGAGACAGAGAGAGAGACAGAGAGAGAGACAGAGAGAGAGAGAGAGAGAGAGAGCGAGAGAGAGGTGGGGAAGTCACACTGTGTGTGTGTGTTGTAATCTGAGCCGCTGCCCAGCGACAGACTCAGCTAAGCTACTGAGCTAACACAGTAGCACAAAAGCTAAGAGTGGCTGAGATGCTGAGGTCCTGAGTAGAAAACCTTTAAGGAATCTTACAACCAACTATAAAACCATTTAACCAGAGGTATTCTGCTCAGTAATTGATTTATAAACACTGAATTTCACCACATTGTGACAAAGCTGTGTCACAAAGATGCTGTGAGCTTCATTTCCTCTTGCCTTATTGGTCAGACTGTGCTGTGGAGCAAGTGGTGAAGTACGGAGAAAATTATAACATCCATATCAACCACGTCGAAGGCCCCATCACCTTGGAGTTCAGGTACGCTGAAAACTGCCACAGAAAAAGATTCAGTTATCTGCACATGGGGTCATTTTTATTTCAGATTGTTGCCTTGCTTCTGCTTATGTAACACTGTTTATTTGTATTGTCCCTGCTCAGTAAACTCAAAATTGAATAAAGGCGGCAGCAGTTTAAACCTGGTTGGTTTAAACCTCTCACTACAATCAGTGATGTCACAACAGGTGTTTTCAGCTTGATGTTACATCACTGATGTTTTAGTTTAGGTAACATCTATTCTCCTCTATTCTATTTGATTTTCTTTTCACCATGTTAAGGCCCAGTCTGATTCAGGCCAATCAGACGGAGGTACACCATGCAACAGAGGCTCCACCTGTGGTGCTGTATAACCAGACGGTTGTGACTGCAGAAGAATATGTGGCACGTCTCAGTGTGTCTGAGAGACAGGTGACCCTGCGCTCGGTCAGGATGACAGACGAGGGGAGCTTTACAGTGTTGGACCGTGAAGGCAAAGTCAGGAGGAGGAACTGTCTGAATGTCAGAGGTGAGGAGAGATCTGCACTTTGCTGCACCCCCCCCTTTAACTTAATTGACTGATCTATCAATCTTATGTGCATGTGTCGTCACTCTGTACACGCTGGTGTTATGTGCATCTGAATGTATCTGATTTATATGCAGTGCTGATGTCTGCACAGTACCTGAACTGCTGAGAAATGTGACGAGCCAGGTCTTTGATATAAGCTTGGTTAGTTTGCAGTAATAGGTTGTTATCTTATTATCTATGCCCTGGTTATTAAAATGCCAACAGGGTTTTTGTGTTTCTCACATTGCAGATTTTTAGATAGAGTCACACATTACATAGAGTCACTGCATTGTCGCTTTCTTGAGTGTATTACCTTTTTAAAAAATCTTAATGCCTTAAACTCAGAAGGAGTCATAAGTCTTTATTTGATTTATTTAAATTAAGGTTAAATCTGCCTGCAGGGATAATGGACTGCTACTGCAGTAAAGAACAAGATGTAGATAAAAATATATCAAGCACATATTTAGTTTAATGAAGGTTAGAGAATACGCTTCTCTTCCTTTAAAAAATATCAACCAGCTGGTGGATTTGTCACTAGGAGTCATCCTCTGGGGGTGTCTGTACAAAATAACTGCCACTCTTGTTGCCACTGTTGTTTGGTTTAGTTAGACTAAAATGGTGCTCTGACAGACTGATTAACCAACGTTACCAAGCTGCTGGCTTATAATTGTACCATGTTGATCATGTCGCTCACAGTGAACAGCAAGCATCATTAACTATCAGTTGTTCACTATGATGGTTACATATAAAACCACACTCTCCAAAAGGCTTAAACCAAATGAAACGCTAGAAACGTGTCGACATTAGCATGCACACACAGCTGGACTAACTAGTCATACACTCTGCACATCTGTCTACATTCCTCCCTTTGGTTCACCACAGAGCACCAGAACTTCATCCATCTGACGTACGGAGAAAACCTGAAGATGAAACTCTACCTGCACCATTCCAGCCTTAACATTGTCTACAGGCCCAAATCAGACAACAAGGACCGGCTCATCCTGGATCAGGGGGTTCTGGTGACACCGTTGGACCCTGTGCTGGAGGGCAGGCTGACTGTAGACGGATCAGAGCTCATCATGAAGAAGGTCCACGAGGCCGACGAGGGTCTCTTCAAAGTGACAGACCTGGCTGGCTTCCCTGTGGCTCATGTGTACATAGAGGTGGAGGGTAAGATAGAGAGAGAGACACATTCTAAACGTCAACATACAGTAACTAGCTGTGATCTAATCACGTGACCATATATATCTTCATGCCTGTAACTTGCAACCTTCCAGCAACAAAACAGAGCAAAAACAAGAAAGCAACAATAATGATTTCTTATTTAAAGGGCCTGTAATCAGCGGTGCAGTGTTTGTATGGTAAGAGTCTATTTACCTAATTGGCATAATGGAGTGCCAAGCTGGAGTGATGCAACTGTAAAACATGTAATAAAATATAGACTGAACTCTCTTTCTCTGTGGTTGTTTTCGTTGTTTTGGCTGTCCTCGTCTTCCTCTCAGCCTATAAGCTGCCTCCCCTCACTGTAGCCATCCTCGCCCTGCTGAGCCTGATCGCCTTCATGCTGCTGGTGTGCCTGCTGTCCTGCATCTATAAAATACACAAGAGGAACGAGAAGAGCAAGAAGCTGATGGTCATTGCTCAGCAGGCAGGCAAAGGAGACGGCGAGGCTTTCAGACAGGTAACACCCACCTAGTTCATTATCATCGTCATCTTCACGCCTGTGTGATTGAGGGATATTGTAGGGTGACGGCGATGGGAACAGAAGGTGGTGCTTGTCATGTGGGAAGAGTTAGGTGTGTGTTTGTGTGTGTGCTGGCTGGGAAAGGATTAAGAGATGGGGAGGGGTTCTGTTCATGCTGTGTGAGTCAGGATGGTCAGCTGGTCAACACCCCCCCCCCCACGGTGCTGGACCTGGCACCAGGGTCACAGCTACATTTAAGACGCCAACATGGCCGAGGACAGCTCACACTAACATAGTATTTCTAGTATTGCTGTTTTCTCTCTCACTTACATGTTGCACACGAACCCTGCAGAGAGCCAAGTATGTCTGTCAAGTCTGATTTTTGAGAGCTAGTCATTAATAGTTGGGTCAGTGAGCTAAATATTATACTTTTGGGTAATCCTCCTCTTCCTCCATAGGTCAGTGTGAATCACATTGAATATCAGCAGCTAAATACTTAAAGTACAAATGAATTTCAAACATTCACACCAGATAAAGTAATGCCAGTAAATTGGCACTCATTATTTAGTAATTAACTACAAGCCTGAAAACTGCAGGAAGCGATTTTCACACATTTTGACATTCTAAAATGTCACATTTTACATTTTTAATGAAGTACAAGCACAAGTTACAGTCCCGAGCCAGGCAGCACGGGGTTCTGTCGCAACAAGATTTTGGCATTAGGTATTTTTGCACCAGCCTCTGAATTTGTGTCCTTGTGATTTCTTGACAAATGTAAACCTTTGTTGAGAATTTTGGGTTACAAATCACTATTTTTAGACCACTGAATGTTCCTAGAGCACACTGTGTTTTCACACAAAGACTCAGTTTATCATCCACCATGTAAAACATAACATGCTAATAGCAGAGTTTGAGTTATTAATCCGTTTTTAGAGTTTTTTTTAATGGCTAATTAACTGCAGTAAAGCCCTTTTAGGCACCATCATTACCGGGTTTCTCATTATTAAAAATGTCGATCTTGACTAAAACTTCTTAATTAAGAACTGATTGGGTGAGCCCTTAGAGGTTTTGTTGAGCCTGTAGACCCCAAAATAGAACAAAATAATAATCATTGATTGTTTTCCAATTCCCTCTTCAACTTCCTCGCTCTGCTTCTGTTCACCTGCTCAATACTGTCTGATTAACTGACTCATAGGATGATTTAGAGGAGTTGACAGTTCAGTCTCCTGTCACCACAACCCCCCCAGTAAGGGATTTGTTAACCATATTAATTTATGGACCAATTAAAAACCCATTTCAAACAGATGACTCATCTAGAAAACACGTAGGCATCAGACTGATCGCTCTGCCGTGGGATAGTTGTCCTATACCAGGACCAAACTGGTGTAGGAAAAGTGTCCTAGAAGAATTAAAATAAAAATCAGCAATGATGTAATTCTGCTTTATTTCTGCTATCATATGGTTACTTTACAACAGAACTGCCTTTTTAAATTATTTTCCCAAAATAATCGGCTGTCTAAATTATTGGCTCATTTAAAAGAAGTGCCAGTGAACCCACTGAATGATCCTTCAGGCTGATTGAATTTATGGACTAATTAAACCCCCCCAGCAGACGCATGGCTCACTCACTGTAAACAACACAGGAGCCGCCGCAGAGACTGATTGCTTTGCTCAGACTATTAGATGATATTTAGACAATATGTCATATGACAGGCTTGGAGCTCCATTTGAGTTCAGAGTTGTTTTGAAAAAGGGCATTACAAATGTTTCATAATCTACATTTCAAAACCTGCCTGCAGTTCAAATCGTGTGAAACCTGCAGAGCTGCAACATATCAACTCATTTTTTAACAATTCTTAAAAACTTTATACTTCTACCACTTCATACTATACGGATCAGCTTTCTTTAGGGTTTTAATAAACTAGATGTCACATTAATGTCACGTATGTTTTTCATCCTACGCTCTAAATATTCACATTTTAGGACAGCAGTCACATTAGACGACTCTTGTGATAATTCTTTATCTGAAAGGTGCCATTTTGAGTTTGTGTAACGTCTTGAGGGGTTTAACATTCAGTACTTCACTGCTGCAGCACAGAGACAACAGCGAGTGGGATGTGTTGGATAAGTGTCCATTTTCTTCCATCCAGCTGTAACTTCATTCAGGGTTGTGTGGTTATGTTTGTTTTTATGTTTAATCCTTAAGGATCTTACAAATGTGGTATCTGCAATGATGAATGTTTGTCCCGTTTCTGATGTTTTTATGACGTGCATGTTGGTTTAATTTCACAAGTGTTGAGTGAAGCTAAAATGCGGCCGTGGGAAGGAGGCCTTTATGCTCACAGCTGGATGTCTCTGATTGGTGGCCCAGCTAACGCTGTTGCCTGTGCGTTGCGTTTCTCCCTTTTACTTTAAGGAGCCTCAAACGGAGCCTCTTCTTGGTGAGAGAATTGTGTTCTGGCCTCTTTTTTTCCCGCTGCTCCTTCTTCATATTGGTGTCTAGAGAAATGTAGCACTGTTTTGGCAAATGAGCTCCTCAGTCAACTTGCTGTTGTGTCGCAAGATCATTGGTGACAGTTTCTTAGACGTGTGTTCAGTGTTTTGTAAATTGTGGTGCTTTAGAGTCCATTAAAATAACTCATTAATGAAATCAGCAGCACCAGCACACTAAATAGATCCTGGGCACCGAGGAGAAACTGCTATCAATCTTAATGAACAAGCAGAAGCTGATCGAAGACCTAATTTGACAAAAAGCCAATGAATTACCTGAAGTGGATATGGCACCACAACCTGGGACAAGCTGCCTCTGTGATCCTCACAGACTTTTCAATATTCAAATGACTGAGCTGCGCACAAGTTAGCCTATCTGTTTTTTATGTAGCCTATATATTAGTATAACAGGAGCTTATGAAATCAGTCTTAAAATGTATGGTATACTTTGGAAATTAGGGTTAGGGAGGTAATGGGCTAACACATGTATGGTGTAGTAAGAAGAAAGAGAGAACTTTCACATTTTGGGAAATCCTCTTTGCTTTTTGTAATGAGGGTCAGATGTAAAGATGAATATGAATTTAAGCTTAGGAAAGGAGCACCTGAGGCAAACTGTGCTGGTTTGACCAGGTCGGTCAGGAGTGCGATCTGTCTTCCAGGATTTTAGATACAGTTTTGAACTAGGTTGGGGTGCACACTGCAAAAAATGTCCATTTTAACAAGTAATTTAATCCAATATTTACTCTTAAAATCTCATGTTTCTTAACACAAGTGAAAATCTCATCTGAGGGAGAGAGTTCTTTCTACTTGGCTCCATTCCTGTTTGTGAAACAAGGCCTGGTCTTTTCACTTGCTTTAAGAAAATGAGCTTTTAAAGTTAAGTATAGAGACTAAATGACCTGTTGAGATGGTTTACTGTATATCTCCTTAATAGTGGTGTGTGTAACTGCAGCTGAGCAATGAAATGAGAGAAAGTTACACTGACGTCATGTGTGACTTTTTCTTTGCAACATCTGCACCACGCATTCCTCTGCTTTGTCTTTCACACTTCCCTCCGTCTTTCTCTCCTTCTTTGTTTTTTCTCTCTGCTGATGAACAGCTCAGACACAGCGCTGCAGTTACTCATAAACAAACGACTTATGATAACTGCGGACGTGTAGCTCCACTGCTGTATTTAACTTACAGTATGTGGTGATTTAGCAAGCTAAATGCACACACATGCACATATTTCTTACCTCTGTGTTGTTTTATTGTGTGGGGTGAATTACAAGGTAAATATCCCATGTGTATGTGTGGGTGTCTGTGCTGGTGTACGTGCTAAGGGCAGTAGTGATTAACCTTCCATGATAATGTAGATTTATTCTTTTATGTCACCTTGTAATCAACTACTTGCCCAGAAAGTGTGTTAGTGTGCTGTCAGTGTTTTGTGTGTGTGTGTGTGTGTGTGTCAGTGTTTGTTTACACTGGATGTCGTATTAGATGTTACGTGTTCATATTCTGTTTTCAAGTGATGTAAAGCAACAGATAAACATGTGACATCTTCTCCATGGCGTGCTGTTTTTACATTTATTCCCAAATTTCACAAGTCACCAAAGACACCATTACCTACATTTTAGTGACTAATCATGATTTATTGGTTGCTCCTTTTACATTAGTGGCATCTTTTTGATGAGCAGTGGTCATGAATTGGGCTCTAATGTTTTACTTTTCTGGCTTTCCCTGCAACGATTTGATAATGACCGCAGTCACCAGTTTGTGTTATGAGATCAACAAAGAGTCTGCAGCCACATGAGAGTGTTGATATTTAGCAGGTACAGTCATGGATGTATTATAAGACCTGGACTCCAGCGCCTATTCGGTCCAATAAGAATTGCTCATACACCAGAAAACTTTGTAGCTTCTGAGCTCCTTCCAGGGGTATGAATATGCTGAATATGTGCAGTAAAGTTCATCCCATCATGCCTCTGGCCCAGCCAGCCTGGTGAACGGCTCGTACCACAGTGGCGACATCATTCAGAAAGAAAAGAGAGTTTTCCAAGCTTTGTAAAAGATGCAGCCCCTGTGGTCTAAAAATATACAATACACAGAGTTGTAATCGATCATGTTTGTAGCCTGTCAGCAGTTTTACACACGTCTCTTTTACAGCGATGGTCTGTGCAGAAAATGCTTTTTGGCCGTTGAGGCATTTTTCAACTGGAAGCAAGACTGAGCAGCAGTCAGTTGTATCCAGGTGTTAACACATTCATGGGTCTTTACCATGTTCACCATATTAGTTCAGCTAACATCTGCTAATTAGCACAAAGCACAGCTGAGTCTGGCCATACTGACATTGGTTCTGCAGGTTTTTGGTGATAAACTAAAATAAAAACTAAAAAACCTGATGGAGTGAAACAAAAAGTGAAGGAATCACCAAAGGTATTTATCCTGAAGGGAATGTCTATACCAAATGTAATAATTTAGTAGTGCTACACTTCCTGGTGGTGCTACAGGAAGCCAATGAATTTTATAGACCTGTGAAAACTTTGACCTGCTGGTGGCGCTAGAGGAAAGGTTTAGGAATCACTAAAGTCAGGAGGATTCATCCTGTGGTGCCCATAAAGGTCTGTGTAAAATTTAGTCCAGATTGTCATTAGCAGTCCTTCAGCCATGCTGCTTGCATAGCCAACAACAATATATATGAAACTGTATCGAAATGAAAGTAACATTGAGAAAAACTTAGTTAGTGCATCATAAAAAGACTTGAAATGAAACATGACGAGTAAAAGTTAGTAACTTATGTGTAACTTTTTCATTTACTAGTGAACGAAGGGAGAAAAGCCACCAAAAAGAAGTACTCACATCAACTTTTGAAAGACTACTGACGACTACACAGTAAATGTTAAAACAGCAGGTCACGCTGCCCTCTGTGTACCTTCCACTCACTGTATGTGTCTGCGTGTGTGTATGTTTTTGTATATGCTTACACAAAACTATGTGTGTGTGCAAATGCTCATAATGTGGTCATGATAAGGTTTTCATGTGTGTCCGGGACCGTATGATGTGTGTGTGCGTATTGACAGTGGAGGTTGAGATGACAGCAGTTGCCCTTGATGTCGGCCACTCCGACATGTTATGGATTTCCACATAGATCCTGAGATACACAGACAACAGTTGCGAGAGGGTGTCAGCGACCTTTCGGGACGTAACCCCAGGGGCCGACATGAAACTCACATCAATCACACCTCTCCGTCAGACTCTTTCTGTCTCCCCTGAGCCGCTCTCTCGGCCCCCACGCCTCTCCACCTTTCTGTTTTTCCATCCTACTTGTTTTCTTCCATCCATCACTTTCCATTTACCTCTCCATTGCTCTTTTTCTGAATCATCTGTCTTCCTCTCTTTGTTTCTTGCTTTTTTTCCTCTCGCTCTTTCATTTCAAATCTTTTGTGTCCATCTTATCTTATTACTAGTGGTTAAAGGTCAAAGATCAAAGTCATTGTAACCTCATAAAAAACATTTATGGCCATAACCCAAGCTAATTATGACAAAATGTCTAACAGGATGAAATAATGACGTGGGTATGTTTTATATCCAAAAGGTCAAAGGTCTCGTCATTATTCAGGAACAGAAGGGGAGATTGTGACCATGTTTCACATTTGCCCGAATACTGAATCTATGACACTAATCTGTGGTCTGGAGGTGTAATTTGTAGGAAACAGAGGACAAAACTGTATGTTCCTGCAGTTGGTTATCCATTTTACACATCATAAAACACAGACTGTTCCTACTAGTTCACATAATGTTTCATGTCCACCTTACAAATAGCTGTTTATAATTTGGAGACCATCTTACAGCTCAACTTATAGAGCTGCATTTGTGCATTCTCTTTCATTTTCAGGTTAATTTTGTTAGTTTACTGAAGATGGGCGGTGTGGTGGTGCAGTGGTTAGCACTATGGCCTCACAGTGAGATGTCGTGTCACAGGAAACTGACAGCAAAGGTGTTTCCCTGTGAGAGTTTGCATGTGACTGGCGACCTGCCCGGTCTGCATCCCACCTCTCACCCAGTGTCAGCTGGTATAGCAGGCGTAGCTAATGGATGGACGTCATAGACGTGTTAACATTTAGCACCAGACTGAAAGATCTACTAATGACGCACAAGACTTGGAGTCTACAGTGTGTTTTTATCTCTTGGCTAAGCTGTCAAAAGGCCAGTGTCTCCTAAACGTATTAAGTATTAAACAGCTTTCATCCTGTCTCCCTCCCAGCCTCTGCACTTTATCTCTCACCCGCATTCTCTCAAGGCTGTCTCTATTCTCTCCCAAACCGAGAGCATCTTGACTCCATCTATCTTTCACCTCTTCCCTCATGCTGTCTTTGTTGCGGTGTTACAGTGGAACCGACATTTTTTAAATATTTCAGCCCCGTTGGCTCTGTTTCCTCTCAACCTCCAACCCCACCATGAAGACAAATAAAACAGCTCGTCTCTCAGTCATGTCACACAAGCTTCCTCCTCAATAACTTATATGTGTATTTAAGAGCTTTCTGTGCAGTTATATTTACCGTGTGTGTGTGTGTGTGTGTGTGTGTGTTTATGTCCTCTCTACCACTGTCTTTGTATTTTTAATGACTAGTTTGCAAGAGCTCAGCTGCTGGGACATTATAATGTTGTGGCCACTTTTTGACTTGTCTCCTGTGTGTGTGTGTTCGTGTGTGTGTGTGTGTGTGTGTGTGTGTGTGTGTACGGCTCTGCAGGTGGTCCATGAAGCTTACACCAGGTTTGCTGAGGAATCTCTGATAACGTCCACGTGTGATAAGACCTCGGAGAGCACAGAGGTCACAATCAAGGTCGGTGATGGAAACATGAAGCGGTTTTGTGACCACAATGATACTGACATCAAAATATACTAAAAAGTGTCAAAGATTCAAAGATATAGTTAATTGGAGCTCCTTGGTACCCACATGGTTACGCTGATTCAGTTCCAGCCAGTGGCCTTTTTACTATAATATATACATATATAATATATTTAATATACTTGTCTTTACTCAGACATAGACCAGTCCACAACTTGAGTCCCCAATTTAAACTCTAACTGTTCACTGTATAACATTGTTTGGCTTTGGAAGGGAGATTTAGACTATAGTGTCTCTGCAGCGGGGTTTGTGGGTTGTGTGACTGAATCATTACAGCAATAACTCCTGAGAGTCTTGATCTTGATTATAAGAACGAGCTGCTGCTGAGTAATGTCTAATGTCTAAAACTTGATTACAAAACACCTTTGTACTGTAAGAGAGGTTTTCCATCAAAGTGGCATATTGATAAAAAAAAATAGATCTAAAAACGGAGATCATTAACCATCCCTGTGTTTGAGATTGCTTGGCAGGAACCACCAGCTACGTAGTGCCACCACAATGCTGAGTGTAATTAAAATGCAATCAACCCTGCACACCACACTCAGTAGTGGAACAGATTAAAGTTTATAGGAAGGGCCTTTTGTGAAAGTGAAATAAAAAGGAGTGAAGTGGTCAAGGTTCAGCGAGTTCTTTGACTAGAACTTCTGCAGGCTTCATGTGTGGAAGATCAGAATGAAACTACAGCGGCTTTCCGTGAATAGTTGATTAAAACATTAATCAGTGTCTAAGCATCGAGGCTATAAATGGTTGGAATTACAAGAAATCACAGGTCTATGTTGCATATAATGATTGTTTTAGCGGGTTTTAAATGACTACATTTCATTGTGAAGCAAGTACCAGCTACAAGTTGAATTGCAGCCTTCAAAATGCTGTTGAACAACAGTTATATACCAAGTCAAATAAAATGTAGCCAGTTTCAACCTCTTTGTCTTGATGTCTATTGACCTGTAAAGCACCAAAACGGCACAGACTACAGACTACAGACTAGCTATTAATCTCAGAAACAATCACTGCAACAACTGTTAGGCTTCAGCAGGGGAGCTACATGCTGCTGTGAGATATGACCTTATTAGGTTATGTCCCCTTGTTTTATTCATTCTGTCTACATGATGGAATGTGGTGAACTTATGGCAGCTGTAGCCTCTCATCCATAACCTAAATTTAAAGTCCGTTCCTGCAGATTATTGACTGTTTAACAAGGAAAAGAAGTAGTGGTGGCTGCGTGGTAATGGAAGGTAAATCCATAGATATGGTCTTAGAAACATTTACATGAATTATTCACGTTGCTTTTTCACTGACCTCAATTTTTACCACTTCCCTTTCCTTCCCTTCCTCCCTTCTCCATCTCTTCCGCTCTGCTGGGGGAGGTTGTGTTGTACTTGTCTCGCCCCATCCCTCCGTCTCTCTTTTTCCCTCCCTCTCTTTTTTTCATGTGCCTCCCTTTACATTTCGCCTCCTCCTGTCTCCTTTTTGTATTTTCCCTGGATCCTTGTTTCTGCTTTGCTTTTTACGTAATCATTGCCTATTTCATACCTCCTCTCCTTTCTCCTTCTTCTTTTCCTTCTCCTTTGCCTTTCATCTCCTCTGACCTTCACCCGTTCTCTCATCCTCTCCCCTTTTATCTCTCCTCTCCTTCCTCCTCCTTTTTCTCTGCAGGGCCTCGAGGTGTCCAAACCAGGCCGCTACCAGGCTCTGACCTCAGACAATTTTTTGGAGATGAGCGACTCCGGGGTGGAGTTCACCACCTCTGGCCTCCCACTGGACAGTGACACTGATGCTGCGATGACCTACGCCTCCCACAAGCCCCTCCTGAATGCCGTCTCCCCTACAGCTGTGGTCGAGGCTGTTCACTCTGACAGCCTAGAGGCCACCGACCTCGGCGCCAGCCGGACCCCTGACTCCGCCATGAGTGCCAGCCCTGCCTCTAATCCTCGCTCACTTGTAGCTGCCACCCCTGAAGGCAGCTTGCGCAGTGCTGCATCACCGGGAACAGCCTCCCGTGGCACCGCTGGTTCGGATTCAGCCAAGACAGAAGGAGGGGCTGATAGCGGAGAAGCTGGGCAGAAGGAGGAATCAGCTCCGAGCACCTGAGATGGTGTTTTTTTTTTTTTAGCTCCTTATACAGTAATGACATCCACAACCATCTGGCTCTGTGTTTACGGGAACCCTATTATATCCAAACACCACCAAGTCCTTGATCACCGCATTTGAAACATCACAGACAAAACATTAATGCTTGGATCCAGATGTCAGTTTAGCCTAGAAGACAATAATAAAATGGCAGTTGCACAAAAATGCACAATACAAAATTAAATGCACCAAATGAGATGCAAAAGAGCAACCCCACGCTCTGTCAAAAGAACACGGCAATTCTGTGCATATGGAAAATGCATGAATTTAAATTAAACATTAAAGTAGATATCATAGTTCAGATCTACAAGAAAATGCTGACGTTAGAGTAGACTGACTGCATGCAAGCTTCAGCGGGCCAAAGAGGCACAGACTCAAAATACTGATGATGTGAAAAGGGTAAAACACTCAGCACTTTCAGCGGAACACTTAAATGGGATCAAATGAATTTATCTCCTGTCAAAAACGTTGTCAAAAAAATAAATTACAGGAGTTTGACAGTTTGACAGGTAGAATCAGTACACTACTGCAACTAACAATAACAGCAAAGAGCGTCTCCTGTGCTGAGGTGGATCTCAATGTGTTGCCTCTGACAGCACTTTTGTCTGCTCTCACAGAATCAGACAAACACTGCAATGATTGCATTTCATCCCACCCCCACAGACTCTATTATTAACAGTACAAGTATGGCAGAAAGCACCTCCGTCTCATACAGAAGTGCTTGTCTCAGCACTCATTCACTACTAACCATGAGAAAATCTTCCTCCGCCTATTCTTTCTGAAAGACCTGCACACTTTACCCTGTAAATTGAATACGGCCGCCTCTGTGCGCCGGAGGTTGTTTTACTTTCTCATATATCTTGGTTGTCAAACCTGCCACATTTGAAGGCATCCTTTAAAGAAACGTCCACCCCACCTCACTCACACTAATGATGAATGCCAGAGAAACCCTCCCCCCCCCACAAGAACGACGGCTAACTGTAGAAACTATCCTCCATTTATTTCTTCCCCCAGTGGAGTTGTCACAATCCCTGTCAGAACAAAATAAAATTCAGAGACACATCTGGGACTTTTGGAACAGCTCCCGAGTACGTAATTGGATTCTTGGTCTCTTCACAGAAGGAATGATTCACGGACACCACAGCGTGAGGAGCGGTGATAAAAGAGACGACAAAGATGGAACAGGGTACTATCCGGGGAGGAGATAAATGACTTGCATGATTTAAAGCCCTCTATTTTCATCTCAGCCCCCATCCATCGGCATCGGACAGAGCCCTGATTATTGTAGAATAGTTGTTTGCCAAAATGAAGTGACTGGAAAGACAGAGTTGGATCAATCTGTGATAACGATGCAGCCTACAGCCCCAATGGAATGACAGTGAATAACCATGAGTATGTGTGTGAGCATGTGTGTGTGTGTTTGTGTGTGTGTGTGAAAAGGGGGGTTCAGGCAAAGCAACCAACAATACAAGGCATCCAGTGCACTGAATGGAGACATGATTCCCTTCAGTCCATGAGCAAAAGGAAATGGAAAAGAGGACATTTTCCGAATATGAAGTTCCTGAACAGAGTGCTGCAGGGATGACGTATTCTTGGCGACAGAAAGCCAGGGGGATTTTTCCACACAAGTTTGGATTATTGCAGAAAATAAGCTCCGTGCCAGCAAGAGTTAAGAGTTTTGAAGCATAAATGCAATCGGCAGGATTAACAAGGTAACAGCTGTGAATGAACTACGCCATGTTTTAAAATACTCTAGATTGATGAATCTACAAGTTGAAAAGTTTGAGTTGTAATGATTTGCAAGAGCGCGAGTATGAACACAACTAGAGGCTGTAAAGGCAAACTAGTGAGTAGATGAGTGTTGTCTCATTTAGCCACTCGTTAGCCTTTTTCAAGACACGTGAAAACAAAATGCAGGAGTGGGGTGTTCACTTATGCATTTGATGTCTTAGAACCAAACGTGAAAATCCCTTAAGTTTGCGTCGACCTCTGACCTCGGAAAAATCCATTCAAAAAACCTGAAAGGAGGGAAGTGGAAGTGAGAAAATGCAAACTCTTCAGCACTCTGTTGATGGTTGAAGTTATATCGATAACTGAAAAAACAGTGAGTCCAGATGCACCACACAATCCATCAACATTAATGACACTATAGACAGCACTGCTAATATTATTGCAAAGGTGTCAAAGTAAGGAAGGTCAAACATTTACAGTTTAAATGTTGTCAGCTCCTCAGAACAGGTTACGGCTCTTACTCAGAACAGGTAGTTCATGCTGCAGATTTGGTCCCGTAAAGAGCTCTAAAGATGATTTAGTTTTAAAAAAAAAAGAGCTAAGGCATCATATGATCTGGTACAAGTGTTGTCAGGTAGCTTCTAAATGACATCCTTGGATTAAATCTGTAGGCCTGCTTTTTTTGTTTAAGTTATGTTTCATTTAAAAGATGGACAACAAAAGTCACAAGTGATGGAGAGAGAGAGAGAGAGAGAGAGAGAGGGGAGACAGTAGCACGGCACAAGTTCACATTCAGAATCAATTAGATGAAGCTCTCACAGCCATAACAACTGCTTCTGACTAATTAGTTCCCTGTCTTTGCTGTGGAAGAGGCTCGTGGGCTAATTCAGCTCACAGAATAACTGATTTACACCAAAGACATTTCACAGCACTGAGGAAACTCCACCCTAGTATGCATCCCACACATCACCGTCTGAAACAAACCAAACCACAGTGATCTTCATCGTGACAAGGCTCTACTGTAACTAAGGATCCCAGTTAGATGTCACTGGTACTTTGACAGCTGTTAGCAGTACGGCTGCCTCATGCTGTTACTGAACTGATGTCAACCTGGAAAATCCTCATGATTTACGACCTTTACCTCTCACTCTTACTAAAAGCAGGGGGACAGACACAGATGTTTGGTGTCTTGAAGAGAAAAGCACAAATTTTAACATGTGATCCATTTGAAACAAGAAAAAGGTTCACATTTTAATTAAAAGGGGTAAAAAAAAGTAGCAGCTATTGTAGATACAATATATGAAATTGCAAAAAATGACGAGGCTAACTGTAGCTCCCCTCCTATTCAGGAAAATGTAGTTTGGACTGATATTTACAGCAGAGGTGAAATGTCGAATGTAGGAATCACGAGTGTGTAAAACGACTTGCATACCCACTGAATTATTGATTTTGTATGGCTGTTTTATAGGGCAGTGCTTTTGCTTGTGCAGGGACTTTTTGACTTGTTTGTGTGTGTATTTATATATACACACACACACACACTGAGAGACATGTAAATATCAGGTTGATTCAAACAAGCTCTGATAAGAATGCTAGATGGGCTCATGATAGGTTGACAGTCAATGGATTTTAAATGAAATCTTTAGCAATATTAATGAAAATGGCACTGAGACATCATAAACATCCACAGGGCGGAAAGAGGAAACTTCCACCTCACTCTTAATCATCCTTTTTTCACGTTGTAAATATAAAGATATGTGATCTGCATGTGTGAAAATACCAATATGTTTCTTACTGCAAGGCTTATGCAAGATTTTATACTATAAAAACGCTGCATTGATCCTTTAACCGCACATCCACAGTAGGTAGAAAACTAACCTGGAGGAGGCTCTAAAACTCTCCAGTCTAACTCATGTCACGTTTTTTTGGGTCACTGGGATGCCGAGTGAAATCCTTCCATCAGAATGGTCTTCAGCAGTGCTGAAGTTTCTGTGGTCACCTCCAGGGTGCGCTATCTCACACCACAACAGTGTGGGAAGACCAGGCAGTCTGATTTAGACTCTTCTTTTCAGAGCCGGGCCAACAAAGCAGAACCAAGACAGACAAAAGACGGAAAACATGCTGATAAAAGCTGCTGTGGTGAAGAAAAACACCTGCTTTAAAGAAATAATTTGGGACTCTAGGCCTGTACTTGTTTGCTGTCCATCCAGGGAGTCTCCAAGGCTTATTTAGCCGAGCGCTGAGCAAAGACTGCAGGCCTCTGTCAACAGAGGGAGAATGTGTCTACCAGCAGCTCCAAAAGCTTCTTAGAGACGTTGTATCTTGTTAGTTATGACGGCAGCCATCGATGTTTTCAGGAATCAGCTGGGTTTTGTTCACAGTTGGAGGAGTGTGTGAAGGTCAGGACTTGCTGTGTGCAGTCATTGAGGCGAGCTGCCAAAAAGATCCAGAGAAATACGGCTTATAATGTGGGTTAAAAGGTTTAGACCCCAATTTCGTTGCAGTAGGTTAGATACAGTGAGATATATGGACCAACCAGGACATTCAACAAATTGAGGCCTTTGTCAAGCGCTCGATTTCACCCATACGTCAAATAAACCGTGCTTAGTGATGATTACCTGCCCAGAGAAGCTGACAACGGAACAATTTAGATAAATTAATCTATGATTTCTTTGAAAAGTAACGTTTACCCCTTAACCCTTTAACCTCCTCACCAAGAAAAAAGCAATGAAAAAATGTATTCTTTATATATTTTATTTCCTTGGGGCATAATTACAAAAATCTATGTTTTTTTATGAACAGACCCCACATTTTTTGAAATACTGGCCTGAGATGTCGTAAGTAAAACATGTTTTCAATAAGATATAGTGAGTCAAAATGTGCTCTACTTTATGGTTGAGCAGAAGGTTAAAGGGTTAAAATCCACTGATATTTTCGAGGCCGGTGATCCTGCTCGTACCTGTAATTGCAAAGCTTTTGTGAAGACATCCTGCTGGGTGAAGATGAAATGTTTCACTCTCAACATATATTAGAAAGCCTCTGTTGGAGGGCACTTGAGTGTTTTGTGTGTGAAGGGTGAAGGGCCACAAGCCTCCTTTGTGCCTGTTGGAATAATAGCGCTAAAGTTCAGGCAATCACGGCTGATGAAGGCTTTATGAAAGGATTTCACTTTGTGTCACTCAGCCTCGTCTGATGATTTCTGTTTCATTACACCTCAGAGCGGCTTATTCACAAAGGCTCTCAGAACAGAAGTGCTGATCCGTGTGTGGGAAGGGGGAGATTTAATAAAATGTTCTTTCAGTTCTGGTAGATTCGCTCCTCTGTAAATCTACTATCTGTAATTCCAAAGAATAGAATGAAAACCCATGAAATGATACCTGCAGCGTTGCAGTTTGCTAATAATTCAGATTACAATAGAAATGTGATTTTATGCAGAAACATCAGAAGAACTGTCAACTGCAGTTCCACTCCAGTGCCACTCAGTGGCTCAACCTGTGATTGAATTTAGTCTTATTTTTAATTCATGACAGATAAATGGAGAGAATAATAGAAAACCACTGGTCTTTGCCCCTCTGAGCTCACTCTATGCTATACAGGAAGAACATTTTATGAGTGAGGAACACACGGTAACCTTTTGGATGAACTGGTCCCAGTTACACTGAGAATAATGTTGTAGTCACACATGTGTGTCCCCACCGTGATTCCCCCAGCACCTGAGAATGTTTTTTTATACAAGAAATAAAAAAAAAAGATGTTCCTAAAAATAATTTTCATATCACCGAACATCATTTACATCATTTCAAAGTGCATTTGCCGAAAAAAAAAGTCACACCTCCTTTGAATGAATGAACATGCTTGAATACATTTCATGGTCAGAAGTTTTTGTAGCATCACATTTAGCACCAAAAACACGACTCTCGCTCCCGACATGCTTGGTATTTCTCCTTACTCTGATATTATAGCCTATATCGACTGTCCGGTGTATACCTAAGAGTTAGTGTACCTGCAGCATGCTGACCTGTAGATTGCTTGTGGGACAGCAGCCATGATGCTGACAGCTAATAATGATAATAATAATAATATGAATTGCACTATTCTGTACAGCTGGCCTCCTGAGTCCATCCTGATCTCCTCGCTGGTTTCCCATCATCCTCCTTACCTTTCATAGCTGGCTCCCAGCTGAGAGTGATAGTTAAAGGAGCATACTGGTGTTTTTTAAAGGTTGCTGCCAATCATCCAGGGTGTCTTTTTTTTAATCTTGTTGGTGTCAGCGCCAGCAGCTGGAAATAAGAAAGTTTCCTCCTAAAAACGACTGTTTGGCTACTAACTGTACCGCATCATTCATGTTTTTATTTGCTGGGACATACTAACCAATCAAAAGGAACACACTCTTTTATTCTTTAACTAACACCGATACTCTCCTTTAACATCACTTCTGATATAATGTGCAGAGACTCCAATTCTTATGTTTATCTAAGGTGAGACGCTACAGGCAAAAACACTGTTTCTTTTCATGCACTGGTCAAAGTTTGGATTTGGGGCTATTTCACTGGCCTTGTATTTTATCCTGTTGGGTGTATAATTTTAGTACATACTGGATTCCTCCATAAAACTAAAATGGTTTTAGGAACCCCCAGAGTCAGGATGGCTCGTGAGGCTAAATTATATCCCATTGTTTGTTTCAGCTCATGATTCAGGCAGGAGAAGTATTGTCATTGTCAATATTACTGCTGTTGCTTCTGCACAAATGCAATTAAAAACGCTTTGACATGAGAAAAAAAAAAAGAAATCACCCTTTCTTTTCATTTGACCTCAAAATGTATCGGCGCAATTTTATTCTCTACAATCGATCTGTGTGGTTAAATCGATTAAATCGAGATAGTTTGGGCCTGTTTGTTGAATCTGTATGAATTCTGAAAACACAGACACAAACACAGACTTCATGTAGGATTGTTATCTGGTTTTGGCTTCCATGCTTCAGCCCAACATACAGTAACTCTACGTGTCTAGTTTTCTGTATATTTGCATAAAAGGTCACAAGCTGGTTGATTTAGTTGAATCCAGACCGTTTCAGCTTTACTGTCATGTTCAGTGTGTATTCCTCAGGATAATTCAAGTTTAGCTTGTAGATGTAAGACATTGCAAGATGTTACTGCTTTCATACCAGAAATCTGTGCTCGGGTCAGCGCTTCGTCTGCATAAACGTCTCTGTTGCTGCTGTCATTTTAAAAAGAAATCACTTAAATGCTTCATATGTAAGAGTTCAGATCTCAGTTGATGTTCTTCCGAAGCTGGGTAATCATTGACCTTAACGATACTTCAAGGCACTGCCACGAACAAGCGACCGCACCCCTTCGTTTGCTTGAAGAGTAAATCAGTGATTCTTTATACACCTGTACTATATAACACCTTTTGCATCCTGCACAGACTTTTGTAAAACTTCTCCTCTTTTCTGTAATGAATGAATAATTCCAATTAAATGACTTTTCAACAGAGAGCGAGTCAAGGGGTTTGTTTTTTGTGTCGTTGCTTTTGATGCTCTTTCTGTTGCATAGCTTCAGTGTGTGAAAGAAGAGTCTCCAACAACTTAGAGTCCTCCTCAATGAATGATGTGTGAATGTGACGTAATGTAAAAGCGATTTGAGTCATCGAAATGACTAGAAAGACGCTATACAAATACAGAGCGTTTACCGTTTCATTCATTCACACTCAAGTATTTTTCATTTGAATTTCAATACTGGATTAAGAAGTGTTCCAACAAATAGTCTGGAGGAGAACTAATAAATCAGCTACAGTACACAGAGCACATCATGGTTTCAACTTTATGTATATAAAGTATATGAATATAGTCAGAAGTACAAGTTGTGGGAAGTTGAGAATAGATTTGTACAGTATGAACTCTGCCCTAAAGCTGCAGCACCCACTCAGCTTATAGAGTTCGTTTTCTTCCTGCTTTTTCTTCAGCGTGTAAAAAACAGTGGCTGGTGGTTGTGAAGACGGGTTTTCATATGTGGTCTTGATACATTTTGCTCAGGGAGGGAAACATCAATGCATGCCTTCTCTTTCAAACCAACAACACATGATAGATACTTTATTTACTTTGAAAATTATTATATATTATACATTTATTAAAGATAATCATTCAGACCTATACTTCTGTGTTTTACTGTCTGTATGTGTTTAAACCTTAATCACTTTTATTTATACTGTACACGGTCAGTGTAAAACAGTTATTATAGTTTAGCATTTTTCATTAGTTTTGTATTTTTAATTTTTGTGTTTAATTCACTTTAGTTAGTTTCCACAGTGGGATTGTTTATTTCAGATACCAGTTGCATCAGTGTCTCCTCAGGCTGGTTGTGTTTACAAATTTGACCAAATTGACCAAGACATCTTTATATTTTTATTTAGTTTTTTTTTTATTTTTAAGTTTTGTAAATTCACAGTATCATTACTTGAAGCCCCCCCCCCCAAAACCTAGTTTCTATTTTCTTTACTTAACCATGAGTTTTTGTCAAATTCTGTCCCAGTAACTGCTCTGTACCAGCCCTGTCCCACTTTTGTCCCAACTCCGTACCATTACCATTTCTGTCCCACTACCCCCTCTGTCCCAGTACCATCTCTGTCCCAGTACCATCTCTGTCCCAGTATCAGCTGTGTCCCAGTACCCCATCTTCCCCAGTACCCCCTCTGTCCCAGTGGGGGTCCTCTGTCCCAGTACCATCTCTGCCCCAGTACCCCCTCTGTCCCAGTGGGGGTCCTCTGCCCCAGTACCACCTCTGCCCCACTACCACCTCTGTCCCACTACCCCCTCTGCCCCAGTACCCCCTCTGTCCCACTACCCCCTCTGCCCCAGTACCCCCTCTGCCCCAGTCCCACCTCTGCCCCAGTACCCCCTCTGCCCCAGTACCCCCTCTGCCCCAGTACCCCCTCTGTCCCAGTACCAGCTGTGTCCCACCTCTGTCCAGCGCCATGTGGCTCTCTGACACACGTGACCACAGCCCTCCTCCTCTGACAGGCCCGTCCTGCTCCCGCTGAACGCGCCCTGGCCGCCAGCCAATCGGGGCGGAGCAGGAAGTGACGCAGCCTCCAGCGCAAGGAAGCCTCGGGACTGGCGCGCCAAATTTCAAAGGACTTCCTCCTGGGAGGAAAGTAGTCGAAGAGCCGCACCGACGCCTGGCAAAGCACGGCGATAAAACCCCGCAGAATCAATGAAAAGTGCTTAAATTCGAGGAGATAAACGCGTTGGACGGCGTTTGAGGAGAAACTGACTTAAACTCGGTGTGAAGCTCAGTTATTGTTGTAAGTGGCAGCTTTGACTTTCATCTCGTCCTACAAGGAACTAACGTCAGCTAGCTTAACTCTGTTTCTCACTGACAAGCTAAAACCAGGATTACGTCTCTCATTGCGTCTTGGGCTTATTTTAACGCCAGTTAACGCATGCTTGTTAGTAAAAATGTAGGTTTGCACGAGAATAGGTGCACTTGTTGCTGCAAAAAACAGTTTTTACCTGACAAGCCGTTCATTTCTGTCGGTTATTGTTTCTTGCTTTGTGTCGTGGTCCCATGATTTGGCCAGTGAGCCTCTGGGACGTGCAGCTGTTTCACGGCATGCGGTGCAAACTGCGGTTAGATGTGCGTTTAGTTATATAGTGCATATAAGTTTAATGTTTTTTTACTGGTTTGTTGTAAATTTAGCACCTTCATGTTTCTGCTCCAGGCTGACATAATCTTAATTCAACGAGAAAGTGCAATGAAATGACAAAAGAATGTTTTGTTTTGTGCCTTTATGCCAACTGAGGTGTCAAGAATGTTACATTTAAAGTCTGTGCTGATGTTATGACCCTAAATAGGGCAATTAAGCAAAAGCCTTTTTTGTCTCAAGGAGTTTTTCTTTTGTTTTCTTTCAGATCAGAGGGGATCAGCCTGTCGGGCTTCTCACCTGTGAGAGGCTGATGTCAGTGGATTTTGATCTCATTTACACACACAGGGGCTCAGATGACAGCTGCTCACACCTGGAAGTATTGAAAGCTAAATGTCACGCCTGTCAAGTTTTTTGGCAGGTTTTCTTTTTGCAGTTTTAATGTTTACTGCACCTTTCAGAGTAGTAACACACAGACTGCCCGTGTTACTGGACCTCTTTTTTTTTTCTGTTTTATAGCCTCCACTCCATGGGGGATTTAATCTGTTTCAGCCTGAGCTCATAACAGTGTGCAGAAGCTCATTTCCACACCTCACCAGCTTATACATCTCTATATCCTCATTATTTATTCATGTATTCGCAGCAGGGCACAACAAGTCATCAGCTTTCCATACTAATGCGTACACCTGTTGCTCAGAGCTGCCGCACCTGTCTGTAACCTTCACACTCACTGCTTTCACACATATGCTGAGAATATTTTATCTCGCAAAATAGGTTTCTGTTAGCAGTCAGCACTCTCTGGTCAAATCCAAATGACTTCAATTGAACCTCTGTCCATTAGCAAAGAGTTATATTGCACAATGGATTCCAGCCTCCTGTAACTCGGGGCCTGTCACAGATCAGGTGTGGCCTCAGGGTGGGGCAGGTGAGGGCTCAGTGGTGGCAGACAATCAAACCCTTCAGTCATGCTGTCCGGGGTGCAGCCATGCTTCCAGCTGCTTCGGATCGGTTCGTCAGCTGGCGACTCGGCGCGGGACCTCTACACATTCAGGCCAACGCTGAACCACTCTGTTTTCCGTCTGGGCCGGGCGGCGGAGCTCTGTGATGTCACGCTGGACTCGGCGTCGGTGTCTCGAATCCACGCTGAGCTGCACGCAGAGAGGGAGGCGAGTGAAGGTGATACAGCTCCACAGGAGGAGGGCTGGAGGGTCCACATCAAGGACAGGAGCAGTCATGGTGAGAGAAGGGCCTGAGTCACACACACACACACACCCTGCTGTCTGTCTGTCTATAGTTGGGAGGACACTCATTCACATAATGTCCCTGCCCCTTACCCTAACCATCCCAACTAAATACCTAACCTCAATCTAATTTTAACGTCAAGCCTAAAACCAAGACCTAACCCCCAAAAACCCCTTTGAGTTGTGAGGACCAGGCAGGGGCAGGGATGTCCTTCACAATGGTTTAAAGCAGAAATTTCTTCTCACGATTATTCAAAGATGCGCACACACACCTTTACAGTCATTGTGGAAGTGAGAGGAAGGCAAGATGAGACACCCGCTTACAAGAAATATCAGTACTTGTGCAGGGAAACATCCTCTCACAAAACCACTACACACACTTTCATTCTTGTTAATGGAAAGAAGAACAAATTTTTGTGTTTAGGACGCAGATGAACAAGCGCAGTCACTTGTGCGAGAGGAATAAAAAACGGGACCCCACACAGAAATTCGATCGACAGGAATACAGATATGATTTATTGTAGACGCACAAGATGAAACGCACACATTCTGTCTTCAGTTGAATTACTGACAGAAACACCAAAGCTAACACCTGCAGCCTGACAGCAGCTGAGCCCCTCAAACCAACATATCCACAGCTATTAACTGCCCAAACACAGCTGTCGATACACAGGATAGCTGAAGTCTCACATGCACACATTGGGAACTGAGTGCATCTCTGAAACCTCAACTTTAAAACTTAAAAAACCGTCATCTTTCCGGCCAGGGCATGCAGAACCTTCCCAGCCTGTAGTGTCCTGACTGTTATAGTGAGAAAAATAGGGTACAGATTTAAAAATACCAATTATCCTTCAAAGCAAATTCACAAATAAGGCGCAACAGTGGGTGTGTGTATGTAAATGTCAGACAAGAAGGAAACGGCCTTGCATCGCATGTATGTGGAAGCCACATATTATATCTTACTACCTCAGTTTGCTAATAGACTAAAGTGAAAACTGAAGTGCACAGGAAGCAGTGCAAGTCGAGGAAAGGAGATCGGGAGGGAAAGTTGGGTCTTCGCTTAAGGCCAATGGACTGTGTCTGACAGGGTCTGAATCTTAACTGTGCTCTTACTGTCTAATTTTTCAAGTAATTTCACAGTCTGTTTCACACATTTTTCATTCCTGCTATTAAAATTACATTTTAGTATTCACTCTGCATTTCTCATTTTCTGCTGTGCTGTCATGGCCGTTTGATTGCCTTGTAGCCTTCCAGGGCCTCAATTCTAGGTCCATTTCACAGACTGTTTTACATTTCCTCTCAATTCTGGAAGCTGTAAACACATTGATAGTCAACAAATGACTGTGTTTTGGGGCTTGCTTGATTTATTCTTTGTTGTTTGTCAGATGCTCGTATATTAAAAAGTTCTGTGATAATCTGGCCCCAGATGACATCTTCCTCTACTGCCAAACTGTTGCTTCTTTGTCTTATGTTTGTTTTTTGACTGATAACATGACTTAAAGGAAAGTTTCCCACTATTCACCTGTCAGTGTGGCCAAGTGAGAATCTCTAACTATCTTATTTTGTGGGCTAAGCTAATTTAGTGCCAGCCCTTTTATAGAAAACTTCTACAGCAGTAATAATAGTAATAACTTAAATTGTGCAGCAGTTTTCAATACAAGTAACAAATTGCTTCACAACAGTCGATACAAACAACAGAAAACGCATAAATAGAAAAAGATTACCCAATAAAAGTGTCAAAAGAAGTGAAATGAAATGAAGAACTGACTCTGCTGCTTGATCTCTGGCGTATTGATGCTTGTTGAAGCTGTCATTGAATAAAATACTTCTTTGCCTCCTCTTGCTCTTGTGTTGCTAGGCACCTGGGTCAATGAGGTCCGCCTCCAGCCCGGCGTCCAGTGGGAACTCTCAGACTGCGACACGCTGACCTTCGGTGGCCAGTTGGCTCCAGGCAGCCCCGAGTTCTACTTCCTCTTCCAGAAGGTCAAAGTTCGCCCACTGGACTTCGATGCCATCACAATTCCGAAGGTAATCATTGTTGTGATTTTTAAAGACAGAAGGAGAAGCCGTTACAAACACAGATTAGTTCATAGGTTGCACTTCTTCATAAAGCTTTCGTGGGCTCGTTCAGCTCAACGCGTCTGCTCTCTGAAAGCTCCGCCTCGTTGTGGTTCGGCTGCATGCAAATTCAGACTGTTGACAGCTGAACAAGTTTTACCAGCATGACCACAACAACAAATGGTCACATGATCCAACTAAGACCATGTATTAATAGTGGCTGCATGTTGAGTTGGAATAGAGAGTTTTAAAAACTAATTTAGATGTACTGTAGCATGTTTATCTCAAGAGTAAGTACATCAAGGCAAGCTGATGGCATGCAAGTGAGTTCCCAACACTTTCACTATTACTTGTATTTGAATAATGTGTGGTAGGAGATGACTTGCCTTTTTAGAAGAAAAATAAATGTATATTTGTGAGCTATTTTTGAAAGCTGTTTCTTCAGAATGAATCAATAGTCCAGCGGGTTGAGTGCCAATGGCAGGGGCGGGAGTGGGGAAAGACCTGAAAGACACAACTGTCGGATTAGGCCTTTTCATGGGATTTATTGAGCATGAGAGAAATGTAGAATAATACCATCCTTTATCTTTCCCTCCTACTTGTGCCTGAATAGAGTGTGCAGACGTTGGTCCATGAGACACTTTGGTTAAGGTGTCCACTAGGTGGCATATGAACATTCAATATGGCAGGGACACAATTGATGGGCAGAAAAAAATCAACTTTCAGTGTCATTTTAATGATAGAATCTGCTGCTATCGTATTTTGTGGTTAAATTAAGTATAAAAGTGTAGAGATTGGCTTTTTAAGATGACATTTGCTCAACTAACTTTTATTTTTCTGGTGAAACAAACCTCAATTTGTTAAACAAAAGGTGCCGTCCTCTGATGGCTATTTCTGTTTGGTCTTTATTGCATAAAATTCTTATTTATATATTCATATCTTGTCTCCCAGGCGGGCACCTTCTCCTCTGACTTACAGAACCGGATTAGGACCAACCAGGACCGCAAGATGGCGGCCAACCTGGACCTGTCCAAGCTGACCTTCAACCGGGCCACCATCATCCTCAACTCCATCGGCAGCCTGAGTAAGATGAAGGGCAGCGCCTGGACCTTTAAGAGGAGCCACAGCCATGAGGGAACGGCCTCGGACCCCGGCTCCTCCTCCTCGCCTCCCCTGGCCGTGGGCTTCTCCTCTCTGCTCCCTCCCTCCACACCTCCATCGTTCTCCTCTGCAGCCTCAGTGCCTTTGACCAAGTCCCTGCAGCCCACCTCCAGGAGCAGGAGGAAGTCGGCCCACACGGTGCTCCTTGAGGACGACAGCTCAGACGAGCCCAGGAGTCGAGGCGGTAAGGCTCAGCTTAAAAATACCACTGCTGGCTCACTGATTTTTCTGCAAACAGTGGAGGCTGCAGAGTTTGATAAGGAAGTGTAAATGTGTTTTTTTTAAACATGTTTTCTAAAACTGTTAATGAAGGTGCACATAAGAGAGATTCAGACTGATAATTTATGTATTCACTCTTTATCACCGATTTCACTGAAGCAAAATCAGAGTTAAAGTTGGGAAATAAATTGGTGAAATGAGAATAATTGAACAGTAGGGAAGTCAGAGTCAAAGTTGTCAGCTAATTACTAGCTCAGGTAAGGAGAACTTAAATGCCGGCCTCTAAAAATGTGCTGGGAAATGGAGTCTAGATGTGATCACTGCTCCTACTGCAAAAATCTCATTTTGGTGTTGTTCAGCTCTCCCGGTAGCTGTGGAGGATGGACAGAGAGCGAGGGGGAAGAAGAGACGGCGGCTCTACAAGTCTGAGTCGGAGGGCTTCAGCTCTCCTCCTCCTCTGCCGCTGCAGCCCAAGAGCCACAACGAGGTCCGGCGGCCACTAGAGGCCAAACCGTTTCCTGTTGGCATCAGGACCATCGGAAGTTTCCATGGCGCCATGACGAACAGCAGACTCAACCACCACCTCCTCCAGGCATCCTTCACCAACCCTGCTGTTCACAAACAAGAAGTGCAGACGATGCAGCGGGTCCAGGCGGTGAAACCGTCCCAGAAGCCCGTCTACAGCTGTCCCACCGCACAGAGAGGCAGGCGGAGGGCTCACAGCTCCCCAGTCTTCTCCCCTCTGGTGGTCGGAGGGGAGAGCTACAGCCTGGCCTCACCCTCCGTCAGGATCCGCACGGAGGACAGAGGCAGGGTGCAGTTCAACAGATTTCACCATCCTACAAGGTACAATATTAGAAAAATCTGCCACCAAGCAAACCGCCATATTTATCTGTTGGCATCTTTGTCCGACCTCCACAAAAGTCAAAAGTTCAAATTCTAAACTGAAGGTGCTTTAATTTAGTGTTGCACCTTTTTTAGTCAGACGTGTGTCATGGGTGCAGGAGATGAAAATGATCTGATAAATTGATTCCTCGTGAAGTTTAATTATGGATTGTTATCACACTAAATGTTCCTCCGGTGTTTCATATCAAAGCAGCATTACTTTTTTTGCACATATCCTACAGCTGATCTCGGCGGCGGGATATCTATAAATAATCAGGTTATTTTTGAGTGTAACAGAGGACACAGTCAACCATGTTTTTCAATATTTTATAGTCTAACTAAATATGAAGGAGCTAAGAGTGGAGTATGGGGGTTGTTTGTTACAAGTGAATCCATGGTAGAATGAAAACCCAGATTTGATGTTGATTTTAAATATTAAACCATCTGTAAACAGTAGCTTGTCCCTTCCTTTTCCCTTCGATGTCATCAGCTGACCTTCCTCTTCTGTCTCTTCTGTCTCTGGTTTCTTTTCTCCTGGCAGCAAGCGACGAGGCCGCCCCAGAAAACACCCCCTCCCTCCCCGGCCTTCCCTGCCCTCTCCATCCTCCTCGTCTTCTTCTTCCACCTCCTCGGCCTCCTCATCCTCTGGCTCCTCCTCTTCCTCCTCTGACGATGAGGATGACGAAGAGGAGGAAGACGAAGAGGTGGCTGTTGGTGCGATTGAGCCGTGTGCGGCGCTGCGGTGTCGGCTGCCCCAGCAGGACACGGTGCAGTGGATCCAGTGCGACGTGTGCGATGCCTGGTACCACATAGACTGTCTACCTGTCGACCGCAAGAAGCGCGTCGACCCCAACGCCGACTTCCACTGTGGATGTCGCTGATATGAGAGAGACACCAAGTTTCTAGCAATGAAATGAAATGCTACAGTTTAGACATTCAAGCTACCACATTTTCTCCCTTTAAAAGTTTATTTCCTTCCACACTCCTGGAAATCAACAGACTTTTCACCGAGCTGCTCCACTCAAGCATGCAATGTTTTTCTCTTACCTCTGAAGCTGCTGGTGCGGTTAAAGAGTTTCCTTCAATTTTTACATCCTGATCTTCCCAAGTGTGAGGATTTGTGAAAGTGAAAGTCACAAAGCGGCTTCACGAACCCCCCACTCAGTTCCAGTGCTCGGGCTTTGGAGGAGGAGGCAGAAATGTAATGAAAAGCCTCAGGTCAGATTTTGTTGTGGCTTCGACCGTCTGGAGAGGTGCCATCAGGGCGGGAAAACATCCCTCTGTGGCCGTCATTGACCAGAGGCCAGGCAGCATTCAGGAAGATTAATGAAATGTTTCAGATCAGGCTGCCACAGGAGGGGAGGAGTCTATACAGGGCCATTAAACTTTCTTAGATTTCTCAGTGCGGCCACTTACCTCCACTGTTTTAGCGGTCAGGGCAGAATAAGACCTTCAGAGAACATTTACTTGGTTCGGGCGGCCAAAGCTCCAACATCCACCGCCGCCCCCTTGAAATAAAACGGTGCTGGGCTGCTGCTTTCCCACCTCAGTGATGATAAAACTCGATGAAATGTTGCAGTGCAGCTTTCCTCCGTGGCAGCAGCTGTCTAAAAGTGGGCAAAAGCGATTAAGCGCAGCAGAATGTGTCGGCAGACTTCCGTTGTTGCTGCTGATGAGAGGTGCTCTCAGGATGATAATCAAATGTTTCAAGGCACTTCAGCAGAAACAGCTGCTGGATTTTGGGTGTGGGCGGTGTGTACAGAGGGGCTGTGTTGTTAGATATCTGAGTGTGGCTGCTGCTGGTTGGTTTGGGAGGACTCATTGCCCGTGAAATGCCATGAAATATCACCTGCTGATGTAACCGGATAAACGGGTTCGGAGAATGATCTGGTCACCTCTGACTGGTCGAGTCTTGATCTCACCGATGATTTTCTGGTCTTCTCTTCAGATCAGTCTCCACCTGTTTAAGAGCCTCTTCACACTACTGAACTCTTGGCCAAAGTGGACTCTTTTGTCCTGGTTGACCCGACTGGGCTGTTCTCCTCTACAGAACAGTAGACGTGCTCGCATGTTTGCTCAGGTGCTGCTTGAGTAGAATAAAATCAATGTGTAGAAGTCCAAATTCTTCTCCTAAGCACCTTTCTATTATTTAACTTTAAAAATGTTTACTGTGCTTGGCTCACCTGGACAAAATGGTCTCTTTGTGCTCTAAAACAGCATTTTTGAGCAGTTTACCTTCTGTACCACTTGTCTAACCTCTAAGAGCTCTGACTCAGAGCTATTCAGATGTTAAGAAATACAGTTAGTCTGTGCTGGTGTCGTGTATAAAGGGTGTACCAGTGCCAGCATGCCACTATGACAGACCTGCAGTTTGCTGAGGTGAGCGGAAGGTGGGAGAAAATTTAGAAAACTTTATTCTTGAGCAATAAAATAAGGAAAAACATTTTTTTTTAACTTGTTAATGGCAGACTTATGACAAATGATTACAACACAGACAAATCAAATTTCAAAGTCTTTATCCTCACTGACACTTGGAGACTGATTATAAAGTGACTCCTTGGTGGATTCATTTTAAAATCCACAGTGGAAACCTAAAGTGTTCAGTGGAACCAGAGTGGTGTTACTCATCAAAAGGCTCCAGTTTCACTTGAATTACGTTTATTGAATGTTTGACATGTTGATAACTCATCACCATGAAAATAACACTTGTTTTTCTTAATGATGTGAGGCTATGTCCCCTCACTGCAGTATTACAATATCAATTCTATGGGAGTTAACTGACTAATACTATGATTCAGACTTTAAGGACATGTTTGGTCCTGTTGAGCAGTGGTTACACTCAAACTGTAAAATAAAAAAAAGTAGATTTCCCTCTGATCTTCAGTGGATTGTATTTTGGTTTTGTGTGTCTTAAAAAAGGGGTTTTGTTTGCAGTTTCATATTCCGATAAAGACGTAAGTGTTGCTTATCCTCTTTGAGGATAATTTGAGCTTAAATATATTTAAATGCCTGTTTATGTATTCAAGCCTCACTCACTGTCAATCTGCTGCGTTGGTGCCGTGCACCTATTTTTCACTTTCATGTGACGCGCCACACAGTAGTAAAAATCTTAAATTGTTTTCCCAAACTAAAATCAGAGGTGCAGAGATGTGCAGCTGCCGAGATGGATGATTTTTAATTGGTGAGAAGGTGAAATTGGCAGTGTGACACAAAGCGTAACAACTAAAGGAAAGAGGGAGGTGTGTGTGCGCTGTTGAAAATGAACATGAAGCAGTTTTCAGAGCAAATTACTTTGCTGTAATTGAAAGTGCAGATACAACAAATGCAGAACGTCGCCCACATCCAGTTCATTCAGCGTGTCACGCTGCTCTTTCTACCCTTAAAGTTGGGATACTGTCAACACAGTATCAAGGCAACACAGACGCATGGGTTCAACAGCCGTTAGTCAGTGAATAGATTCTCCAGTTGACAGAAAAATAATTGCCAGCTGTTTGAATAATTAATTTAGTAGCCAAACGGCCAAGAACATGCAGGTTACAGCTGCTCAAAATGGAGAATCTGCTGTGTAAATTTGATATGTTTGGGTTTTGGACTATTGGGGAGCAAAACGTGCGACTTAACGACGTCATCTCTGGCTGTGGGTAATTTTAATGAGCATTTGGACAGATTAATTGATAGTGGAAGTAACTGCTAGCTGCAGCCCCTAAAAACTCAGTGTTTACTCCCAACATTTGACTCTTGAACATGTTTTAAATGCAGGAGACTGCTGCGATATACAACCACAGAGCAACAGTGAGCTTCAGACATGGGGAAAGGAAATCAAACCTCCCTGCTGTATATATGAACTGCTCCTCTGTAGTCATGGTCAGAAAGCATCATGGTCATTATTTCCCCACATGAATGGCTGCTGTCTCACATCTGATACATCAGCCTCGCAGATTAGCATCCACATCGCTCACAGCTCTTTGGAGATCTGCAATGTTTTCCATCTTGTTGTGCCTCAAAGTCAAATGACAACTTTCGAGGCTTTGATGGATCAAATGAAGTTTGTGGCCAATAGTTTTGATCATTACACTGTTGGTGCTCCATTGTTTCATTATTTCGTCTGTGCCATGTGAATGTACAGCACACGTTGGTGATTCTGTCGAGTGTTGAAATCCCAAAGTACAGGTCTCTCAAAGGGATTGTTTTGTAAATCAGGGCATATTTCATGAATCGGTCTGTGAAGCAGAAGCTCACAGGACTCTTCTTTCACACTGCCTTCACTTTAATTATCACACTGAAATGCAGAAGCGCCGCACAGTTTGACTCTTTTGGATTATCTGGGCTTGTTAAAGAATTAAACCAATTGTTGTAATTCTCTGAGATGCCGTCGACATCAAAGTTATCAGGGAAGAAATAATAAAGAGTATTCTGAAAAGTAATCTTTGCATTGTCTGTCTGTTTCATCTTCACAGCTGTGCTTCCCTCTGGTCCCAGAGAAGACATCCAAAGAGGCTGTGATCTAATTAATTCATTAAAGATTCAGCTCAGATTGATGAAACACTGATATTAGAAATCTACACTCGGTTTGTTTTTTTAGGTTGTGAGAAAAAGAATCTTGGCTGAGATGTGAAATAAGGTTATGTTCATTGTCTTCTTTGAAACGATCACAGCCGACTGCGAGTCAACATGCAAACACAACGTCCTCATAATTGAAGGCCATTATCTCATCTTTCTTTTACTCCATAATGAATTTGTGTTATCTGAGTTCTCCATGCATGAGCTAACTTTTTTCCCTTTTCTTTTTTTTTTACAGCTTTACTCCTGTAGCAGTGCTGCTTCAATGGGTTTCAGACAAAACGACAGCGAGCAGAGTTCTGTGCTTCACAGATGAACACGCTGTACATCGTCATGCAATCTAATACAACAGACGTGAGTCCTTCCTTTAACTCAAATTGTTTATCTTAAAGGCTGCATTACAATATATTGAAATGTTTTGTCTGCTCCAGATTTATATGTTAGGAACACATTACAATACGAAGCCGTCCAATACAACAACATTCAGCCTTATTAAGATTTCTAAATATTATTATTATATTATTTTGTCTTTGTTTAATCAGGAAATCTCATTGAGATTAAAACCTATTTTCCAAAGTTTACAAAGTTGAGATCTATTGCAACACACAGTAAAGTAGACAAATCTGAGGGTTCACAAGATGAGTGGGATTATTCAGTTCAATTATTTACCTTTTTATTTTCAGTCTTACCTTAAATCTGCTTATTCTCCTATGAATTAGCGGATACTTCACCTCTGAAAACTCCACATGTATGTTGCTGTATTGGATGGTTTTATATTACAAGGTGTTTCTAACATGTTTTCCGATCCATGTGTGGAAATGAGGTGGACAAAATATTACAAACAGCTTGCAGTATTCTGCCATGAAGCCCAGCAGAAGCCACAGTTTCACTCATCGGCTCAACAAACACTCAACATTCACGGCACGTTGCTGTGAGCCATGAGGCTGTATCGCATCCTGCAACAGTTTCTATTTCTCCGGTCACTCTGGTGGCAGGCAAAGGGGCAGTATAAGGTGCACAGAGTCATGAAAAACTACATACAGCTACACAGGTATTGCTCGTTGTCGTGCACGTGAACGGGTGTGTTGAACCCTCTGATTTGTGTGCGAGTGAGTCTGGCACATGAACAGATTGGTGTCCATCTGTCAGATAGAAAAATGCCCCATCATGGTTGGCTGGACTCTAAAACTGCATCATCTGCACATGTTCTGTTCTCTTCAGTCAGAAAAGACTTTGTCTGTGAAGTTTGACTTGCTGAAGCTTGACCCTGAGTCTGACGGGTCAGTGCCAAAGAACCAGAGGAAAGTTTATTTGTTGCGCTTCTCACCTGTTATTTAAAGGTTATGGAGCCGTTCTGAGCCAGTTTAACTGAAAATATCTCTTTTAACCTCTTTTACAGACTTGACAGTTTGATTATTATTGATTACTTATTGTAATGAGCCGTTACATTTGGTGAACCTAAATTCTACATGTATATAATCCATCATGAATCTGAAAGGCAACTATTCACATCAAATATTTATTGTTTTCCCAACATCCCTGGTTATGCTCAAAAATAAAATGTGTACAACAAATCCTTATTTGAAGCTAATAAGAGACATTAAGAGGCACATAAATGGAAGATGGACAAACATGTAGTTGGGTTAACTAGTGGGAGTTAAATATCAAAAGTAAAATATAAAAAAGAGGCTTAATATAACCAACTAGTGCAACGTTTTTTTTTCTTGAGTTTTTATATCTGGCTGTCGTTTGTCTCCAGAGTTCAGATGCAGAATCTCATTTAGAGCAAAATAAGATGCGGCACACTCACAGGTTATGAAATCACCTTTTATATGATGCAGCATATTTGTAACTCACGACTCCAGGAAACCTATTATACACTCACAGGCCAGTGGGTAAATTTAGAGGAGACGGAGAGATTATGCAGCTGAAATGCCCGCTGCCTTGACCTGTAAAGGTGGAGGGAGACAATTACATTTGTCTGAACTGTTTCCATAGCAACATGCCTCTCTCTCTCTCTCCTCTATGTCTTTTCATTTTTTGTGTGGAGTTGGGGTTGACGGGGGGGGGGGGGGGGGGGTCTGCAAAAAGCCACTCGGCGCGCCATCCTGTAATAACAGCCGGCACCTTCTTTCCCCTGATGATGCATGAACTGAGAAAGAGAGACGGCAAAAAGCTGATTGTGTTCATTTGAAGCTGCGGTGGAGAGAGTGGAGAGATGTGTGTGTGTGCGTGTGTGTGTGTGAGTGTGTGTGAGATGGGATACAGATACAGGATACACACCCGTAATAAGTGAGGGTGTTTCCATCTTGTCTTGATGCTGCTAAAGGGAGAGGAGAGGTCACAGTGAGATGAAAGCAGAGGGCTGAAAGCCCATATTCCTCCTCCTGCAGCTCTCTGGCGTGTCACACACACACACACACACACACACAGTCATTTTTTCTCCATCTACCATCAGAGCTCTGCAGCCTCCACTGCTCTGGGTTACATGTAATGTTGGTAATCTGAGCTATAATTTTGATGGAAATGTCAAATTACAATAATTTTGCTGAATTCATTTGAATCTAATATACTGCGACAATATACAAGCTCCTGGATATCAATGATTCAGTTATTGTTCGGGAATTATTAACTTGAAGCGAGCAGATAGCATCTTTTATTCATCGTTTTAATTGTGTGCACGCAAAAAACAGAATAGTTTATTAGTAGTACAAACATAAGACACCTTGAGAAGAGTTGTGATTAATCCTCATGAAAAAAAACTACTGTTATCTGTCATTGATTCCCTTTATAGAATCTACACTGATCACAAAGATATCCAAAAATATCCAGACTTTAAGTCTCTAGTTTCGCTCAGGTTCCAAAAATGCTGCATCCTATAATGTCTGTAATGTGGCTCCATTGATTCTTTCTGCCTCCCATGTTTCCACTCCTCCCCAGACGCCACAGCAAGTGTTTGTAACGTAGAAGAAAAATAATCTCCAACCCAAATCCTGATGACAGCATAGGTTGTTGTTGTTTTTTGTAACTTTGAAAAGCTCCTCCAGAGCCACAGAGGACATCATACGACAGTTTTCACCAGCTGATTATTACCCCCGAATAAACCTGGTCTCGTGTGTAAAATCACGGCAGTGCCCTTTAAGAAAACAAAACTGGATTACATGAATGAGGCTGCAGCTCAGCATCGGCTTACATGTGTAAATCAGAGGATACGCACACAAAGCAGGGCTGAAAATAGTCCAATCCTTTTGGCTCTTGGTTGTTCTCTAGAACCATCCTCCACAAAAACAAATCTCACTCCAACCAGCGATGGAAAACTCCTAAAAACCGACCCACACACGAGCTGTAAGTGCCAAAGTGGTGCAACTCGACAGTGTTTTTCCTTATTGTAGGAGCTGTTTCCTGAGGGTCCAGCAGGGGGCAGTGTCAGCCTGGTCCAGCCCAGAGGACACACACACACACACACACACACACACACACACACACACACACAGAGGACAGTAAGCAGGCACAGGATGAACTCAGAGTAACGGATGTGTGGAGCCACTCCCTGCACATCACACTCAGTATGAAATCATACGTTTTCATTATTCCTCTCAGAGAGGATAATGAAACAGCCAGTGTTATTTCGAATGCTTATGAGTGTGAGCAGGTTTCAGTCGGTGTCTGAACGGTTTCACTGGAGCTCAACTTACCGCCAGTTTCTTCTCATGCAAATCTGAAACTACACATTTCTGTTGAAGCAGCTTTAGTTTACCTGCATGTTTTTGTCTTGCAGTTTTTACCTTCGTTGCGTGTGTGTGTGTGTGTGTGTGTGTGTGTGCGTGTGTGTGTGTGTGTGTGTGTGTGTGTGTGTGTGTGTGTGTGTGTGTGTGTGTGTGTGTGTGTCCTGGCTGAGCCCTACCAGGATCTCAGGAGCAGCAGTCGATCTCTCCCAGTAGCCTCTCACTTTCACATTTTGCTCTCTTCCTCTTTTTGTCTCCTCTTCTTTCATCTTCTCTCTGTGTTTCTATCATCCTCCTGTCTCCTCTCCTCTCTTTGTTTTTTTTCTCCTCTCCTCTCTCTGTGTTTCATCTTTTTTCCCCCCCTTTCCTCTCCTCTTTTCTTCTTTCCTCTCTTCTCCTCCTTTGTCCTCTCCTCCCTTCTCCTCCTTGTTTTCCCTCTCCTATCCTTTCATCTCATCGTCTCTCATTTCCTTTTGTTTCTTCTTGTTGTCTTTCTCCTCAAACATCCTCTTGGAAGGAAAGAGGACAATAGAGTGTCATCATCTCCTCTCCTCTCCTCTCCTCTCTACTGACATTATTTCCCCTCTCTCTCCTCTCCTTGTTTCTCCCCTCCTTGTCTCCTCTCCTCTCCCACTCCATTTAGACATTTTCTCTTTCACCATGCCTTTTTGTTCACCTTTTCTGTTCTGCCTCCTCCATCCCAAACTCGATCAATGACATTCTTCCTTCTCTCTTTTCTCTCTCTCTTATGCCCCCCTCCCTCCTTTTTCTCTCCGTCTCTCACTCTTTCTCCCCTTCAGCTCACAGGAAATGAGATTCTGGCTTATTGGCTTATTTCCACCTGTCCCCAGTTTGACCTTTGCATGTCTCTCTCTCTCTCACTCACACACACACAAACACACACACACACACACACACACACCTAGCCACCCACTAACACACACACACACACACAGTCATCCATACACTCAAATCACCTTTCCCCACATGTTTACAACACTCACTGACGACACACACACACACACACATTTGAGACACTATATGCACACTATTACACACTCAGCACAAAGTAACAACTGCACACACTTTTCTACCACCCACACACACACACACACACACACACACACACACACCCAAACACGCTCCGCTTCATTCCACTACATTGTTTCACCTCACAAATCACTCTAAATTGGCTCCAGCTAGAAGAACACACAACCTCTCTAAACTGTTTAATAACGTCATTAATCATTCCGCTTTGACTCCGCGTAGGCACCGCCGGCTCTATAAGTGGCCTGAAAGTGGGTTACGATTTAAGGGGGCCCCAAGCTATGACAGGGGCCCCCAAAAGCTCTGAATTAATTGGTCTTTCATCTTGTGTTACTTGGTGTCATATATGCCCGACACAGACTCTGCTGGGAGAGGAGCGAGGACCTCATTCCAGATATTCCAGATTCTGTTTCAAAATTTGTTTTACAGGCATGAAAAGTGCTGTTCGCTCATGTCTGTCAGTGCAGGGAAAAAGATAAACAACAGAAGACATTAAATAAAGATATCCGCCATTTGACACGCAGCCTCACAAAATGATTAATGCTGTAGAATATAATTAAACAAATGATGGTGCTTTAAAGGGAAAGTGGGTCACATATCACATTTGCTGCTCTACAATCCAGCACTGGTTTAATCTACAACAGAAACTTCTGGTGAACAGGAAGTGATGAGTTTTATTTTGTAATTTTGTGGTTTGTTTGGGTCCTATTTTCTCCAACCACTGATTTCACACAAAAGTTGTCGTGCTCTCACTGTAACTTTGAACGGGAATATTTAAGTGTGTCACATTTCTGACACCACAAACACATAATTCACAGCGACGCGAGTCCACGATGTGAAAATCGCGGTGAAAACTGAGTAATAAACTGGAGTTTGAGCCGTGACTCTCGGCTTAATCTCTATCAAATGCACCGTCTGACCCAGGAGTCACTCCACAGTTATTATCACCATGGCAACCTTTAATTGCAAGAAGAGCCACTCAGCTGATTGAGACGAGGTAATTACACCCTCTCCCACTTTTCCAACTCCTCAAACTCCTTCAGCCGCTTCCTCATGCAGAAATACGCAGCTTAGCATCAGCTAGTTCCACATTTCACCGCAAAATGTCTTCACTAGTTTCATTAGTTTTTCCGATAATATCCGCCAGATTAGTTTAGTTAGATTAGAAAAATCAGCATTCTCTTGATTTCTTGAGTGGCAGAAGCGGTAATCACTTGACCGGGGAGTTTCGCTGACAAGCCTGCAACACTTCAAGAGGGCTCGATGCTTTTACCCCTTTGTATAGGTTGTCGATCTGCCTTACTCTTAAGCCTGAACCAGTTGCTGCTGCACTCCCGGTGGTTTGCTAAAACCAGCTCTCCCATGCTGCACTTGATCGACAACGTCTCCGTGCCTGAGAGGCTTTTTTTATGTAGGAGCTGATTGTTCTCTCAAGCTTCTTGATTTGGGTGATGGAAATCTGTGTAGACTGTCAGAGGCCACATCAGATGTGGAAGCAGTCCAACATGCAGACACCAGCAGCCTGGGTCTGTTCCAGGTTTCTTCCCGTTAAAGGGGAGTTCTTCCTGCCACTGTTGCTCAATATAATATCTGATGCTGCTCATGTGACGTCATCTAGGTCATCTAGACCTGCTCTTTATGGAAAGCATCTTGAGATAACGCTGTCATGAATTGGCGCTATATAAAGAACAGATTGATTGATTGATTGATGCTCAGGTCTGGGTCTCTGAACAGGGAAATGCTGGAACAGGTGTGTTGCTCATGTGGAATCTCTGGTCTGTATGTTTCCTTTTAACAGTGGATGTGCTTTGAAATGATTTGCTGGGTTTAGACCTCATTCGGGCCCATTTTCTGTTTGACCGAAGCTTTTCCAGCAGTCGCTTTATGCACGTGACAGTTGACATCACAGTGATCATGTCGTCCATGTAAACACTCAAGTTCCTCTAAAGACTCCTACAACCCATTTTGGATGCTTGAATGATTAGATTCATTACCACGGTGAAGGCCAGAGGGGCCAGCCTCACATTACTCCTGCCTCCGAATACTGCCAGGCTTGGAGGAAGTCTCTGATCAGGTTTGTCAGGGTCATTGACACATGGAAGGAATCAAAGGCTGTCCAGAGGAGGGAGTGTAGGATGGAGTCCAAATTGTCTATTTGAGGAATAAGACATGCACATCTCTTCCCCCCTTTTTTTGTAACTTGAATCCTGCTCCCTATCATCCCCCGGCCCTTAGTCACACTTTTGGGGATGTTTGTTTCTTCCATGCCACCCTGTTATTTCCAGAGGAATCTCAGCCTGTTCGGTATGTCTTTTTGTAGGAGGCTGATACAAAGTCTCTCCTCAGTCGGTGCCTTCCAACACTGTGTCTTACATTCCTTCTCTCCCTAACAAGATGTTCGATGTCAGGTGGTCTTCTAGACTTTAGAGGGCGGGTTGGACCAAACCTTTCTACCCTGCTGCCGTAGACCGGTTCACTCAATCTTTCCAGCTTCTTAGGACCTTTATGTTACACTTACTTACATTTAACAAAGAATCTTTCACTAATCTTAACCAAAGTGCTTTTGTTGCCTAAACCTATAGCCACATGTGGGGCTCGTGGTGCGAACCCTGCCATGCACAAAGCAGTATGACTTGCTCAACAACCGTTGCTCTGCATGTAATCAAGGCAGCAATCCTATTTCACAAAACAATTTAATGGTATATTAACCTAATTTCTAGTTGGCAGGGTTGCTCAAGTTAAATACAGGCTCCAACTGCTATAATTGGAGAAAATATAAAAATGAGAAAAGTTCCATGCCTATTGAAATACAAAGTCACTTAGGTTTTATCACAGGAATTTATGGTTTCAATAGTACAATTCACTTCTTCTAATGTGTGTCTGGTGGCATTTCTGAAAATTATTGTTCCATTAAGAAGATATTAAAATTTAAACGGGTTTTGTTTCGGGGGTCTTTGTCTTGATTGACAGTTCTCTCAGGTTTCCACACTGAGCTGTGGTGGTTGTCGAGTCTCGTCCCACCTCGGCTTCAAACAGACTCCAGACACAGATACACACTGTGGAACAACACTAGGGAGAACTCTCAACCTTGTTGCACATGAAGCAATTAATTTTACATTACTGACAGTACAAACCACACTTGGTTTCCAGTAAACACAGCAGGACTGGTTGTTAACATGTGCAGTGCCAGTGTGGAAATGTTCCATCCCAGTTCAGGGGCTGCAACCACGAAGACTTAATACAGCGTAGTGGATGAAAAAGGCCTGTCCTGAGGTAAAAGCTAATTGAATTGCAGCCTTCCTTTGTCCGAATTAGACAACACAAATTGTGTATTGTTCCTTCAATCGTATGATACTTCTAAAAAACGTCTTAGGAGCAATTAAGAAGCCTGATGTATGTAAATAATGGAGCCCACAGATTAATGAAGGTTATATGGAAATAACATTCACTGTTATCATGCAGTTTGTCCATCGTGTGTGTTACACATCACAGGTCTTAATATAAATATAGACTCAGCTCACTTAAAGATACTGGCTGTGTTAACATAACCTCTTCGGTTTGAGTCCATCTTGTTTGTTTCCTTCCTCATTACTGCCACTATTAGACAAAAACAAATATTGCTTAAAAGGGGACTATCTGGCATTCCTCCTTCAATGAACAACAATAAAGAACGTCTAAATGAATGAGAGAGACAGATAATTTAGTTTGCATGCTGATCCAACAGGAAGCTCCAGCAGAAGCAGATCCTCAGGAGAGTTTGCAGCTCGGCTTAGCGCATCCCGGGAGTCTCTCACTACAGGCTCTGATTTAGAAAACCACCTCCCTGTGAGGCAGAAACATGGCTTCCAGTGTAAGGGGACATCAGCAAATTAGCAAGACAAAGAAACCCAAGGCTGAACATGTTAAAAAGATTTAATTATTTAAAGGGCAAATCCTCCCTCGGATACGCTCTCTTATCGTCAGTCTGTGATGTTCACTTCGTCCTATGAGTTGTTTTGCAATAAGATGTAATTTTCGTGGAACCAAGTTGCCCCGAGCCGCTGTTGTCTCCTTCTGCTCCAGTCACCAATAACTCTATGATAAGTAGAGGGGTACGTTGATGTTAAGTCATAAAAAATATAAAGTTAAAATGTAATTAATTTGTTTTTTGTTTTTTTTTACACTTTTCTGTGTCATAGATAGATAGATAGATAGATAGATAGATAGATAGATAATGACTTCAGAGAGCTGGACTTGGAGTGAGAGAAGCAGACAATGAGATGAAATAGATGGAGAGAGTGAAGAAAGAACGAACACAATGGAGCAATCCCAGTTTGTGTCCAGTGTGCCCTGCTCTGCTTGGTTAGCGGTGTCTGTTTTGGGTTCAGCTGTTAAGGTGCAGCCTGATAGCTGTGGGGACACACGAGTCTCTCTGGCAATTATCTGTCAATCTGCTGCGGGATGAGCTGCTCAGAATCCGGAGCTGCTGCAGAACTTTTGAAGCGAAGTGGATTGTAGCTGCAAACTACTCTGCTACCGTCTGTGTGGAGGAGCAAGATGCATTTTTTGTATTCACGGCGCCGGCAGCGATGCGTCGCTAAAATGTCCTCTTTGGAAAGATCTGGATGAGCTAGTTGGGTTACTACACTGACAGTCATGTACTGTCAGGTCCAGTCTGTACACATGACATGTTTTCTATAGGAGAAGGAGACGGCATCAAATAGTACTTTATGTACAGCATATATGTATATATACATTTTTCTTGTCAATTTGTCAATTTATGCCTTTATTGGGCAGCGGCAGTAGAACAACAAGGCCTCTAGTGCATAGAAGAACTGTATACGTGTATTCAGACTATTTCTTACCCAGACTGCACAAAGTCACTGTTCCTGGTCGAAAAATAGTCCTGCAGTAAACACTGAACTGTATTTTTTACACTTTATGTGGATTAAACAAAGATTATATGATATGTTAATTCGTTTTAGTTGATAAGCTGATTTTGTTACCTTTGGACTCATTGTTCTCATCCAACTGTCAACAGGAAACTGAAAAAGGAAAGTGTGTATTCAAGTGCACAAAATGTCAAACTATTCCTTTAATAAACAGCACAGACCCTGGGTGCTCTACAGAAATGGCCACACTCCGTCTCCAGAAAGTTTACTTTTTTAAAAATGGACGGTTGCTCTGGGGTTGTAAAGTATGCGTATGCTGTGCATCTTGTCATTACACCTGCATAATGTGTTGTTGTCTATGTGGAGACTTTATATAAGCTCCCTGCGCCTCAACCACCTGAGCACCATTGCTAACTTTAAGTGCCATTCTGCCACATTTTCTATGATTCGCAAAGTAAATATATATTCCCTCATTAATCCCCATCTATTTCTGACAGCTTGAGCCTGGTGATATTGTCCCAACATTTCCTTCAGATAGCCGGCGACGGTGTCAGCTGCCTGTTATAACAATAAAGTCCACGTTAAAAGAGCTGAAAGTTTTTTGCAGGACAAAGATTATCAGTTTAGATGAGCAGTCTGTTTATATTGGATAGAGGCACAGCACCCCCCTTATATTTTAAAGATTTTGCTGACATTTGTGACACTAGAGACAACTGCAAGGAACGCAGCAGTCAGGCTGCCAACAATACAGACTGTATGAGTCATTCACACTGCCACCATTTGATAAAGAGACACAGTCTTTCAGAATAAAAGCCAGATGATAGCATCTGAGATGAGGACTGTCTGAATTTCTGGCTGATATATTGGAAAATAAAATCAGTTCTAGGGATACATAACAATAGACGTCACTCAAATCTATTTTCTGTGTTATGAACAGAACACCTGAAACATCCTTGTGCCTCGAGGGATCACGTATGACAGATAAAAGCTAAGTAAACAGAGCAGGAGGCTGGCAGAAAAGGCAGGTAAAGCTATTTTAAAATAAACAAACCAGACAGGAGTGTGATCAGGTCCTTTCCGGTTAGTGGACACTCCGCCTGCTGTCCTTTATCCTCGAGCGTCCCATTAAGTCAAGATGGAGACGTGGACGAGAGAAGCACCAACGGCGCAGCGTGAAGCCAACAAATAAACAACAACTGAGCTGGCACTTGGAAACCACGAAGCCATCAGGAAAATAGGAACCTCTGAACAATTCTTGGTTGTTTTCCCCAAATTTAGTCTGTTTTTAACGATTCAGGAGGGAAGTTTAAGTGGAGTAATAGGTTCTCCCTAATGGTGCAATTGCATCTGGCAGACAAAGGCAGTGCTGTTCCCTGGGTGCCTTTGTGTGGCTGCAGCTTGGTAAGGCATCAATTACTGTCAAGACCATTTCACTGGTAGGTGACAGGCAGCGTCTGAGCGATACAACAATTATATTATACAGTTGGACTTCCTTTTATGTAGTGATAGCTGAAGGATATTCTGGAAGAAGAAGTCAAGCAGAGAGAAGAAAGAAAGAAAGCGAGACATGGGGGAGACAAGAGAGTGGGATGATGGATTAATTGAACGCATTCAAATTTCCATTTTCTCTGAGGAAGTTGGAGGGGACAGAGTGAGAGCGAGAGAGTGAGAGGAGAGACGAAGGGAGACAATCCAACTGAGGAAATGTGACTGAGAGACCGAGATAAAAAGAGAAGAAGAAGAAGAAGAAAACGATCAGAGACTCAGAGACAGAAATGTTCAGGGAGAGAGGTACTGTGGCAATAAAGACTGTGAGTGTGTGTGAGACAAAAAAGCCCCTTTCAAACACACACTTCACTCTGTAAATGTGCTGGCAAAAAGATTATGACTACAATAAGTGGGATCATTTTAAATCCATGTTAAAACAGTTCCTGGAGAGTGATCAGGTGTCTGTCTGGTGTGATTTCACCTCCTTTATCTATCTAGTTTATCTTATCATTTGTATAATATGGTAGAAAATGATATGATCATTTATGATTTAGGCTACAGATTCTATGAAATGTGTCATCAGTCTATGTAGTGGCTCTCTAAGTGGCTGAAATCGTTTGAAACAACAGTATGTTTAAGATGAATGGATCCTGAGCATTGAGCATTGAGCATTGTGCTCAGTGTACAGATAGATAGGCCTTATCATATTTTGTTTTTTATTGCTGAGAATATTTGATGTACAATTTACACGACACTTTGTGATCTGAATAAATCCTTGAATTGTGGCCTCTGCGTTAGCATCAGGGCACTCTGAGTCCATTTTGATTTGGTGTAAGTCGACTATTGGAATTGTATTGTGGTGATATGATCACATCATGTTATCAATATACCATAAATAAACCTTAGCAAACCGTAAATAACTGTAAAAACTGTAAAAAAGCAAAAAATCAGTTACTCATTAATTCAGTTGAGCATCGATTTGGCTTCAAATAGGCTTCTCTAAATGTTGCTTTTATTTAAAGGAAACATATTTATCTTATTGTCAGGTTCATACTTGTGTTTGGGGGCCCTACTAGAACATGTTTACGTGCTGTGATGTTCAAACAAATAATTTTTCTCACATTAGTCACTTCAGACGAGTGACAGCTAACACAAAGTTCAACAAACTACCCTGCAAAATAAAACTCACAGCTTCCAAGTATGAAGTTGGCTCACAAATAGTCGGAATCAAACCATCCTGGAACCATCCAGGATAAAGTAAATCTGCTGGGTCGCTTCTGTGCTTTGCTCATAACTTCGACATCTTATTACTATAGCCAGTGTTTGTCACGTTGTGATGGTGGACCTCCACCCTGCCGAGGGGCTGGAGGAGGTCACATGTTCAACAGATCCCTGGGTGTGATGTCACAAACAGGCCGAATCTGAAACTGAGCATTTTTACAGACATTTACTGAAAGACAGGAGAAGAGGAGCGAGGACGGGCTTTTCTCATAGTTTGAGGGTCTCTACACGTCCACAGGGACACACACTCATGTTGAAAAGACATGAAGAAGTGCATTTTGCATTACAAGTCCCCCTAAAGTGAGCTGAAATTGAACTGAATGAAACTGAACTGAACTGAATTGAATTGCGCAACCAAGAGAGACATGAACTCTGACAGAAACTGACACAAAGAGAACAAGAGAATGTGATAGAGAAGGAGAGGAGCTGCTGCACATACATACACACATTCATTAAAGGCATTAAAGCAATATAATAGCTGCTGGTGAGGGAGACTTGGAGTGCATTAACTGATGTTACAGAGCAGGTAGCGACCGGCTGCTGAATATGGCCGCGTGTGTCAGATAAAGTGGCTCTGTAATTGGACGAGACAGTTTAATGGCTTCGCTGCAGCCATTTTTGGGGTCAACCAGTGAGACGGGTGAGCTCAAGTTCGCTGGAGGTTCGGAGATTAAAACACCGGCAGAGCTGAAATGATGTGACCTGCTGTGACATGGCAGGTGAACAGGTTTGATGCACAAATTCAATTTCAGACCCATAAACTACAAAGATTGTGCTGTTATTGCTTTTGTTGCCTATTCGGAGCCTCTCTCTATCTCCTCCTCGCCCACCTCAGCGTGATGAAAGATTTCTGGCACTCACACACACATAACTGAGGAAATATGCACGCACATCTGCACAGACCAGGCACACACACACACACACACACACACACACCTAAAAACATCATTGTTTTAATGCATGTACGAAAGCTTTCACAAACACACACTGTGCTTACATAGCTGCAAACACACTCTCAACTTTTAGAGTTAAACTGAAACTCCCACACACTTACACTCTGTCATACATACAGATACCCTCACTCCTACCACACTCACACACACAAACAAACGATCTCTTCCTCAAAGACACACACATGGATATTTTCTGACACACACAGCCATCACTCACTCAGCAGTACTCCACAGTGGGAGGCTGGCAATCTTCTCCAGGCTTCAGACCACAGGTGGTAAACCAAACAATCAGCAGTTCCCACCGTGATATCAGAGCAAACTGTCCTCACGCAGCTCAATTGACTTTCCTGTGACAGTGCAGGAAAGAGGGTTTTTTTGTTTTTCCTTTCGTGACAACTTGAAAACTCAATAATAATGACAACAACACTGGTGGTCAGCTTCATCTGGAGTTTGGGAACAGTGAAGCGTCTTTTGGTGGAATGACTCAATAAAAATGACAAAGTACAGTGACAGTGAATGAGGTCAAAGTGAGCTGGGACTCTGTTTGCCTCGTCTTTGATGGAACAGGCCACTGAAACGATTAACCAGTGGTTCAGAAAAGTAAGAGAAGATAATTGTTTGAGAAAGCAAAAACACTTTCTCTGGTATCAGCTTCTCAAATGTCAAAGTCACATCCCACAAAGCCTTTATAGCTTCTGAGAATCTGATGGCAGGCAAAACCTGGTCCACAGAAAACCACCTGAAGCTGGTTAATCAATGAGATTGTTGCATTCACAAACTGACTCGTTTTGATTAGCAGAGGAGCATCTTTATGGATCTGCGTTTGACTCTTCTTGGACAGGTTTTTGCTTTGTCATAAGCTTGCTGTTCACGTGCTGCACTATGAACCTTTGCTTAGGGTTTGACTTTGACTGCCAGCTCTGACTGGCTAATTATGAGGGGACACACTTTGCTTTTGAACTATAAGTATTTCAGCACTTTAACACAAAACCTTCTCATAGACCAGGGGTGTCCAAACTACGGCCCGCAGGCCAACTGCGGCCCGTGCTCCAATTTTCATTGGCCCGCAGGAAATTCTAAAAATGTATTGTAATGCGGCCCACACATGGAACTTGCACTGGACTGTGTTGTACTTCTTAGTCTCACCGCTAGGTGGAGTAACTGTCAGCTTCTCTATAAAATGAGTAATAGAAGAAGAAATGTGCTACAGGTGACCCAAAATGGCGGAATTAAGGAAACGTAAGAGAGCAAGTGTAGAAAGTTTCAGACGAGGTGTGCGATGAGAGCACAGCTAATAACTAATGAAGATCACTTTTGCATTACGGAGGAGCTGCTTGATGTTAGCAGTCTAAAGAGCACCAGGACGGGTGAGGATGTTTCTGAAGCTGTGCCAGATGCAGTTGGCATGATGGGACTTTAATGGGACGAGCTGTGTGGAGGTACGACGGATGGAGCTCCAGCTGGGACAGGAGAGCGCAAAGGAATCTACGGTGTCCGCAGAGGGGCAAGAATGTAGAGGTAAGGCTGTTGATTGACCACCAGGGCTCTAGCACAGACTATTTTAAGCTTCCCTCTCTGATGCTGATGCTGGTGGGGGGGGCTGCTCCACCATTCTCATGTGTGCTGGCTAAATCGTGGCTCTGTGCGGCAGTGGTTTTATTCCCTGAGATCAGAAATGGACCAGTTTTGAAGAGAGAAGGAGCTCTTCATGAGCTCAGTGACCCTCTCTGGTTGGTCACCTGAACAAGAGCCTACAAGGCAAAGACCAGCTTGGACCACAACTAATAAATGAAAGCCCCTTCCTCACTCATAGACCTTCCTCACTCATAGACCTTCATCACTCAGACCTTCCTCACTCATAGACCTTCCTCACTCATAGACCTTCCTCACTCATAGACCTTCCTCACTCATAGACCTTCATCACTCAGACCTTCCTCACTCATAGACCTTCATCACTCAGACCTTCCTCACTCATAGACCTTCCTCACTCATAGACCTTCCTCACTCATAGACCTTCATCACTCATAGACCTTCCTCACTCATAGACCTTCCTCACTCAGACCTTCCTCACTCAGACCTTCCTCACTCATAGACCTTCCTCACTCAGACCTTCCTCACTCAGACCTTCCTCACTCATAGACCTTCCTCACTCATAGACCTTCATCACTCATAGACCTTCATCACTCACAGACCTTCCTCACTCATAGACCTTCATCACTCATAGACCTTCATCACTCATAGACCTGGCGTGTTGGCGTGCTCTAGTGCTCTAGAAGCATTAACATGTCTTACTGGGATACTTGTGTTGTTGCTTACACTTGTGCTTTTCCTGCTATGGCACAGAAAGCGTTTGCTGGGTAAAAAGGGTTGTTGGTCTTGTGTTTGTTTGCTTTATTTATATCCTCATAATAACCAGTGTCTGCAAATACCACTCTCAGTCAAAATGCAATTTCTCCTGTATTCATTTCGGCGCTAACTAATACAGAAGATGCCTCAAATCAGCGCATCCCTTTTTCAAGGTAATTACTTTCTAATTTAATGGATATAATGTAGTGATGTATTGAGCATGCACAGAATTATTCAACCCCCATACACGTGACAAGCTAATGTTTACGCTTCTCTTTCTATATTCTTCATGTTTATTGATTTACTGATATGTAGTTTTGTTGAGGGCCAAAACAACAGAGCAGCTAAAAGTACATTTAGCTTTAGCGTCTGTCGGCAGCAGCAAACTATAGTTAAGAGATGGCAGCAAAACTGAACATTTAGTATTTTTTTTTTATCAAATAGTTTCTCCAACGAATGTCTTCACACAAAACTAGCAAAGTCCATGATGACTAGAACAAAACAAGTGACGGAGTTGTGTTCAGTGACATTATAATAATACCTTGATATCTGCTGAAGCTTCTGAGGAACCAGATTCAGTACCTGAGGAGGACGGCCTGGAAAGAACTGGACCTGATCCCCCTATGTAGGTTAGACTCAAGGCTTCACTTGGGAAAAATAGTCTTCTTGACATAGAATATGTCTTGAGGCTTTTGCCGCAAGACAATGTGACGCCACCAGGCAATAAAATACATACATGTGTGAAAGTGATCTGTCACACCTGAGGCACCAACGTAGCGCAGCCCCCTGGCTTGTGTTTAATTTAGTGAGATGAGACATAACGGGTGAGATAAGACGGAACGTAATTCACTGGGGGGAAATGACAGGATTAGCACAACGGGACAAAACATACACTGAGGCAGCAGCAGAAAGGAAGAAATCAAAGGTAACATGTGGGATGTGTGTGTGTATGTATGGAAGCTGTAGGGGTGTCTGCTGTTTAGGATGAGGAAGGGAAATCTGGCTCCCTGCAGAAATAAGCAAAAACACATACTTAAATTTGAAAGAGAAAAGAAAATTAAAAAAGCAAAGACAGAGCAGTAAACAAAGACGCTATCCGTACCTGGGACATCATTAGCCATTCCTGCCAAGAAAATTCAATGTAAAATTATTCTTTTTAATTCAAAAATGTCTCTCTTTTCTTTTCTTTGTTTGTGTTCTCTTCCTCTCCATATTTCTTTTTATTTTTTTTTATCTATTTATTTACTTAGTTGCTGTTATTATTATTACTCATCTTTTTTCCTTTTGTGCTTATAGCCTCCTGCGTTTTTAACACAGTGCTGTTTATTGGTCTGGTAACCCGACTGCTGAATCTCAGCAGTCGAATAATGGCCGATAAAATGAGTGCCCCTTCTTTTCAGACACAGGAAGCATATTTTAAGTATTCCGTGGTGGACATTAGTAAACAAAGCCACCAGTGTGGGTATTGAGTCAGGGCCTGTGTTTCCTGTTAAGTAAATTCTCTCGCTCTCGTTGGGAACAAGAAAAACCTAAAGCTGAATGAGAGGTTCGTGTCTGTCCTTCGGGGAGTTGTCAAATGACATTTTGAACAAATGCAGGTACAAGCAGAGGAGATAAGACCAGGTTGGTGGCAAATGGGACGACCAAAGCAAACATTTACAGCACTAAAAGTCTCCTGGACTGCACCGAATGTTCCACATTGATTATGCTCTACATAACAGTTTTGAGTATCCAAGGGGGGATTTCTCCTTTATCTCCTTTCTGCATCTAAAACAAAAGCTGATGTCTGTTTTAGCTAACGGCTCAGTATTCTCACTGGCTGATTGTGTAGCCTCTGGAGTGCTGGAAGCCTCTAAACACAATACTAGTTAATTGGCTGCATGCTCTTGCACTGTTGCAAAGGCTATTTTTACCTCTTAGAGGTTTTGTATGGGACTGTGTGGGTGAGAGTGTGGTTGTGCTTCCAAGCATACATGAGAGTGTGCTGACAATCAGCAGCTCACTTTCTCTTCATCTTCCTCTCCCTCTGACTTTTTGTTTGTCTGTGTTTGTGTGTCCATGTTTGCATGTGTGCACACTGTCAACACAAGACAAATATATTTTGCTGTTACTCCCACGTCAGTGCCAAGGCTGATAACAAATCATTATAGACGATGATAATGAAATCTGATCACATTTATTACTCAACTTGCTTTTCTTCATTACAGCCTGTGGGCTGAGACACAGAACGCCGCCTCCAATTTGAGGCACTCTGCATACACAAATCCCCCACCACAAAAAGCTAAATGTTCTGTAAAATAGAGACATTTTCAAGTATCAAGGAAAGAATTTGTAAAGTAATTATAAAACAACTTTAACAAACAATTTGAACCATTTATGATCTAATGCATGGTGCAGTTCATCACCCTAAAATAAGATATTATCTTTTTTTAATTGCTGTGTTTCACAGTCCATAGTTTCTAGTGTTCATGTCTACGGGTTTGAATCTGAAAATCCAATTTATTGTAGCTCAACATTTCAAAGGAAACAGATAAAAAATATGCTTGCTGGGTCCAAATTATTTTCAGTCTTCTCGGGTTGGGTCCCGTTCTTTTGCCATGGGTGCCTGGTCTCTGTGTCATGCGGTGCGTCATAATCATAACAAGAGGAAGAGACGAGATGGAGAGTGTGAATTGTAAGTGCTGGAAAAATGCTTGTTAGCTGTTGGCACATTGTGCTGCTGTGTGTTTGGGTCTGTTCCTGTCAACTGCGTTTTGAATCAGACCTTTTTCTAATTGGGTTTGACTGCTATTAAACCTTATTTGGGTTGAGTCTCTGAAAGTAATTTATCCAAGCCGGGATCGGTTCCAAAAATGTGGACCTCTTATAAAAGGAGCAACGCCATGATGTGTTTAATCTAATTTGACTGGAAGCAGGAGGAAACTTCTAATTCCTTCAAAGGTGCATTTCAAAAACTTTGTATATTTATCATGAGCAGAAATTTGAGATGCAGTGGTTCAACAGATTATTAGAGTTTGTCTGCATGACTTTCTGATGACTTTCTGCTCTGTGAACTGTGAGTGATGTGTTTTATAATACAAATTAATTTGATTGGCGTGTCTTGGAGCCAATCAGTAAACTGTGGAATGAGTTTAGACGTATGAGCTGGTGGTGGGTCTTAGCCAATGAGAGAGCTACGTCATAGCATGTCTGACCAATAGACACACAGGAAGTGGGCGAGCTCTCTTGGAAGTTGTGCAGATGGTTGTGCATGTGGACTGAAATGGAAGCAGCATGTTTATTCCTATTTCGCCATAAATACTGAGCACTCAGATGGTCAGTGAAGGAAACGAGAGGCTTTTATGGACGTTTTGATAATTCTTCAGCTGTGAATCTGGAGCACCATTGGGAGTGATTGTACCCGCTATGAATGCAAGCTGATTGTAACCGTCTCCTCCTGTGCGAGAGCAGGCTGGAGAGCTTTTAATGCACCTTTCAAATCTATAGGGAGTGAGTGAGCGAGTGACTCAAAAGAGGAAGTATTACTTCAAGATTTTATTTTGACAGGCTTTTTTCAGCACTTTGCCACCAAAAAACAGGATTGAAATACCTTAATAGATAGCTATTGGTGTGTTAGCTCCTTGAAAAGCCCCTCCACCCGGGCGAATCCCTGCTCCTGTTAAGCATGGTTTCTTTCCCAGTGAACTCGGGTCGCTGCTCTGAGCATTTCAGCTACCCGAGGGACGCCTTAACTACAACCATGAACATAGTCTCCCATGTACTGTATGTCGTCCGAGCCCTCGACAGGGAAGCGTGATTATCAAACCGGAGAACACCATCTAATATTTGTATCCCTGTACTCTTGTCAAAAAAAATACCACAGAAAGAAAAAAAGCCTCTTTAATGTTTCAGATTGCATTTTAACTAAAAACACACATCTATTCATTTTGCTGTCTCCATGCTCTAAGTCATAGATGCTATTTGGACAGTGTGCTAAAGTTTCTCATGTGTTTTAGTTAGCCAAGCCAATCAGCTGGCAGATAAATGTTGTTTTAAATGTGTCCCCTTTGTCTGTAACATCCCATGGGGGAGAACATGGGTGCTCTGATGTTGTATTCTCTTGACACGTACTCCCGGGTGTAGCGCTAAGTCTGAGGTCTTACTAATAGTCATTACATCAGTTTTTTTTCCTTTTATAAAATCACCCTTATTCATTGTTCCTTCTGTCGCTGTAATGATAAAAGACTGTGATATTGTTTTCTGGATTTGTCTTGGCTGTGGACTGACACACTGACAAAAAAGTGACACTGGATAAAAACTTCATTTTAAGTTGAATCCAGTTCGACATCCCACGGCTCCAAATTAAAGAATATGAAAATATGTTTTTGTTTATGACTCAGCTGGAGATGACAGTCAGTGACACTTATGTGTCACCCCCTATTGTGCTGGAGACAAAGGAGGCCAAAATAAAAAGGAAACGTATTTATCCGACACCTGTTTGTGTCTCACAGCAGCTGGTGATGAAGTGAAATCAATACTTTGGCTTTCTCGCAATTTCTCTGCAGCAACACGATCCACTGGCCTTTATTAACTCTCGACTTAACTATGTAGAACAGGTTATGAAGTGCACTGCTGCACTGCTTTCTTTAGGGAATATTAATTATGGATAGTGATTTTATGTACCACTGTACAGAGTTCGGTTTCTGCAGTAAACTATTGTCCTCCACCTCTGTAGAGTCTACGGGGGAGTCAAAAGGGGAGAGAAAAATAAATAAGGAGACTAAGAGGGCAGCTGGGTAAAAGAAGCAATAGCGTGGAACAAAGCAAGACAAATAACAACAACACCGATTCAAAAAGAACAAAAGACAAATACAAGAAATATAATTTAACAGACAAACTTTAAGACACGAGTACGACCTGAGGGTTTGCTTTAACGCAAAGAAGAACAGATGAATTAATCATCATTTAACAAGGGAACATGAATAACATTTGTAGTTTAAGCTTCTCATATGTTGCTGTTCTACATGACAATGTGAGGAGAGTCAAACAAAATGAGATTTAAAGAACTGGTGACGGGTCTTTTCAGCTCTTTTACCAGAGTACAGGTAAACGTAACTGACAAATTAACTGATAATAAAAATAGTTATAAGTTTCCACCATATTAAGTGGTCTTTTTTTAGACTCCATAACAGCCTCATGTGTTGATGGTCATTACAAAGTGTTTAGAATTACTTTGACGTTGATTTGTTGATCTTTAAAATGCACCCTTAACATTTTATTCACATGGGGAAGTTTTTCAAGGCGTCACATGTTCTTCATCAGCGACGGCCTCCTCCCCATTCAAACAGCCACATCACATTCGTTCACACCTGGTCAACGCAACCAGCCCCGCACAGCCGGGCTCTGGGGCAGGGAGGCAGTCGAGACGCACCTCTGAGGGAGAGGATGACCTTGATATGTCTCCTTGCATTCCTCTTTCCTTGCATTACCAGTAAAGCGTGGAATAACTCCACAACAGCATCAGCAGACACCTGTTTACAAGTGCCAACAGCGGCGCAGATAAATGAAATCAATACCCCGGCTCCTGTCGCGCCGCCGTCCACAAGTTCATATTACCACATGTTTTTACAATGCAGAACTGATTATGAAGCACAGTGCACATCTGCTTAGGATGCGGTATTGGTAGAGTGCTGATGCTGTACGCTGTTAACCATCTTCTGAAGTTGTTACGGTAAGAAAAGAGGAAGCATAAAAGCTGGTAATAGCAGGGAGGGGCCCTAAAAGAAATATACTACAAACCAACTGCATAATTTCTCTGTTGAGCCTTTCATATAATCGACAACATGAGGTTTCATTCAAATGAAAGTTTTGGGCAAAATTGTGAAAAAATTGAAAATATCTTTATCCAGATATGCCCTAACAAGACGTAACAAGATCAGATTATTTATTAAGCCAAAGTAACCCTGATGCATGATGGTATTTTGTGGTTTTTCTTCTCAGCTTTCGAGTTTTTCTAGTTGCTTTAGTGACACTCTTGAGAGTTCTGTGACATGCGACAAAGGCCTCCATCTGCACTTGAACCAGGGATGTTACAGCCATTCTTGTCTTATTCTTCATTTTTTGGTCTTTCTGGTCAAGTGGAGGCCTCCAACAGTGAGTGGATGCTTTGTCTACGGTAGAATACGCAGAAGCAGGTACTCTACCATCAAGGTCTATATATTTTCATCAGTCTTTGTCGCATCTTCTCTTTTATGATGAGTCAACTTTTCCACCTCAGCCGAGCATATTTTGGCTCTCACTCTGAATTTGGACTTATTTTTAGCTGAGAATGTATGAGAAAGATGTGTACACACATCTTGTCTCATGGATGTTAAAGGAGTTTTTTTGGAATTGCACCCCATTGAGGTGCTTAGATTATTATTTAGATTGTCTGGTAATATGATGAAAAGCATCCCCACAAAGACAGACCTGTCAGATCCTTTTTGTTTATTGTGGAACAGCCATTCACTGTTCAAACCCACCAGACTCCGTTGACAAAAACAGAACCATGCAGAACCTTGGTTGTCTATTGCTGCCTTGATCGGTTAGCTTGTTTGTGTTATTGTGTGTTTCACAAATATTGTGTTGGATCCAAAAATAACCCTTTTGAAAACCAAATCCAGACAATAACATACAGAAAGTGATTGAGCAGCTACTGGAGACTTTGAAGAGAGCGATGCAACAGCTGTTTCTGGTTACACTAAAAGGATCTAACATGTCTGTCTCTGTAGGGATCCTTTCCATAATGCTGTCTGACACTTAGAATAACAATCTGAGCCTGTCGGAGGCAAAAACAAGCGCTTTTAGTGGACCTACTCAATTGGGCGCAATTGCTCAAGGATTACATTACAGCCATTGTAGCTCATTTGCCAACCTTTTTGCTGCAGTTACAAAAGTTTTTGCACCTGCCACTCATTTAAAACCAGAAAATGTGTAGAAATAGGGCCCAGGTATAAAATGCTGGCATTATCCTTTAAGCCGTAATGTACCTTTTCCTGTTCTCCTGGTCAGTCACGATCCAGTTTAGTACTATCTGCTGGTTGGAGGTGGAAGTTGATCAGGTTTTATTAGCGTCTGTTTCTCCAAAATGTCTTTTAAAAAGGTAATTTCCTTGATAACTTTTGTATTCTACAAAGTTTTTGAAACTGTTTTAAAAGCTATAAAGCACAGAAAGTGAACACATTAGGGAGTTATTGATAATGATCAACAACCATAGACATAGACAGTAGTGACAGGCAGCACCTGTAACAACATGCGTCATGTATTAATAACAGCTCTCTGAAGAGAAGAAAAGCGGTAAAAGAAGAACTATGATCACGGTGCACATATCGTATGTCCTGGATCCTGGATGGAGTGGAGTGACGGGGAGAGTCTGTTTTCTGTTGTGCCAAAATAAAGCACTGGTTGGGAGGCAGAGACACAAGAAGCAACCTAATGAGACAACAAACAGCAGCTGAACCCCATCAGCACCCTTCTTATACTGTATATTCCTCTTAGGTTGTGTCAGTCGGCAGCCGAGTGCTCAGAGATGAAAGAGTGTCAGCTGAGAAGCCGCTGAAGCAGCGCCCGAAGAGTCTCTTTGTATTATACAGTAAGTTGACTGTAACTTCCAGAGTGGAAAATGAAGACCTTACCTTAACTGAACCTTTACTGTTGTTCGTTTTACTCTGGTAAATTCACCTTTCTTTGCCCCGCATGCGAGGACCTTCAAAGTGCTCTTGCACTTTGTCTGTGTGCTGTGGGAAGATGAAATCATGGAGATGGCTGTGCACCAGTGTTAATGTATGGATGTGAAAGCTGACACCGTCGTCACCTTGTTTGATGAATGGAGAGACAGTTAAGCTGCCTCGCAGTGACTTTTGAAATGATTCGTCCGATGTGCCGTATTCATAAAACATACAGCTGTTGCTCTTAAACCGACTTGGCCACATGTGGATGGTAATTTGCTGTGAATAAAAAGCTCCAAATCACTGAGTATAAATGGAGACACTGACAGGTGGCAGCGACTTAACAGACTGGAATACCTACTTCTGTCAAACTACCAGCTACATGCACAAAAACACATCACTTATGAAAATTGCATGCTGCCTCTCATATGAAATAAAGCACCTGCAGGTTGTTCTCACTCATCGTGCACCCTGTTTCTTTCTCTTAATCCCTCTCAGGACAGCATTAGTATTATAGGAGGAGGTCTGCTGCTTTAGACTTTTTTACCTCAGGACACTGGAAATTTGATCCATTACAGAGTGAAGACATCAGGAACCTTCTCCGCTCAACACACCGACAAACGTCTGTTGGATTTACTTCTACCTGAAGCTCAAAAAGAAAAATGTCCTGCCCATATCTGCGTCTGGTGCACTACACCACTCTTTTCTACAACCCTGTAGGGAAACTGTGTTATTGTTGCATCAAGACAGTATGTAAAAATGATATATGAAGTAAAAGCATACACATAAAAATGTAGATTCTTGCATTCAGGCACAGATTCTGTGTTAGGACCAGCGTCAACAGGCACTTTGACAGATGGAGCTACTCGAGATGAGTGTTTTAACACTAAGAACAATTTTGGTGTCTGAATAACTGACTGAAATTATCAGTGTGCAAACTGTTGGTAGTGGTATTGGTATTTGACTCTCTTATGGATATATGCATGAATGTTCACTTTATAATTGACTTTTGTTTGTAATATTACAACCAAATGACAAGAAATGTCCTTTCTGCCTTTGTTCTTATACCATTAATAATTCATCAATAGGAATTTAGATCTAGTGACAACAGTCAGTGGTGTAACAGCCGAATGGTGAAAGAAAGAAGATGTGATATATAAATGGATCATGAGCTATTAGAGAACTAGACACAGACTGTTTGTTCAGAGCTCATTTCAAGAAATTGTTAATCAGATCTCAGTTCAGTCGGCAGAAAAAGAAATCGATTGCACCGGCCGCCCTCAGTCTGTCTGTGCGGTAAACCTGCCTCGTTGTCTGCTGTCACCCATCGTCTCTCCTCACATACCTGCATCGTCTTTTATTGTGGCGGAGCGAAATTTGTATCTACTATTCTGTTTGTGCTTTTTATGCCTCTGCTTTGCATAATTCAATTAGCGTCTCACCATGTAGAATAATGTTGTCATATTTACTTTGCTTGTTTTAAATGAAATACCTGACAATGTAATGGTGTGTTGTGTGGTGTTTTTTTTTTGCTAACTTTCTCCTTTCTGTCTACATTGTTCTGCACACTTAGAAATGACCTCAAAAAAACGATACAATTTTGATCATATATTCTGTTTTTAGTTTGACTCTGACTTCTGTTCAGGGATGAGAAATAGCCTCTTGACCACCTCCGGTGCACTTACAGCAATGTTTATTAATGTGCACCGTGTTAAATAAACCAGTGAATAAATAATGAATCAAAATGTTGATCAGCAGATTTGAGATCTGATTTCATGCTTGGCTGCTGTTAAAAGATGTGCTGCAGACTGTGGTGGGCCAACTGTAGTCTTAACTGAACTTAACTCCTTAACTTAGATCCTTATTCTTCTTCTTTTGTTTTCCTCTGCGTGCTTATTTTAACGTGATCATCCGAGTTGTAAACGGCCAACGGAGCTAATATGTGAGCACAGAAATGAGTAGTGTGAGTTTGGCCAAGTGTTTTCTCACTTCAGTGGCAACAGACTGAAGGATTGTCAACTTGAGAAACGTTGGTGTTTGCGAATGATTTTCAGATACATTCAAAAAACAACTATGTTATGTCAAAAAATAAATGAAAACAAAAGAAGAACCTTTAACATGCATTCTGGGTACTGTTGGAACAGACGACCTCTTTCTCACAGGGCTATTTGAATAATTGCTTGTGTTCTCTGTAAAATGTCGCTCTGAGGAACATTTGTGTTGCATGCAAATAATTAGTTGTCATTTTTCATTTTTTCCTCATAAGCACCTTTTATTCTTTATTTGGATCCCCATTTGCTGCGGCTGGGGAAGATGCTGCTCCTCCTGGAGTCCAAACAGACAAAAAACATAACATATAACATGCCTCAAATATAGCAAAGGGTTCTATGACCAAGTGAAAGTAATCAGAATACAATCAGTGTCATTACAGGATATATAATTACTCCTCATGTTGTCTCATCTTGCCTTTCAATCTATCTCCTTTATCTCTCTCTGTCTTCTTTTCTTTCTTATTTACTCCCTCAGTCCCCTCTCCAATTCCACCTAAACTCTCTGCCTCCCCTTGTTGCTCCTTTCTCTGTCAAAGTTAATTGTTTTCTGCGTTTTTTTTTTCTGTTTTCCCTTCATGTTGTCTGTTTGATTGAATCGAGAGGAGTCCTCACTGTCACTGCCGTGGGGCCAAACAGGGAACAGGTTGCCAGGGATAAGGATGGCAAGCCAGAGGGTGACTTAGTCTTCCCCATTCCTTCACTCACACACACACACACACACACACAGTGGAGATAACACTGATACAAGTAGTTTGACACATCCAGACATGCCTCTGCAGACCCACACACGGGACACCATGTATCAGGAAATGAAAGTGGCCTGGTAGTCTCATCACTCTCTGACCCAGGAACCTCTTTTGATGGACGTACACAAGGTGATACACACCTACGAAACAATACCACACACGTGCTTGTGCACAGTCCTCCACCCCAGAAACCCCCACTTTAATCTGTTCTCCAAATGTTGTTTCCTTCCCTGCGGGGCTGAGCCGGTTTTTCTATTTATGGAGGGGTGTTGAGTTGATGTGAGATGATCGGAAAGTGCCGCTCTCCCACTGTGATTCTCCTTAAGGTGTATGTGTTTGTGCATGTATGTGTGTGTGTGTCAGCTCATGGGGATGTCTGCATGTGTGTGGACGTGCATACGTGCTTTCTTTCAGATCTGTCAGTGTGTTTGTGCATCTCCACATGTGTGTGTGTGTGTGTGTTTGTGTACTTGCATTGTGGATGATGAGGATATTAAACAGGAGCCAGCTCATAGAGAGCAGATGTGCCTTCAATAATGACTAAATGGAGATGCAGGGAAGCACCACCAGCCAGACTAATCAACGCCTTGAAGTGCACAACTTTCCTGGCAAAAGTGTGTGTGTGTGCGCGCGTGTGTGTATGTACATGTGCATGCATGCTTGGTTGTGTGTCTGTTTGTCTGTGTATCTGTGTGTCCAGCAGTGCACCATTCTTGAATACATCCCCCTTAGAGTTTTTAGGTTTACGTGCTTGTACTAATAAGTAGTCAGCATTCAGTCACAAACTTCTACTAAGTCTTGCATGTGCACACACACACACACACGCACACACACACACACAGAAATACACTTCCTTCTGTTAGGCTCCATTATTTGGTTCATTTACACACACCAAAGCTGGCAATGCGCTCAAAATGAAACCAGATCTCTTTTGTTCCCACAGACAAAATGGTGACCAAAAAGAGGTGCTAAATTTATCTTCAATTGCTTTGAGGAACTCGTTGAAATTTTTACAGCCGTAAATCTACAATATCCATCACCTGAAACTGGTCAACACATTTTGCTTTATTTGCCTCAGTGGTTCAGCCATTTTCTCTGCCTGCCTTTTAGACTCCTGCCCTCCAGTCTGAGGTCCTGCTGCATGAGTCTGTCTCACCTCACCCGCCTGCCCAAGTTTGACTTTTGCCTGTTTTCGAATCCTTGAGTAAACTTCAACTTTTTATTTTACTGGCCTGGTCTCAGAGTCATGCTTTAGGGTTCAAACCTGTTTTTACTGCCTATACAGTTTAATGTTCTGCACAGTAACGTCACGCTGCAGCACTAATTGGCTGCACTTGTTCTCAGCTGGTTATCTGTCTCGCACCTCCTCTGCAGTGTAAAGTTCACCCGTCTTTACAGCTGCATGAAGTCTTGATAATGGGAATTCATAGTGAACTGCCTACATTTAAACATGAAACGGGGGCTTTGGTTAATATTATATGTTAGACAAAGAGATGAGTCCACTAGAGATTGGTTGCACCACCCAGGAATAAACGACTGGGCCGTTAACATTTTGATCAGTTTTTACATGCAGCTATTTGACAATGAAACAGAAGGTCAACAACAATAACAACACTATCAGCTTATTGATGGCAGAAATGTCAGTTTAAATTGGCAGAACTTGGGCTTCTTTCGTACCAATATGAGGCTGAACTAGTGTGTTCTTACTCTGGAAAGGGATTTAACATCTGCTGAAAGTCAACTTTAATTTCAAGGTTGTTTAACTTTTACAATCTGAAAGAAGGCAAACACACACTGCTAAGCACGCTTTCTTCATATTACCAGCTGTGAACAATCAACCTTGCATATATGTAACTGCTTCTTTGTTGTTAAGTTAAAACATCTGCCAGCATTTTTATCTTGACGGGGGAAATATGGAATTTATGAAAATGTGTGTTTGCATAAAATTGGCGTTAAAAACTATGCATCAAATTTCAACTCATCTCTTATGACTGCTGTTGGAGATACTCTAATCACTCCTTTCCTTGCTAACAATAACAATAACATCACTCCATGACATAACTTTGTAACTAAAATGCTGCAGTACGACATGATGTCCAGTCCTATACTGTTGCAGTTCCATGTTTAAGATAAGTCTGAAAACTGTCTAAGATCTGGTCCCCGTCTTCAGTATTTGAATTTAAGTTATTAGTGCTTGCCTTCCGCTGGCAAAAAATGAACACAGAGTCTTGTGAGTTGCAGTGTTGCGATGAAAATCAGACTAACAAGGAAAACATTAATAATGGCAAACAAAGTTCCCAGACGTGAAAACGAATGAAGGTTCACGAGTCACCAGGTGCCAAGATGGAGGCATGAGAGGGAAGCATGCAGTCGGTAGAGAGGGGAAGAAAGAGATGCAGGGTTAGTAACAGGAAGAGATATACATCAGGGAAAACTAGGAAACAGGAAGGAAGTGAGACTAAGAGCAGGCGTGGGGGGAGAAAGGGGAGATGGTGATTCAACACAAGAAGAAAGGAACGAAATGAGCAACAGCACGGGGAAGAGAGGGAAAAGTGATGGAGAGAGAAGAGATGAGAGAGAGGTATTTCGGGAGGTGTGAGAAAAGAACACTACATCCCGGGGGCTTTGTGTCTTTCCAGCCCTTTAATGTCTTTAATTAAAGCCAACAGTAATATCTCTGCGCTCCCTTGGAGTGCCATTAGCAAGGCAACACTCAGCTTCACAGCCAGCTGATAGGGGAGGGGAAGGGAGCGGGGTAAAAACGCCTAATGATGGGAGGAAGCAGTGTGAGAGGGACAGACGGACGGTCCGTGTGAGGAGTGAGTTATCGAGGGTGAGGTCAGGATGGACGAGGAGCTATTAAGGGCAAAGGAAGGCTGGAGGCCGGGATGGACAGAGGGACACATTGGATGAGGATGATGGAGTGGGAAGAATGGACGGATGGATGAGGAGGAGGGAGGAAAGGGAGGGAGGGAGGGAGGGAGGGAGGGGAGGATGGATTTGTGAGATCTCAACTTCAAAAGGCCAAAGCTGGAGAGGAGACAGGCTGCCGTGGAGAAAGAATTATGGAGCTAAACGTGTGGGCCGACTGATACATGATCACATTATGCCGGCAGCTTGTTTAATCAAACTGACTTCCCCGCTCCCTGACCACAGGGATGGTCGCTCACATGGCCCTGCCTCAGAGAGGGGGAGGCATGGCCGTAGCAGGGGTGAGGGCTGGAGAGGAGGGACTATAGGGGAGGAATTGTGTGGTGACATTTGAAGACGAAGCGATGTCTCCTGAAACGTCACAGGTTTCATGTCTACAGCTGTTTTCATTACACTGATGCAAGTTTTGGGCAAGTTTCTGAAATTTCAGCGTAATAGAATTAAAGCTGATTGAACCATAAGATGAACTGAAAATTGAATGCCAGCCATGTTGATAATTGAATGTTTGTCATTTTTTAAGGAAAATTGCATCCAAAGTTTCAAAGGTGCTGCTTCTCTCTTTCAGACAAATCATTTCTTTACACTTTTTTTTTTTACAGTGTATCTTTGGGATGCATTGCGGCATTTCATTGCTGCTTCCCACCTAATATGTTATTTTTATGAATGAGTTTGTCTTTTCTGATTCGTGTGCAGCCCTCTGTGTTTTGGAGCAGTGAGGAGCATTAATGAGTTTTCTGCAGAGGAGGAAGCAGATGCTGCTGCATTAAGGTTTATTTTAAACATCTGTTATACCACCATCCACTCTGGTTTTTTTTAAGGTAGAAATTGAAAATAATTGTGAGGGACCAAGCTGGCAGGTTGCAGGTAGATTTTCAAAAAGAGTTTGATTTACCCAAAGAATGAAGAAAAAATTTGGAAATTAGTCAGAAAAGAGTTCAACTAAAGGTGTGCTAACTCAACATGAACTGAATCAAACTGAACAAAAACTAAATTAACCTCACAAAGACAAACCTGACCTAAAGAGCTGAACACACAGGGGAATAGATATTATTGCTGCTCAGACTATTATGAAACACAAAGAGAAACACCACCAACTAAACCCCCAGAAAACAGAACAGGACAATAAGACTGTCAGTCTAAATATTTCAACAATCACCTTAAACAAAAACATCAACAAACTGATTTAGTCTGAATTAATACACACATTTTCTAAATGAATACAGGAATTCTGACTCATTGTATTTAAAAGTCCCTCCAGCAGCAGCAGCACCATCAGCACCATCAGCACTGGCAACTCCAGAGACACATTAAAACTTCATATGACAAACTAAAGTGACTGTAAAGGTGCTGAGTAAATGTGTGCATTACAAACAGAAACAACACCCAGTAATGTGCATTAGGTCCAAAAGTCAAACTAAACGAGGAGAAAATGAACTATTAATTATAAATTGAAAAGAAAAGGGTTACCACATTTTAAATCAGTTGGATGGAAATAAGCTTTAAGCAGCTTAAGTCATCGTTACCTTCCTTGGTTATTTCATCTGAATGTTTTTAGTGTTTCACAAGAAAAGAGGCAACAGTTTGGAAAATGTGTTAACCTTTAGACCTTTAAGAGTTTGGGGAATTGGGCTGTGGGAGATAATGTGGACACTATTTGTAAAGTAATTTTTGTAGACACCAAGTCCAGTGGAGATGACTCATGTTTTCTAATTTCCTTTTTCCGTCATGTTGATCTTAACAGCTTCAGAAACATGCACCATAACTGATAACATTTTGGATCAGTTTTGCCATATTTTTCAGGCTCCAGGCGAAGCAGTGAGGAAAGCGGATGGATGTACGTAGAAGCTCAGAGCGCCTTGACACACTGTCGCAGCTTTAATTGTTGTGCTATATTTAACCAGCTGTCATATCAACATCTGTTCACTATCAAAATGTCTGCTCAGGGGATACAGTGTGAAGGAGTGAAGAACAATATGTAACTTCTATGTAACAAAATCAAACGTTTCATCAAACCAGAAATATGGAGGGTGAAATAAAGGAAAAACTTGCTGCTGCAAAAAGAGAGCTGGTTTAAAAAGGATTTCCAGCAGGAGCCAGCCATCAGCTGTTAACTGCTGGAGGCGTTCCAGGTCATCTATAAGACTCTGCAGGTTACACAGGAAATAATGCATCGGGAATAACACCACCAACCTTTAAAAGGCTGACCTCAGGCCACCTCTGCCATTAGCGCAAAATACATTTTTCTAAAAAGCTATTTAAGCTTTTTAAGCCTACAGTGAAACCCTCTTAAAACCAGCAGGGCCTTTAGGTTTTCAAATGCAAGTTCTCTGTTCACACATATTGAATATTTGGAGTGTGTTTGTTAAGGGCTGATGGTGACAAAAGCTCTGATATTGACCTCTGATACTGAGGAGCCGCAGCAGCTCCAGGCAAGAAGAACAGTAGTTTAGATTCATGGTAGGCTCCAGCTCACCTCCAGTGGGACAGACTTGGGCTTTGACAGGGTAAAGCTGCAGCCCGAGGAAGTGACAGAGGGCTAGAGCAGGGTTGTGGTTGAGCTTCCTTCATGTTTGGAGTCAAAGGGCCAAAATAAATCATATGTACAGTGTGTGTAGCTCAGGCCAAAACCAAAGGCTGGGGAGTTCACAGAGAAGCAGATATCCTCCTGGTGGTATTGGTTTGGGAAAGAGCTGTTTGACTAGAAGTAAAAGAGAGGACAGAGGATGGAGGGTCTGAAGCCTTTTTCATGAGGCGACCCTATGCTGAGATCAAAGAATGACTCTGACCCTGTTCACATCAGCTTGACCGCCAGTTACTCACAGAGGGTGGTGACAATGCTTATCATTATGTTAACTTTGCCAGTCAAGCAGCGCTTTTGAGCCAATCAATATAAAACATTCACATGCTGTAAGCGAGTTTCCTTGATTTTCAGAGTGGCTTGTTCTGCATTTCCATACTTTACAAAATCACATTCAGATATCATTAATGAATTGATATTGCTTTGGCCTGAATAGGAAATAATCAGCCCAGAGTTTTTAAAGATAAATATACTGTAGACTGCCTAAAGGTTGTGTTATGGTTTTTTCTTATAGTTATTATATGAATTTGACTGCTGTGAAACTCTCACTTCAGGACATTTGGCACCTAAAGAACTAAGAGACGTTAAATTTCCAATTTCCAGAGTGTGATGTCCATGGCGTTGTAGATTTTGGGTTTGTTTGCTGTGGTTGTGGTAACTGACCCTGTCACAGCTGGGTGGTGATAAGGCCTGATTCCATCTCTTGACTTGACCTGAATATAAGGTGGGCTTATTTTTTGCAACAGCAGATGTTGCTTTTGACCTGAGGAGCAGATGATTGGCAGAATTTAGGGACAAGATTTTGTGGTTTTGAAAATGTTCACAGGTATAGTAAGTATACTTGTGTTTCTTAAGAATGACACAAAAGAGGAAAGAATATGTTTCACTTTAAAGCCCATAATGTCCACATCTCTTAAAAAATGTCCTTGATTTGTGTAAAGGTACAATATGTAAGATTTCTATTTTTTTATTCTTTCTTTTAAACATTTGAAAATCAGTGAACGATATCAAGAGAAGGTAAAGAAACAACAGTGCTGACGTTATGTCGAAAATGTCTTTGTACTGTGTTGCAGAGATATCTGCTGAAGCTAGCATGCTGACCAGCTAGCCCCAGCCAGTATTGTCTCTTAATACCATTTTATACCTCGGGGGCGATCCAGTCTGCCCTTCATCCAATATGAGAGGAGGAAGAAGAAGCACTGCCCCTGCTAACAGCCAACGTCAGACCTTTAGTGCAGCTGATGATAACACAAACCTCATCCCAGATGCAGCAGCTGTAGCTCCTTCAAACAGTTTTGTTTTAACCTGTTTTTATTCTTTTTCAGTTTAGATTAAGAGCAGGGGACTTTGAAATGGTCCAAGCCCGCAGCATCCAGCGGACCAAACATTCATAGGTAGTAGACATATTGCGAGGGGTTTGGATTAAGAGCAGCAGACCTTACTGTTGCTGCCCACGGCGTCTTACAACCACAAGCGAGACAAAATGCAGAGACAGCGGGCAGTGTGATCATCCCACAGGAGAGGGGAGAGATGCGGTGAAACACCTGAAGTGGATGAAATGGGACTCTGGCCAAGTAACGGCACACCAGAGACTGTTTACATCTTTACAGAGGCCTGGCTGCATCTCAGCACCCTGGATCAGGCTGCTGCTCTTAACGGGTGGAAAATGCTCCAAGCCAACACATTGCAGGACTCCGATAGGAGGGGAGGGGGACGCTGGGTTTACATCGATGATACTTAGTGCTCATACACAGCCAATGTTGATGGACAATGTTTCCCAGATGTTGAACTTTGAATGTGAAGATGAAGACCATATCATCATCATCATCAGTATCCCGTTGCTGCTGTTTACATTCCCTCAAATGCAAATTTTAAAAAATGAGCTGCAGAATTATTTCCTGTGTTTACACGTGGATATGTAGGCTACATATTGTTTTTATTTCTATTTTGTATTTGATCTATTTGTTCTAGTCTAGTCAGTTATATATATATACAGTGTGTTCTGTATGTAGCCTGTGGGGGCTACATCATTGTGCAACTCTTTGTTGTGAAATGACAAATAAATGAACCCTGAACTATGTACTGCTCCACTTTTGTGTGAGGAAATTGGAAGGCCATTAAGGGAGGATGAAGGTGGGAGGAGGAGGTCAAATACTGACCCATACTTATTTTGGAGCAGGTTTTTACAAATTGCACCTTTAAATATATAAATATATACATTCCCTTTCCTCCATCAAATATTTCTGTGTCTTGGTCCTCCTCATTTTATGTTTTTTCATTTCAAGGCTATGTCAAGTATTCTGTTAATTTGTAACAACAATTTTACGTGTTAAACTGCAATTATTATGAGGCTCTTAAGATGGCAGTTCAGTTATTAACTACATGTTAAAAAATGTGTAAAACACTGTGAAGAAGCTGTGAGTGTATGATTGAGACAAGAGTAACACAGCTTGATTTTTTCTTAGGCTTAAACAGGACACAGGAGGCTGTGTGTGTGTGTGTGTGTGTGTGTGTGTCTGGCAGGCAGGGAAACTTATGAAAGAAATTGAGAAAGGAATGCAATATCCCTCATTTCAGAAAAAAAAATAAACATTGCCCATCCACCAGAGCAGCCTATGATGTCAGAGTTTACAGGTCACCCAACAGTGAGCCATTTCTCAGAGGGGTGACATTTTACAGCAGGGCCTGGAGGTAGGTAATCACTTGTTTCTGGTGCCTTGCTCACTCATTTGCTCTCTGAAGGACCCCCATCCCCCTCTCCCCCTCTCCCCCCCTCCCCGTCAGATGTACACACATGAGCTGCACACGCTCACCCTAATCTAAGCAGCTTGACCTTACCCTGAAGCTGAGGTAAAACATAATTTTAGAACGAGTTTCCTTTTAACCCTCATTCCTCTGGGTGAGATGCTGGGCGCAATAAGCCTGGCCCTCAACTTCACCCTCACGTCGAGTTTGACAGCGACAATCTTCATTCTGTTCAATCTGATGTGGCTTTACTCGGAGGATGGAGCTATCTGGCTTTACAAAGTGTCTCCTTTTAAAGATCTGTAGTCATTAAACTCAGTTATTACCACACACTCTCTTCACCAGCTCTCTCTCACACACACACACACGTTGCTTTGTATTTATTTCAGGCCCCTGCAATATATCCTCTCTCTGCCGAATTTCACTGCACAGCGTCGTTCCCTGTGTGAAAGAAAATGCTCAATCAACTGCTGCGGAGGTGCAGCATTTCATAAACAGAAAAAAAGGGGATGTAAGCACTTAATTAACATTTCCGATCAAGCATTTTTTTTCTTTTTTTGGGAAAGTTTTATAAGTGAGTAAGTATAAGTTTTCAAAAACAGGTTTTTCCTCACCACATAGCTGAGTCTGAGTTTTCACATTAATGCTTCTTCTCCAAATACACATCCTCTTTTCTATATTTGTTTCTCCCCCTTTCTTTCTCCTAATCACTGCTTCCTCTTAATCATTAACGAAGCTAAACCTTAATAAGCGTCTCTGCTGAGAGGCATGGTTTAGGGGTCACTGTGTTCATTAACTGAAACAGAAGGATGTGGCCCTGCAGGAAGGTATTTGAAAGTCCATTATTGTATCACTTGGATGCCAAAGTACCAGCTTTTGTGTCAGCTATCACTCAAACCAGGTTGAAACGAACCAAAAGAATTATTTGTAAATGTCTTTTGATACAGACTAATTTTATATTCTCATTAATCCTATAATGTTTTTTTCCCCAGTGATTGATAGAGCACATTTTAAATGGAAGTGTCTGAAAAATTAGATGTAATTAACTCACATGTCCTCAATATTAAATGATAAAGTACGTTATTTGTCAATATATGGATCCTTCCGCAACAGTATAGAGAATTAAAATGCAGTGTGGTCAGTAAAGAATAGTTGGATCTGTTCTTCTTCTGCCTAAAGGAACCAAGAAATGCAAATAGGCTTCAGCCAATGTAAACATTTTTAAACCGGTTTGATATTAAGCTCAAGAGTGAACTCGACTGGTAACATTACATTTTTACCACGAGGTCTCATGTGTGACTCCACGATGAGCGTGTAGCGGCAACACAACCAGGACAACTGAAAGCTCTTTAACATGACTTTTCGTCCTCTGAAGCTTAACATCGAAATAAAAAAACATGGTGTTGGCTTAACGTTAGCATCTGATGTGTGTAACTGTACACAGCGCCTAAAGAGCGGTCTTGTAACAAGGATTTAATAGATAAAACCACGTACGGCACAAAATCAAACCCAACAAAAACAAAACCAACCCTTACATTTTTCTCCCAGTTTTTTATTGAGTTTGACATTTAAAAACTTTATACGTACACAACCTGTAACTGATTTAAATTTGCCCCTACTGCTATTCTCTAATTTCATTCTGTCTTGTCATCCTTAACTATAATTAATGCATTTCATTGCTCTTCTTGTGTTTGTGTATTTCCTGTTTATGAACTGTGCAAAGGGCCCTGAGCACATGCTTAAAGGAAATACTCCATCATCAAAAACAGATGAAAACAAAATCAAATTGAATATCATCCTTATAACATGCTTGATTTTTTTAGCAAGTATAAAGAATTTCAGCTAAACACTGTGTATTGATATGTTTAAGATTCACTTACCTCATTACTTGTCAGATTTTGGGGCTTAGGTGTCACCTCTTGCTGTTGATAAGAGACTTTCAAGCCTGAGCTCACTAATGTTACTTGGGAAGCTGTCCTTCCAACTAAATGCACTTGAATGTATGACACGCTGTATTTACCACATCAGAAGTCTCAACTAGGGGCTTACCAGGATGACTTGAAGGCAGCATTAAATCAGGCAACATGAAAGAGATCAACAGAGCTACAAAAACTACCACAAAAACTTGGCACAGCACATTCCTCATACTCTGGGCTGCGGATTTGAAGCATACAGGACTTTTTGCTCCTACCCTGACCAGTCAAACTGAGACGAATCGAAAATGATCATATAGAATTAGGTTTCAAAATGAAAATGGAATAGCTGTCCACCTACGTGTGTGAGTTAAAAAAAAAAGTTTGAGGGATTATTGAGCCCATAGTTGTAAGGCTCCGTAGCTCCATGTCAGCCTGCTGCCAAGCTACAGGAGTGGGCACTTCCATCTTCATGGGGCTCCAGAAAACACAGAAATGTCCATCAGATTGCTTCACATTTCTCTGGTGGAAGCCTACATTCTCTGTGTTACCTTGCTACATCTTGGCTACAAAACACCGGGAACATGCTGTACATGCTGTTTGGAGAGCTGTGATGGATATGTTCGTCTTCTCTTTTGGAGCTGCAAGAAGACGGTTAGTCAGGGCAACTGTGTGGATGCAGGTCCAAAATCACACTGTGTGGGTTTTTGCAGAAAGATTCTGTACTGCCTGCACATTTCAGGTAATAACGAAAGATGTTTTTACTTTCAAGGACTTTCAAGTCCTTTTCAAGCAATCATTTTTATTTTCAAGGATGAAATTGTTTTCTCTTCACAACCTCTGGCAAGCAAATCATGTTTATTCTGAAAAAAACCCAACCTTTTACTTTGGGTTAGTGATTTTTTTATGCTATAAAACCATCAAATGTAAATATCCTGTCCCTGTCATGTATGTTTAGTTGGGAATAAGTCATTTATACAACGCACATTTAAAAAAATCCCTATAAACTATATTAGAGTCTTGAATATGAATCTTGGATTGCTGTGCTGTTGTTCTTGTGTGTCACTGAGGAGGTGTATATTACCCACAATGCATTGCACTTATCTAGTGCATCCTTATTGGATAATTTGGGCTGAAAGTGTACAAAGGAAACTGACACCCATTAAACTATCCTCGCTCCTCCCTCTGCTCTCCAGGTGGCCTCTGTGTGACGTATGCTGCTGCATGATGCCAAAGGCTGAAGGTAAGTGAGTGAGGGGAAGTGGAACAACTAATGAAACAGCATCATGGTCTTTGTGAGCTTCGGTGGTCACCTGACTTTTCATCTACACCATCACTTGGTCTACATTTCTGTTCATTCAGCTCTTCGGTTTATTTGCCTCTAGAGTCTTGTTTCTGGGAAAGAGTTTTATAAATTGGGGTGAGATAATAAAAAAACATTTTGTGGCTGTGTTACTTATAATGTAATTTTAGACATAGTGTATACTTTTAGGCTAATGATTGATTAGATAAATAAGGGATCTTTATCCCTGGCTGTGTGGAAAACTGGGGAAATGAATTGGCAGAAAATTAAATTAACAAGTTAACTGAGTAAATTAAATCCAGAATCCAGAACTAAAAACAGTTTTGGGAGAATATTTTGGTGTCTGGTCAAATGTCACGGTTGCAGCCCTGCAAAGTCTTTTTGATTTTAAACTGGGTTATGTTTGGGCTGTAACATGACTCCTTTATGCCTGTTATTTTCTTATATGTCACACCAGATGGACAGTAGAGTGGTCTCATCACCTCGCACCCCCTGGTTTTGTTGTAACATAATCCAACCTTGTGCATTGTGGAGGTGACCTTTTTCCTTTCTTTGCCCATGTCCCTTAAATAGTACACTACAGTATTCCTCTGAGAAAGAAGTCATCTCCCAAAGTATATTGGTCTCCAATGACCCACCTCCATGTAACAACCCCCTCCGACAACAAACCCATAACCTGGGTTACCTCAGTGGGGAATCCTTACAGTGACTGACAGGCACCTTTCGCCCTTTGTTCTACTGTTCTTAGAGACTGAAAGATTATCTACCAAGCGGTGGCCCCCTGCTCTGTCAGGGGGGCCGCTGCCCTTATCCATCCATCCCCTCCCCCTACCACCTTCTCCTCCACTATAAAAACATACCAATCTATATCCACACAAATCAAACATACCAACTGTGTGTGGCTGCCAGCACATGTGTACGTATGGTGTGTGTGTGTGTGTGTGTGTGTGTGTGTGTGTGTGCAGGCAAGTCCTTGTTGCCTTATAGCTTTTACGAATGAGGTGAGGATAAGAGAGCAATGGGAGTGCCGCATATAAAATTCATGGGCTGGTTGTGGAGAAAATAATAAGGGTGAAAGCTCTTACAGACCTTCTTCCAGCTCCCCTAATGCAGCTAAACAGATTGTGTGTGTGTGTGTGTGTGTGTGTGTGTGTGTGTGTGTGTTTGCTCTTAATTGTGTGCAGATAAGTGTGTGAATATGTAGAGCTGACTCTAATAGTGCTAATGCAGGTTCGTTTGGATCCAGCAGTGAATCAGAGGCACAGTGAGGTAAATAACTCAGTAGATGTTGGGGCATGCTGGCTGTCGCTGAGGTACAAGTTGATTTATCGTGCTCACTGCAATGACAGAGGGAGGGACGGAGAGGCAAGAGGGATGGAGGGTGAGATCAAAGAATGGATGGACTGAGAGCTGGTGGGATGGATGGTAGAAGGGGAGAGGTGATTGAAGAGCCAAGGCCAGAGGGACGGCCCAGTCCAATCTGTATACATGGCAAAAGCATGAATATAGAGAGATGGATGAACAGATGATTTGTGTGTGTGAGATGGGAAGGAAGCGACTCAGTAAACCAAACATCTACAGCCAGCGGACAGCTGACAGAACAGTTTCTCTTGAGCCTTTCTTAAAAGACATACAGTTAAACATACTCACATTCGCAGTGCAGCTGCAGCCTGAGCTGACTTTAGCAGTTCAGTACAGTGTGGCTGGGGGGGGGTTCACCACTTTGCTGAAGGCTTATCAGCACTAATTTATGAATTTATGAGAGGGGAATGGGACTACTTTACTTCCAGCGATTCTTCCAGTCAGAGGCCCGTTTCTCTAATGTTTAAACCAGTAGCTCCAAACCATTTTAGCTTGTAAATACTCGCCTAAAAAGAAACGCGCACTTGTGACCCTCTCATCTGAATTGTAAGCAGTTCAACCAAAGAGTGATATTTCCTTCAATAATTGTTTCATATAAATACATTTCAGGGGCCTCAGGAGGTGAAACTGCCCGTGATACCACAAGAAAGAAAGATTATATAAGTCAGAAAAAATTAATATAATTTTGTGTCCACATATGTTTTATCTTCTTTTCTATCCTGTTAGTCATTTTATGACCTCTCAGATTTATCTTGGGGGGGCCTGTCCTGACTCCCAGGTTATGAACCACTGGTTTAAACTACTGCGCCCCCCCCAGGGAGCAAAGAAGCACAAAGTAAGACATGAATTATTGGCTGAATTATTCAAAGCCTTTGCAGAGCCTGCTGACTGGAGACCTTAAGACTTGAAGACAAATGTAAAGGAAATGTAGATGGACAGATCTAGTGCAGTGTGTCTGTGTTTGTTTTGAGTTGGCAATAACCAATTTTCTTCATGTTACATATGTCAGTTTACTGCATTTTTTTTTATATATGTACTGTAATCATGTGTAAATAACCAGTCCAGGTTGAATCTCTTCATCAACATGACCAAAATGACTTCCTATACGTATACTGTGCTTGGCATTTGAAGTGATATAAATTGATTCTGATTTTGTTTACAACATCATTACAGCAGGAGGAATTAATTTACTCAGTTTCCTCTACGGGGCCAAACAGGCCTGGAGCCAGGGCTTACTCATTATTTATGTCATACAAATTCTCCCCAAATTGCATTTATGTGGCCTTTTTGCATTACATTGCCAAAAGAGATTAACTGCCAGCCATGTGATGGTTTCAGATGTATAAAGTGTGGTTTTTATTTCTTTTTTCTAAAGGTCGAGCATAGCATGTATAACAATAATGTCGACATACAGCTGCACTAAAGTGTATTGGCTGTACAGCTGGCCTCAGTGATCTATGGATAAGTGACTAAATCAGAGAATAAAGAATATTGGAGAAATAAACCAGTTTCTAAGTTGCAAGAAGGCCTGGTGATTCTGAACAACTCTGGGCCGTTTTAATTTGGTAATTGGATAACTAATAATACGTATGAATCTCAGCCTTCAAAACTTGGAATGGGAATATAATGCTGGCCTGCCACAAGAAACATTAAAGATGCAAGAGTTTGGAAGGATAAGAAACAGATATTTATATCCAGTAACCAGCAGGATGTCATACCATGTCAAGTGATAGCCAAGCATAACAAGAAAGGCCAGTCTCCGTTAAAAGGGTTTTTTTGGGAAGTTTTCCTTCATCCAATTCAAGGGTTAAAGGACAGACGCTGTCATACACGGTATAGATTGTTAAGCCCCCTTCGGCAAATTGTGATTTGTGATTTTGGGCTGTGTAAATAAAATTTGACTTGACTTAACTTGAATTACATCAAAGAGAGCAGGCAAGTCCGTCGTGCTCAGCTGAAGTTACAGGGGTTGGAATCAGATTTCTCTCGGCCTGAATTGTTTAGCTCATAGGATGACAGCGTATCAGAACTGTCCAGAAAACAATTCTTTCAAATCCACATGATTTTTGTTCTCAAGCACTTGTTCACTTGAGGTTTTGATGAAACAGGACAAAAGAAAACAAACCGCAGGTGTGATTGAGAGTGTCAAGAGTCTACAGCTGTTCTAGCAGCTCTGTGAGGCTGCAATAACACACAAGGATGCTTGGAGCTAAATGCTAATGTCAGCTTGCTAACATATGCTGATGCTTAACAGGTAAAATGTCGTTAATTTTGCATGTATTTGGTCATAAACCAAAGTACTGGACAATTTGAAATGTTGACCTAACGATGGTGCAAGATGAAAATTCATCCTGGGGGGACATGAATGTCCACAATGTCATGGCAATCCATCCAGTATTTGTTGAGATATTTCACTCAAAACCTCAAACCCTGGTGCTAGAGTGAGGAGGTCACCCAAATCATCATCATCTGGGACCCACAAATGTCTGCAGGACGGTGGCTCAGTGCCAGAGTCCACTAATCAGGAGGTCAGTGGTTTGATTCCAGGCTCCACGAGTCCAGATGTTGACGTATCCTTGGGCAAGATACTGAACCCCAAATTCCCAAATTCAGCATGTCAATGGTTCGCCTCAGACTGATGAGCAGGTTCTCATCAGTGTGTGAATGATGTGTGAATGGGTGAATGTAGAGTTAAAGCACGTTCAGTCCCTTTGCCATTTACACAACATGCCAATCCATCCACTGATATGTGTACAATAACATTTCCGTCTGGATCAAAATGGCAGAAATAGTTGTTTATTCCAAACTACTTTTAAAGACCGAGCTTCACATTATGTGTCAAAGGAGTTGTGAAGCATTGTTTCACTGCTATCAAAGGTGTTGGAGGTCGGGTCACGATGAAGTCTTTGATAAAGCTGTTTTTTGAACCATGAAGACTTTCCCCAACTATAACAGAGTATTTTACGTTGCTCTGAAATGAAATCATCATATCATATCTCAGCCATAGGGGTAGCAGACGAGAAAAGCCTTTCTTGAGATGCTTTTGGAAAACACTGCCAACCTATTTTGTTGTTTAATTATGAGGACTTGTTGTGATGATTGCATACTTTGTTCCATCTGTTCTTTTACTGAGACAAACCTCGAGTTACACAATTATATTTTTGGATACAGATGAAGAACAGACCGACTGAAAGCATCATGAACTTGTGTGTCAGTGCAGAGGCAGTTACTTTTAGCAGTCAACAGATGGCAGGATGTAGCTGGATCATTTGTATGCAGCAGCATGTCCACACACACACACACACACACAAATACACACACACACACAGTAGGGGCCAGTAGAATACATCGTGAGCCTTCAGAGGACAGAAGGTTTCCCTGCTCTTCTGTGATTAATGGGCTGATTGAGGCTGGAGCCAAAATGGAGGGTGGGCCAGTTTGCAGCCCGCTAATGAGGTGATAATGGAGAGGTTGGTGGCCGACTCCACCACCCAGTGAAATGGTGGAAGTATCATGGAGAAGGCAGGCAGGCGGGTGAGCTTTCCAGAGGGCAGCCGTGGGTTATTTCAGAGTGAAATATTTTGAATGGTAAAGGTGGAGGGAGGTGTGGGACTGCTTACATCAATTTTCCCCAGTAAAATAGGTGGTTGTTTGGTTTGCCCTAAAGCAAAAATCATGGTACTTGAGCGGTGAGAGCCTCACACCGTAATGCTGTATGTTACAGCTGGAAGAGACAGGTGGTTACTTTGACTGAGAGATAAAGAGATGTTTTCACTGTGACATTGATTGCTAGGTTTGGAATAAGTGGGATTTTTTTGGCCAACTGAAGCTGGAGGGGAAGCATCTTTGTATCACAGCCACTTTAAACTGCAGCACAGCATCAGACTAAGGAAAGGTTATTTGACTGTGACGTGTTGAATATATGATCCAAGGCCGTAACTGCATATCACCACGGGCAAGGTCTGTTCTCCTCGAGTTTGAAATATGTGTCTTTTATTTTCTTTGTTTGGCGTTGCACATGAATGAGGCTGGAGCTCAGCTGGAGCCGGTTGGATATTATTTGTGAGGCCGGTGGTTTGACTTGCAGCTATTCTTGTGCACATGTTGAAATGTGCTTGAGACACCGATCTCCATAATTGTTTCCCAAATCTGAGTTGCTTTGACTAACAGCATCTTCCAAATGAATGTGATGCACATGGTCAGCCCACCAGCATCATGAAAAAACACGTTCCTAATCTAGCCAAACAGATTGTTGTACTTTTATTTGTTGTTGTGATGGTTTTCTGTATTCAGGGTAGTAGATTAGAGAAACCAGATTTCTCCATCAGTTTCATGGCTGTGCATACACGTATCGTTGGTTCTCTGAATGCGTTGCCATCCTTAAGATTTCACTCCTGATTGATTTGGCAAAATCCGTGGTAGCCATGCCAACAACAAATGCAGTTTATGCTACAGCCAACACTCCTTGAGCAGCTACTTTGTCAGAAAACAGAGGAGCAATTCGTGTTGACAGTAGGAATCAATTGGATTTATATAGAGCCTCATACAACAAATCATATTTGCCTCAAGGAACTTCGGTGGTAGTATTTGGGATGCATTGGTAGGCAATGGCGGACTCCGCCACTAACAATGAAAACTACTACGCAGAAAATTAATAACAAGACTTTGAATGGTTGAAGCAGGAAAAACTAATGACCTTAGATATTATCGAAACTGTGGTTTGATTTCACAGGGAATTCAAGGATTATGGCTTTTACTGCATGTAAATCTCATTGCTTTGGGCAGCACAAACAAAAACTCCCTTTACCCTCATTGACTGGAGCGGCAGAGGAAAGCCAAGAGGTGGACTTCTGCTTGGTTAGAAAATATAAGCAATTTGATTGAATTGAGGCAAACAGCTGAATTAATGTTCCCATAATCCCAACTTTATACATACGGCACGCTCAGTGTGGGTGTAAACAATAATTTGCATTATTTACTAGTATGAATATTGGATGGTGGTTCAGATAACAAATTTGTCTCAGTGGGCTCCACAATACGTACGGTATACGATGCCCTCTGATCTTAGACTTTCTGTTCAGATAAGGAAAAACTCTCCCTGGGCAATCTGCAAATAAGTGTTAAAAAATAAGCAGAACTACTGACATAATGCTGAAGGACATAATTCCCCTTACAATATTTACAATGTTTACAGTCTTGTAAACAGTCGTTGACCCAGGCACACAGTTAATTGAGCCTTGCCTGTACAATGTGTCAGTGTGGACACAGTATTTTCTCAGTCAATCTGCTTGTGTTACTCATTTCAACACTAACTTAATTTTGCTGCAGTCGACTTCAAAGATGCTCTCTTATCGTCCTCAACAGACGGGAGAAGGTCCTCTCTGTGTATCGCAGAGTGGGGGTCTGTTTATTACCATCCAACTTATCCACATTTGAAACATTTCTGTCTATAAAACGACCTCTCAGCATCACTGTTTGTGTGGAGGGGACAACAAAGTAAATGACAGCATCCATCTAGAGAGACTTAAACCCCCGTCCAAACCCCCCCTCGGCACCCTGAAGGCTTTTTCTTGTGTGCTGAAACCCTGAATTTATGTGAACAATTTCTTGTGTGCAATTCTCTTGTACTTTTGTGTTTTGGTGTAATAGATGAAATACATCATCACTCGGGTCACTGTGGATTAAAAGATATTTAAAAATCTTACAGAAAACACAGATTTGTGTTGTTTCCACAGCTTCTGTTAAAGTGGAGGTCGTATCGTTGGTCTGCAGTACAAACATTTATTCATACATATTCGTATATTCCTGGATTCTAGTTGTGTATTTGAATTTCTACTAAGTGTAACTGTTCATTTTAGTTAGTTGGCCTATTTCTTGAAGGCTAATTGTCTTTGTGTAACCACAGAAGGGATATCTCTCTTTGAATTGCCCCTCCCAAGGTTTCCTCTGTTTTTCCATAATGAGCTAAATGTCTTTCTAAAGAGTTCTTTCCCCTTGCCTTCTTAGAAAGCTCGGGCTGGGAGGCCGTTGATGTTTCGCGCTTGTGAAGCCCACTAAGACGCTGCATGTGACTGTGTGGCCTCCGTAGACAGGGACACAGTTTAACCCCACGGACCGGTTATAATAGTTTATTCATAGTTCTGACACATTCGCTTGATTCATCACTTTGTCCATTGACAGAAATCAATTATCATTTTGATAAATGATAAAAAGGTTTGCTGTCACAGCGTTTTTCTGATTTTTATTAATAATATCAAGGATTTTTTGGCAGCTGGTAAGGTCTTAAAATTGCTCACTCACAAAGTGTGCAATTTTAAGACATTACTTTGGCTTTGGTTTTGATTCCAACGATTCCCAGTGATTCCAGAGATGTAGCTGTAATTTTGATGGATCGATGTTTATGCATTGCCACTAGTGATCAGAGGTAGGAGAAATATTCACATCTTTTACTTAAGTAAAAGTAGCAAAAGGAGAGTGTTAAAATCCTCAGAGACAGCAAAATATAGTGAGTATCTGGAAGAGTAAAAATTGGATTAATGTCTGAGCAACATTTTAATGTCGTAGCTGCTGCAGGAGGCCAGGCTGTTGTAGCGTTGGGTAGTTTAATCTGTAACATTGCATCACCTTTCATAAAAGTGGTGGAAGGTAACTAAGTGCATTAACTAAGTACAGCTCTGATGTATTACAGTGATTCTTTTGTATGCAACTTTATATTTCTACACCACTACATTTTGGCAGCAAGTATGTATATGTATGTATGTATGTATGTATGTATGTATGTATGTATGTATGTATGTATGTACGTAGAGATGCTAATACCTCTGCAGTATTTCTACACTGGTACTGCTGGTACCTCTTCCACAGCTGATTTCTATACTGCTCATAAATGATGTGTGTAAAATCTAAAGTAACCAGTAACTTCAACTGTAAAAGTAAAAGAACAAAGTAGTATTAAATGGAAATACTCAAATACCTCAAATTTGTATTTAAGTACAGTCCTTGAGTAAATGTAGGCTGCAGTTACACTTCAGCTCTTTATGATCAATAATAACTATTAGTGCTAAAACAATAATTCCTAGTTTTATGCAACAGCTGAATGTTTCTCATTTGATCACACCCACACCCCACCACACCCCCCCACCCACCCACTCATAACCTCATAACCGAGCAGACAAGCGGCAGGTGTCGGCAGAACACGCCCCGAGTCCTGGGCGCAGGTTTGCAGGCTTGTGTTCCTCGGGTGTTGCTGCGCCCCGATCGGACTGAGAAGCTGTTCGGGCTCAGTATTACGGCTGAAGTCCTCTTGGTGACGCTCTGCTGACATCACTCTGATATTCCCCACTCAGCTCTCCGCATCACACACACACACACGGAGCTCCGGCGGCTCTCTCACACACATCGTCCACACTTTGTTTGCCTTTCGCTCCCCTCGCCGCAGCCAAGACGCACCATCACGCACAACCAGCCGCGGGCTACCTGTGCGCACTGCGGCCGGCCCACACGGGGAGGGACTTTCCCGGTCATCAACAGATTCAAAGGAAGAAAGAGAAACTAAGCACGGTCCGGGTAGAGGAGAGGGACAGACACACAGGAACACGAGGAAAGAGAAGCCGCAACTTGGCTGATTTCAACCCAGGCGGTCTGAACTGAGCTCGAAGTTTCTTGGCTGATCGGAGAAGGAATAACTGGGAGCCGGGCCGCCCCACACAGCGCTGTTGTGGATATTAACGTCCACCTTGTCTCCTGTTTAGAAGAATGGCGAGAGATTACGCAGGACGCTGCCCGGTGTCTCCGGTGAGAAACACTTGGCTGGTGGCGGCAGCGGCGATCCTCCTCGCAGCCCAAGGTAGGTCAACACGATCCGAGCTGTGTTTGAATAACCACCAGACCCTCTTCACTTTTCTCCTCCACTTCCCGCCCTGTGCGCCCTGATCGGGGGCAACCCTGAGCACCCTCAGCCGTCAGCCGTGCCTCCCGCGCCCCGGGAGTGCTGCGTGTTTCACCGTGTCACGTCTCCGCCTGCTCTCTGCTGGACAGTGAGACCTGTTGTAAAAGTTTATTGACGAAGCACACCGCTACATCCGTGTTTGGAGTTTCGGTAGGCCATGAAACGCGAGGTGTGGCTCTCCTGGGTTTGTGGTTTTTGTCCTAATTCCTCGCAGCTTCAGACGGCAGGTGACTGTTCAGGAAGCCTAATCCCCTCTGAGCCTCTACAAGCCCATCCAACACGGCTGACCTGTAATCTGGGTTTACCTGTTGGAAAGTGTCGTAGTGAAATGGAGCGCAATCACAACCGCAGCTCTGATTACCCCCCCACTGCAATAATGGCAGAAATTAGTCCTCATTCTGCAGAGCAACAGGGTGGTGATGGGAACATGGTCTCTGCAGGAAACGAGAATTACTCAGCCCTGCTCCTCAGGTGGCCCTTCAGCAGTGAGGGTTTGAGCCACTAATGAGTAACCACCACAGTAATCCTGTAATAAAATGTAAACACTGTGTATCAGTATGAAATGTATCACCTGCTCCTGCTGTATGAGCACGGAGCCTGAATGATCTTTGATTTAGCAGACTTGTAGAGATCAATATTCAGAGAGAAAAATATTCCTTTTACGTTTTTTCATGTTTTTATACACAAACAATTAACATCAAAAATTTTTTTAACAATAAAAGACACCACAAAGATTTTAAATTGGAATTAAGAAAAATCTGAAAATCACTTCTGTTTCGTCCATGTGCACTGATAGAGATATATATTCATGATAAGCCAATATTTGCTGGTAGTGTCATCCTGCTGATATCAGTTGAACTCGACTGTAAACTTACTGTCAAGTGATGCAAGCACAATGCAAGACAGTGTATGAATATTATAGTTAAACTTAAAGAGATGAAAATACCAAACTTTATGCCAGGTTACTTATTTTGAATACAGAATGCACAATGTACACATGTGGCAGCGCTATCGGGCACATTTAAATGGATAACACGGTATCATTGATACTCAGAGCTGCCATAGATAAGATTACTCTGAACTCACTAATGCAGACACCTACTGCGAATATTGAGGAAATGTTTCACCATAACTAAAAGAGGTAGCAGTAAACTTGCTGATTGCCATAGCAACACTTTATGTCCCTGTAGGAAATTACAGTGATAGGTGCGGCTATAGCCATGTCCACAAGCTATGATAACATCGCTTAAATGCACCGCTGAGTTACGCCGACGTGCTCTAACTCCCAGCAGAAACAATTTCCAGAGTTCTTTTTCCCAACTGGGACCAGCTACAAAATTCGTAACAGCAGGCAGTCAGGCTACAGTGATTGGCATAAAAACCTGTGAACCCGCTCTGTCAGCATTAATCTGTCAGCCTGTTGTTTTCACCTGGGTGTAACTAGTATCATCTGTCAGAGCTGTCCCCAAATTGTCGCCAAGGAAAAAGAAGACGGGTCATTATGGAGCTGGGACATATGTCGTCTCATGCGTTGACACGCCTGGGAGAGATGCCTCTGAGATCAAAGCAAATGGGAGGGCAAGTTATTTCAAGGCCATGCGCCATAGAGCCTCTGCTTTGCATTTTGCTGTAGCATCTGTTGTGTAATAGGTGACAATGTGAGCTGTGGTTCTTACTGAGTGTACAAGGCAGGAGGAAGATTCGACTTGATTGGAATTCGCTTTGTAATGACATTCTTTCTGTCCGTGCACGTTTGGAGCGATGTAAGCCACAAGAACAGGAGCACCCTGGTGTAATGGCACAAAAATAAGGGCTGTGGCGCTCGTGTCCCCAGTGCTGTAAGTCATGCAACGCAGGTCGATGTGAGGATGACAGATACTCAGCTGAGACTCTGCTACATCAGACCTGTATTGTTAAAAAGCTGTCAGATTGTCATGACTGTATCCCCACAGGTCATGAATTAATTTGAACACGCAACAACACAACTGTCTTCGTAGTGGAAAAACCTCCACACCTACATCTCAGCTACTTAGCTAGTGAGTTACTGACACCGCATGCAGAAGTAGAAGTTTGGTTTATTGTCCTTGCATGTACATAGATTGATGTGTTTTAAATTATACGGAAAATAAAGGAGCGCTCTTAAAAATCAGTTAACAGCAGTGATGAAACTTTACCCTCGATGGTAAAAGAACCATGTTAGCCTTCAGTAAAATGGGCAAAACAGAGTTGAGAGGATATCATTCCACAGCAATGATAATTAAGTCACTTCAGGTGCCCCCCCCCCCCCATATGCTCTATAGGCCTGATCTTGAGCTGAAATGTCAATGATGATGAGTCCCCTCGACGGCTCGGTGGAGACGAAAGGCTGATTAGCTTATCACTTGGAGAGCAGGCGGCCGATGATTATCGCCCTCAGAGCAGCGCGGCCTGATTATCGAGAGCTCTTATTAATGTTTCATCGTCTGCCTCGCACTGGGCCGAATTGTTGTTTGTTGTTTGATATTTGTCTGTTCAGTACCGCAACTCTGCCGTGGACCTGCGTTTAGTTTCCTCCATTTGGGTACCAGTGTTGAAGAACTTAGGGAAGACGGAAGCAACCATTGTCCCTTTGAGCATGAAACCCTAAATAAAACACCTGTGTTAGCGCCCCCCCCCCCCCCCCCCCCCCCCCCCGCCGGTGGAGCAGCAAAGATAAATTGTATTCTAATAAAACATCCCCTGGTGCATCATCTACTGCTTTTTAAATTACAAATCCAGAGCAATGGTTAATTTTACTGCTGTAATCCTAAAGCGTACACAACTTTTAAACAAGCACAGAGTTCAAGACATTCATCTGTGAGCTGCCCAGTGCAGCCAGCTGTGTGCTTTGGCCTTCAGGGCTGGACCACAATTGTTAAAATTTTTCTCTTTGCAGGATGTTTTACTTGATTAATTATTGGAAGAAGCCCAGAGGCTGAAAATTTCCCATTATTTTAAAAGCAAAGGGCAGCTTGAATAAAAATGTCCGTTTAACGAACAGATTTTCTTCACTTTGCATAAATCCTATTTTAACCCTGCGCAGTCACCTGACCCCGGGGTTGAAAATGATTTGCTGCCTCCACCATCTTTAAAATCCATAGTGAAGGGCCCAGCCCCACTGTGGCTGAGGGCAGACTAAATGTCAAGGAGTGCGTCTCAGGAGAAGTTGTCTTGTGTGTGCGGATGTGGAGAGGTTTGAGGGAGTGGTTGTCATTGTTGAGCACTGATCACAGGTATCAACGTCAATGAACATATAAAGTGGCTTCATGCTTCACTGGAACCTCTCTGCAGGGGCTTAATGAAATGTTTTAGCTTTTAACATTTTTTTTTATTATGTTTTGGCTCTTTTCATGAGGAACTTTTCAAAATCTATTAAAACATTTTCCAAAACGTTAGAGGACTTTAGAGACATGAAATAAGTCATTGGCGAACACAATACAATAATCCAAACTGTTTTAGGGTAAGATAAGAAAAAGCGAGGGTCATCCATGCTGAATGTGAAGAAACGAGCCTTTTAAACTGAGACCCACCGTATTAAAAGAAACGAGCTGCTGTCATGCGGGGGACCAGAAATGAGCTGTTTTGGGTCCTGACCTGCAGTTTAAGGCACGTCGGCCCCAGACTTAAATGTCAGCGGCTCTTCCTGGTGAGACATGGGGAGATAATCATCCCCTCGAGAGCCGTTAATGCTCATCGAGAGCTTATTAATGACTCACACCAACGCAAACTGCATAGTAATGCTGGGGGCTGTTAGTGTTTAGGCCAATTTGTTTGTCATTGTCTGGGCTGTCGTGTGTGGTGGAGATTCTCACCCAGCAAAGCACGACATCATCCTGCTGCTGTGAGAGAGGAACCTTCCCTCTTAATCGCAGCCTTTTTACTTATTAATTGTCAGAATTGCGTCACATGTGATTTGTTTGTCTGCGTTAATGTTCAACTTTGTCTGCCTGAAATTTTCGCCTGTGGGTTTTCTTGTTGATCAAGAATTAAAATGTTAATGACTTCCCACAATTCTTTGTGGGCTTATGAATGACGGGCCACTAACTTTGCATTGCAGAATCTTGCATAATGCTGTTTGCTTGTTTTTGTACACTCAGAGACGTAGTTTTGATGCTCCTCTTTCAAAAAAAAAAATGGCCTGAGGTAGAGGTTGGCTTGGCTGGCCACTCTCAGAGATTGGGAATAGGTTGTCATGGATACGGCTTTTGTGGATGAGACAATTTCACATCCCTTTGTTGTCCAACCATGTGCGCTGTGTGTATGTCTTTGTGTGGACCTTTAAAAGAGGCTCGCTTTAATTAGTGGGAAAGAGGTTGGACTCTGGTTCGCTGTAAGAAGCTCCATCAGTCCGGCTTGCTGAGAGTCCAGGATGCAGGTTTTTATTCATCACTCTGCCTGCCAGGGGCCAGCAAGCATGTGGCTGCACTTGGTCAGCATTTTTATTTCCTTTTTTCATTCCACTTCTGAGGAAATGGTTACTGAGCAAATTCCAGATCACATTTCTAGAAATAAACCATATCATGGCTAACACCTTGGCATTCCTTAGTGATTCTTCAGCAAACAGGTGTCAGTGGGAAGAGGGATTATAGAGCATAGCAACAGGAACGGGGCCATGAATCACAATGAAGCCCATCCAGGGATGGTCGGATGACGGCTTTTGCTTCCAGCTTTCAGGGTTCAGTCAGTTTTCACTGCGTCATGAATGCCTTTGCAGATCACTCGCGTATGTACACACTATCTCTCTCTCTCTTGCACACACACACACACACACACACACACACACACACAGAATCAATGTATCCACCCTCCCTAGTTTGACTTTTGCCGCCATGCAGAGTAAAGAGAACTTCCAGCTCAGTCTTTAATTTTCCATTTCTTTTATTCAGCTATTCTTCCTCCCTCAGTCTTATTCTCGTGCCCCCTCTTTTTCACTCATTCTCATGCTCACGACCCTATTTTCAGCTGGCTCGGCTGGCTGCTGGCTCCCGAGTGGGGGACCTTTTGTTGGAACAGCTTTTGGTGGAATTAAAAAGGGTGCCAGTACACCCCCCCCCCCCCCCCCCCTCTCTCTTCCTCCCTCCGTCCACTCCGCTGCTCTCAGTTCCTCTAGGCCTCATTGTTTAGAAATTGAGGGAGCTAGAGGGGGTGGGGGGGGAGGGTTCAAAAGTGTGAAAATGTTTAGACAAGCTTCCCTGCTCTGTCTCCCAGTCTGTCCTGAGCTCACCCGTTCCACAGGCTACAGCAAGTGTCGTCTATCCTCTCCTACTGCTCAGTCACCGTTTCCTCTCCAGATATAGTCTGCCGGTGACAAAATGGAAATTGCTTTCACCATCTGTGTGGGAGTGCAGCGGTGGGTCAGGTTGTGATGTGACTTTCTGACATTTCCCGTTGTGCCCATGTGGGCAATTAATAACTGAGCTAACATTGTTTTCTTTGCTTGTATCATTATGAAACCTGTGGCTGGGGATTTTTCCTTCAGAGGGAATTTAAGGCGACATCCTTGTTTAAACTATATGCTGCGTTTACCAAAATTTGACCATCTTGCCACTTATTTAAGGAAACGTAACTGCATCAATGCTAACTGCATTAAAAATCCCATCTAGCGGCAGCAGGAAGAGGGTGATACACAAGGAAATGATCTCTGATTATTAAAAGTAGTATTAGCAACTAACAAGATGCAGTCACCAATCACTTCTCATTTTAGGCTCTTTATAAATAATACAATGACATAAAGTTTGGACTGGTCTATTTAAGACTTGTGTGTAATGTACCCTACCCTTTATATTTATATTTGCAATGTACAGCCTGCCCTGATTCAAGCAAAAGGCACTGGAAAGGCCAGGCCATTGTCAATTGTCTTGAAATGGGCCTGTGTTGCTGCTCTAACACCCTTTACAAACCTTTTTGTTGCAGGTATTCGTAGCCGTGCAAAGAATTTAGATATTTATAGTAGGCTATAACTTTTTACTATCCTGCCCTGACAGCTTATTGGCTTTTTGTTTGACCCTCCCAAACCAACTTGAGTTTCTGGAACAATACTTGCCATCTTCACCATATCTGAATTGCATAACCTGAGTGGAGAAACTCCTTTTGGAATGAATGAAGAAACTCCTCACGGAAGTTATGCAAATAGAATTGGGAAAGAATGGAGAGAGCATCGATTTATCTCTGCTCCCCAGCCCATAAATAACCGCCTGGCTCTGTTTAGCCCAGAGACTGTTAGCAACAAGTAGTGGAGCAGCTCGCCATGAGAGGGAGAGAGAGAGAGACTCTATTGATAAAATGTTCGAAAGGAACAGGGCTAAAGACAAGGATTTGTGCTCGGCTATCAGCCTGGCTCTTCTCTCACCTCTGCTGGCGTCCTTGGCTGCTGCAATATCAGCGTCTAAATTGACTGCATTGGCTCTGAGTGCACGAACATGTGCACATTTGTGTCGATGGCGATCATCTTGATCGAATGCGCCTGCTTTGACAGCGTTGTTTCTGATTTGCATAATGCAAGCTAACATCTCTCCTCCTTACCCTGTTCACAAGTGACTACTGTTCACACAGCAGCACATTTCTATGCGAGTCACACGCACATTAAAAGAGAATAGCGGTGCCATTTGGAGTTACAGCCCATTTACTACCGCTTCTGCCTAGTGTATGTTTCCCCCAATCATTCTGAAATGCTTGCCATATGTAATTAGATCATTTTTTTGGCATTTGTTTTAAATATTTAAGCTCTGCAGTTGTTACAATTCTGGCTTGAAATGAATGGCTGTCCTGGCAAACAAAGGCAGCCACATGTAAAAAAGACATGGATGTGACAATTAAGTTTGTCAGGCTGCATGTTTTCCAGGCACTGTTTCCTGGCGGAGATTACCTTGTCTTCCTGTGGTGTCAGGTGACTGACGGGAAACAGACTGGTGAGAAACATTTTATATTAACAATGGGACATTAGTTCCTGCCTGCCTTTAGTCAAAGACATTCATATAGTCTCTGCTCCAGTGAGAGGTCACTGAATGTGTGGACTGACATGAAAACACTCAACTCTCTCTGGCAGGTTAAAACAATTCACAAATTACAAGAGGAACTCTGACACAACCGGCTGTCTGTTTTTATACTTAAGAAGAATGAGTGGCAGCATATACATACTTGTGTGTGCAGACATCAGGATAGAAATGGAGTACAAACGTAACTCCTATGATCCCTAGTTCTTCAGATTAGCTTGTAAAAATGTGTTGCCTGCATTGTATTACTACATTACTTCTGTTATCTTGTTACTTGCTATAGTCCACAGACCAAGCCAGGAGCATCATTAGCACTATTTCTTTGGTGGAAAGTTGTCCCAGAGATGGATATCTCAAAACCTATTACATCAAAGCTATCTGCATTGCTCGATACCTCTAGGAGCGGATTGATTTTTTTTTTTTTTTTTTTGGTGAATTGGGGAACTGACCCTTAGATTTAAATTTTCATGTGAATTTTCATATTTTCACCACTGACTGAAAGGGGAATTTTACACACAGAATCAGTGTACAGGTCTTGGGGAGGACTACTGCATGTTTGAAAAAGTTGTATAAAGCCTTTCGCGTCTCCAGAGGGAGCTTTGGGAAATCAATGTCAGTGTTTGCTGAAGACTGCAAGTTTGAAAATGGGGGGAAAAAAAATCTGGAGTTAGAAAAGAGTGAGCTTGCAGACCTCTGTAGATTGCTCCTTATTTCTGCTTGAGGCTAGAGGCTAGCAGCTCGAGGCTACATTAGCCGCCTCAAGTGTTGCAGGTTGAGTTGCATTGTGCGTAATGTAGATAGGAAGAAGTATGCGTAGAATAAAAGGGATGATGTCTCTGCGTCTGTGGCATACTTTTTTATCCTTTTTTTTTTTTTTTTAAATCCATTGTGAGTCTGACAATGTTACAGCAGTGCGACCACTTGATGTGCACCCCGGTGATTTGTCAATCAATATTTATATGGCGCCAAACAAAACTCAAGACACTTCATAAAGAGCAGATTAAGCCATACTCTTACATTTTTACATCCGACAATTTGAGAATCCCTACTGGAGCGTAAACTTGGCGGTGGTGGTGGTGGTGGGGGGGGAACTCCCCTCTCACGGGTAGAAACCTCGAGCAGAACCTGGCTTAGAGGTAGGCGGCCATCTGCCTCCACCAGTTGGGTGCAGTAGCGCAGGTGGTAGGATGGATTGGACCAGCTTGTCCTGTCCAAAAGTCCGTAAAGTCTTTTAGCAAGACATTAAATCCCACATGCGTCTGTGAATGAGGGAAAATGTAGTGTTATGTTTCCTTTGGCCCGGAGACACATCACTATTCAAGCCCATGTTTTACATCACATGGCAATATGTCTGATTCATTCTGTCCTCGTTTACTCACAATTTACCTACCAGTCAGCTCACACCCAAACAGTATACAAACACAGATGTACAGACAGGTTGCCCCCCCTCCCTCGCCTGTTTTTGGCGGCTGCTGTTAAACCTGATTAATTGCTTCCGTATCCCTCACTAATTCAGCTGTTGATTGAGAGATTCAGTGTGACAGCTGCAGCACAATGCTTTGTCTTTCTCCCTTTCTTCCCTTTCGTGACACCACACTCCCCCGACTGCTCCTGCTAAAAGAAACCCTCTCTTAACTCCTGACTTTCCCGTCTCTCATCTAAAGCTGGGGGTCACCTCGCTGTTCACATAGCGAGGAGTAGATATATATATTTTTTTCCCGGAAATCCAAAATTGAGGAGGAGGGTGGGGGGGGTTTACACAAAAGGCTGATGTTCTCTTAACATGAAACTGTTCAGTATTCCAGACAGATCCACACATTCAGTCCTTTAGTAACTGTCGATGGACGTGTTCATTTGCATGATAGAATTACAGAAGTCTTTCAAAGGTACGATTTTCAATTTTCTTCTTTAATAGTGTATCATTGTCAAATGGCTTGAGATATTGCCAGGTGCTTTTCTATAGGCCCTGTGGGCTTTCTTCTCACAGCTCGTTTCCCTGCTTTTGATGCCTACACTTACCTGTCAGTCGGCCAGAAGTGTCTTTGGCAGGTTCTTTTTTTGTTTGTAACAGGGGATCCAGTTCAAGTCCTTCTCAATTTGACCAAATGAAAGTGCAAAACAGATTAGTGAGGCCGCTGCTTGTAAATAGCTCCAGCCGAACATCTGTCATCCTTGTTACCGCTGTGCATCATTGTCCGCATCATGAGGTTCAGGGTAAATGTGGTGGTCAGATGTTTCTACAGAAATAATATCAAAACAGAATTCTGTGTTCATTGTGCTGTGTATTGTGTACTAAATGATTCAGAGTCTTGGATGAGCTACAGGAGTGTAATCATGAGTTATTTCACAATAACAAGGATGTCCAGCATGCAGCATTTCAATGGAAAAAAGGGAGTACTGATACACATGCTATTGTACAGCACTGGTGTGTATGTGTGTGTTTGTGTGTGTGTGCTGTCATGACAAGTTCCCTCTGTTAGCTGCAGTGACAAAGCCGTGGCGGACTGTGTGATGGGTGAGGATGTGAATCGCTGTGACAGACAGAAAAAGATTCACACACAGACGCAGGCACACACATCCAACCAAACCAAACCATCTCGTCCTCCCGTATCGGTGACATCCATACCCTTTTAACTCTTCTCTTCTCTTCTCTTCTCTCCTCACGTTGAAATGTTAGATATGGATCAAAGCCAAGTGGCAGGGGGATTAAACAGCTCACATGTCAAAACCCTAGAAATCATTAATGACATAAAGTTCTCTTCAGTGGCTCAAAAATTCACTTACAGATGACAACTGTCACATCACCAGACTTGTGAACTGCAATTGCACTTTTGCTCCACCCTCGAGACGAGATGTTTGTAAAGATTAAATTTTACAGGGTTTTTCCAGTTTAATCTTTAAAGAAACTTTAATAATGTGTAGTATAATATTTAAAATAAATGGCAAGTCATGTCTGCTTAAAAGTGAGACAACTGTAATTACCTGAATGTACTTCTACCTGACTAAGGACTCAATTTAATCTCATTTCATTCATCCTTCAGATCATAAAAAAAACAAAACAAAAACACGGTGAAGGCCTTAAACTGAAGGCCGCTGTCTAAAACGAAGCTATGGTTGACAAATGATATCAAATTATCCTGAAGACAATGAAGGATACTATAGCTGTATGACAAAAGGACTAACTGTTATGAGCTAGGCAATTATGGCAATAATCTGCTTGCCACATTGAAATTGGAATATCCACCCATCCATCCATTTTCTAAACCGCTTATCCTGTTTGAGGCTGCGGGGGCTGGAGCCTATCCCAGCATGCACTGCAGTACACACTCTAAACAGGTCCCGAGGGTGTACCATGTGCCTATCAAAGGGCTTGAAATTGGATTATGAAAAAAGCATCAATATTTCAAAATGCTGGCATACTCTGGTTTACCTGCTGTTGCTTTTTTAGTACAATTTAGAAGTAGTATAGCAGACAACACAATTCAAACAAAGGTTTAACTTGTGTCACACTATCTGTTCAGTAAAGGTGCTGTGTGGAGTTTTTTAGTTAACAAAAAAGAGTTCTGTTTGTATTTAATGTTTCTCACCAAAGCGCCTTGCTGCTTTACTTCAATGTGGTGACCAACTGTCAGTCAGTGGACCGACATTAAACCAAACCATGCACATGATACAAACAGAATAAGGACCCACTCGTAAAAACTTGGCTCCGTAGTGCAACTAGTGGTCACCAACTCCACAGGGTACCTTTTTAAATGGTTAGCTAAATCCACAGTGAGCCATGGAGGGGGGGGGTTCCTCCAAGTGAATTAGCCTACTTGCAGAAATCAAATTTAAGTAAATGTATTTTTATATTCATTATGGGAAAGATGTGTGTTTTTGTGCTAGTTTTTATCTTTTTGTTGTTATTTATGTTTGTGAGGTATCTCAGTCCTCATTATCTCCAACACTATTACAACCAACAGCTAACAATGTTGTAAAGTTGCTCCTGTAGTCATTAATACTACAGCATGTAATTTTACGATGGAGCCTCAGTCCATAGCTGAGACGGTGAATTTCACTGAGCCAGCAGCACACCCCCGTCCTGCCCTTAGTATTTGTAAAACTCCATTAACTAAGGAGGTAGGATTGGAAAATAGAGAATGACTTATGTGCCTGGGCCTTTGACCTATCCCTCCCCACCCCAGAGTCTATTTCCGAGCGTTGGGCTTTTCGAAATGTGAGGATGATTTCTTAATCCCCGGGGATGCATCAGAGGGTGGAAGTGAAATGTTTCGACTGTTCTCGCTTCCCACCACGCAGGCGTCGTGACGGGTGGCAGTCCGGCTGCCCAGTCAGCTGGCTGGACGGAGAGAAAAGGGTGCTAATTAGATGTGAGCTGCTCTTTCATCTGTGTCCTCTCCGCTTCCCAGCATGCCGTTTCTTTTGACTCTGTGCATGTCTGAGCTATAAGCATCCAGGTTTCTGACTGCTAATGTACAAAGTGACCGTGAAGGTAAATAGGTTTTGGAATTGAATCAGCCATTTTTTCGAAATGAAAGGCGGTGTGAAGGGGGAGCGTGTTAATGAGCCGGTTTGGAACATCACTCGTTCCTCACAGTCATCAACGGTATGAAATTCAGGCCAAAGGGACGGAGGATGGAACGAGGGAAGGCAAGAGGCGGTTGATAGTCACAGAGCTAAAAGCTAAAGCCGCGCTTAAATAAACAAAGTCAACAAACAGCCGAATAAATTGGACACCAGCAGTCACCTGAATCACCACGTCTCTCCAAATGTCTTCTTTCACAGAATTATGCATTTTCAAACGAAAATCGCTGCCATCCCAGTTCACCTCTTATGCCTTTTTAAAGTTCATGTTACGAGATGGGCTCATTTGCATTTTTTGTGCTTGTAACTCATAACAAAATGAACAAGATTAAAGTTTTGATAATGTCATCTGATAGTAGAATCTCATTAAAGTTTGTGTGTAGATTAACAAAATCCTAGTGGACTGAGGCCCTGTCGAGTAATGAGTTTAGAGCACCATACTGGTTGTTTTGCATGTTTTTAATTGACTTTTCAAAGCTTGCCATGCATTTTTAAAAATGATTTCATATCTTTCAGCCAGTCATTAGCTTCCATTCATTTTATCACAGTTTGGAAATCAATGTGCGGATCCTTAAGAATGGCCTGAGTGAACATTTAGTCATTATTTTTTGTACCTGTCACTTAGAAATTGTTTCCATGTTTGTGACTTTAAAAAGGCAGCAATTTCTGTCTGTTAGCTGCTGCACAGAAACCTTTCTTATGCAGCAAGCTATAAAAGTTGAAAATTAAATCATTTTCACACTATCTTTGCTTGTTGTTTGTCCTCTGGGTCTAATTTTTGTTTTTTTCTCGAACAGAGCTCGTGAATCCAAGGCGTTCTGTGGCCCACTCCTTGGGGTTAATTGTCTCTCGCAGGTTTCAAGTCCCTGAAAGATTATTTTTTTAAACCAAACTAACATGAATGAAAAGCATGACTGCTAATGAGACAGTAACTCAAACTCACAGTATGCAGTAGAAAATGTACTCTTAACCACAGTTTCAGACCTTTTTAATATACACGACTTCTTCCACAGTCTTCAGTTTGAACTGCTGCCATATTTCCATCAGGTACCGTGGGAAATGTGGTTTACACAGGATTGTGTATTGTGGCTCTAGTCCTGGATTCTGCTCCAGAGTTGTGGCAGTGGGTCTGTCTGTGTCTTCTTCTAGGAAAATGAAGACGACAACGAACATTTGCTTACAATCATAGTGCTGTACAACAGCACAAATAATATCGACCACATTCAGCCGACGGAAAGTGATTATCTTACAAACGTATCGATACTATGAAAGTAAAATGTGATTTGATAGTAGTGATATGCTTTTTCATATCAAGCATTGATATTGTAGAAGAGAAAGGAGTCGTGCAGTGCAAATTACTGTCACAATGACTTTCAGCATTTTTTCTGAAAATGAAAATGCTGGATTTAAAGTATCCAGTTGGTTCGGTTGAACTGGCTTGCACAGAAGGCAATCATAACACTGAGCTTATCATTGCTCCATTACAACTCAGTTGGTTTGAGATGATAGTGAGCATTATGTAATTGCTTGTTAGAACTAAATACGCAACGGGCATGATGGGTTAAATGCCAATTAGCGCAGTATGTGTGTAGGTCTGGACGCAGCCAGGCGGTGCAGAGTGAGAACCATTTGCCCGCTGTAACCTGAAGCAGTTCAGGGCTCTGGGTTCACTCTGTGTTTGACTTGACAGGACTGGCTGAACTGTCATCCTGTTACTGCTATTCTTGGTTCTGTTTTACTGGGATGCTGAGGTTAGTGCGCTGTGACAACTCTCAGACTCTCTGTTGAGTGTCAGTGCACTGGCCCCTTTCTTCCTGAAATGACGGGAGTGAGTGGGGACAGAACGATTTGAACGCGTGGAAGAGAGGAGTGTGAGGGTCCTAACCTTCCCTCCACCCCTTATTCTCACTCTCCCTCACTCTTGCTCCCATGTTTTATTCCCAGTGTGACTGCCAGTGCGTTTAGAGTGGCTGATGGAAGGTGGTCATACATGCGGATTTTTCTTGGACACGTTCAGGTGCACATGCACACACACACTACAATGATCCTTGTGCTGTCCGTTCAGCACATTGATTCCACTCCACACACATGAAGTAATTGCTAGACACGCATAGATACGCACACACAGTCACTCTCAGTCTGGTGGAACCACTCAATGGTGGCCCCCTGACAGCCATCCAGTCACAGTCTCTTGCAGAAAACAGATAAAAGCTGTTTTTTAAATTCTTTTTCCATGTCATCTCTCTCAACCCTGGTCTTTTTTCTGCTGGCAGCGAGGTGTGTGTGTGTGTGTGTGTGTGTCTGTCTGCGTGAATGTGTGTATCTCACTGTATATGTTTGCATGCATGGTAGGGATCATCACTTTATGTTTGTGCAGATGTGTGGATGATGGAGTGAAACAGAGCGACAGAGCCGACTACTGACTAAATCATCGTCAGTGTACCTGTTAAAGCCGAGAGCTGCAGAAGCTGAATGCTTTACATTTGTCCAGGAAATGTGCCACTGTTCACCAGAACTGCACCGCATCTGTCTTTAATGTTGTCCTAACGGAAAGAGTAGCTGAACAAGGCCTTTTTCTAACTAGAGCAAAAGTATTAGCTATTTATTAGCAAAGTTATGAATTAAATCACATAATCAGAAATCAGTCAGAAACTCAAAGGTTTTATAAATCAAAGTGTCCTTGGACCAGACACTTAACCCCAAATTGTTCCCAAAGCTGTGCTTCAGTGGGTGAGTGTGTGTGAATGATTACTTTCCTCACATCACTCTGTTTCCTCCCGATGATGATAATTCATACTCACAGCTCTGTTTCTGGTCATTAGATGTGCTAATAAGAAGACCATGTGAAAACTTTCAACACTCGGTGCATTTTGTTTGCCATTCACGTAACGGCACACATAAGCATGACTGTGCATCTGCAGACGGTAATGTGTCAGCACACAAAATGACATTCAGGTTCAAGGTGAAGTGTCCTGCTGACAGGGCTTTTATGTATGATGTGTACCATATGACTGTAACTGTAACCTTTATCCCATGTCTCTGTCCCTGTATCCAGTTTTAGCATGCTCTCCAGCGCCATCAAAAACAATGTTTAAAACACAGACTTGGAGCCGTGCAGCCTCAGCTGTCTCGTTGCTCACCAAAAGGATGCGTGGATGACGTGGATTCTTCCTCCCCTTTGTCTCACTTGTCTGGCTGGCTAGTTGGCTGATTGGCAGTACAACCACTAGTGGAAGGATTATTGTCACACAGATGCGTCAGCCCTCCCACCTCTTGTATCATCTGCTTAGTGTAACACACACGATAAGGAAGGGCGTCATTTTCCAATATACAACCACAGATGGATTAATTATGAGCTTTAATCAGTCTGTTATCACCGGCTTAATACAGACAAGTGTAGACACACTGCTGTCCACTTTAATACACACTCTTAAGTGATAGTGGCTGACATTTGTTGCCACAGATTGCTAATTAAATGAGATGAGATTTTACATTATTTTTCTCATTTTTGGCATCAAAATTGTTTGACCTCCAGGAAACTGCCAGGACTTGCTCAGCCAATAATAACACAAACTGGATTGACATTACACAATTTAATACATCAAAATGATTTAAAGCTCCATCTGTTTCATGTGACGCACGCACCGAGGAGAAGGAGCTGCTCCGTTCGCCTCAGAGCTACACTAAACAGGTCGGCGGAAATGAAAAGAGGTAGCACTCTGAATGGCATTCGCATTCAGAATTAATTAGCCTGGTGCCATATTTGGAACGAGGCGGGACAAAGAGGAAGAATTAAACAAGAATGGGACAGACAGCAGCTGGTAACTAATCCAATAAACGATTGTGTGTTATTGAAAAAGCTCACACCACCACTGAGATTAAAGCCAGAGCTACCAGTCAGTTTCGATTAATGAGAAGCGTGATTAATCAAGTCTGTCTCCATAACACACACTGAGACCCATGTGAACTTGTGGACACACACACACACACACACACACACACACACACACACACACACATACACACACGTGCATTGTTTGATTTCCTTTATTTAAGATGCACAGAAGATTCCTACTTTAAGTGTGTGTCTTTATTTCTGTAGATGCGTGTGATGTCCACAGCAGTTCCTTGCTTTGTTTGAAAAGTGGGTCATCCCTGGATGAGTCAACAGGAAGTAATCTGTTCTCCACCTGATACTTGATCTGTTTCTTGATTGGCTTTATGCCACCGTTTAACATTTGGGTTGATGCTTACTCCTCCACTATCACCAGTCTGTCCTTGGTGTGATTATGAGGGTGTGGAGTTTTGTTTTGTGTTTTCTCTGCTGTTTGATTGAAAAGCTCTGAATAAAATATCAAAAAGGCTTCACATTTAGCCTTGCAGCTAACTCATTCTATGCCGCTGTGTGTGTGTGTGTGTGTGTGTTTGCAAATGTGTTTGTGGGCCTGCAAGTGTTTTATGTGCGTATGTCCTTGTCCTTGATGTGAGCTCATTTGCTTATTTCAGTTTGTCCGTCTGTCTGTCCTTGATTTGGCCAAAGGTTTGACTGTCTCTGTCTGTGTGCATGCACCAGTCTCAGACACTGCAGGACTTCTCTCTGTGTGTGTGTGTGTGTGTGTGTGTGTGTGTGTGTGTGTGTGTGTGTGTGTGTGTGTGTGTGTGTGTGTGTGTGTGTGTGTGTGTGTGTGTGTGTGTGTGTGTGTGTGTGTGTGTGTGTGTGTGTGTGTGTGTGTGTGTGTGTGTTTGTTGTTGTCTGCCAACTGCAGTGGTCTGATCTCAGATCAATGCAGGTTACCACAGTAGCTGCGTTCACACACTCCATTACCATATATGGGCAACACCGCACAATGCAAATTACTGTCAGGCCACAGGTTTGTTTAGTGTAATCACTTCCATTCTTCCTCTCCTCTCCTCTTTAAACTCTTCCCTCTTGTCCTCCATGACTTGCCCTCTCCTCTCCTTGTCATTTTGTCATTTCATTTCCTCTTTTTTTTTTCCCTTTTGACTCATGCCTGCTGTTTTAATATGCCATTCATCACCTCTGTCCTCCCCTTCATGTCACTCCTCTCCTTTTCTCTCAAACCTTAACTCCTCATCCTTGGCCTCCTGTCCTCTCCTCTATCCTTTCATTTTCTGCCCTCTTCTCTTCTCTTTTTCTCTTCTCTTCTACTTGGCATGCATCTCTTCTCCCCTCTGTGTCTTTGTTATTCTTCTCCTTTCCTCTCACCTTTCCTCCTCATCATTGCCCTCCTCTCCTTTATTTGCCATTCATCACCTCTGCTCTCCTCTTCTTGGTATTCTCCTCCTCTGTTTGCCAATCATCCTCCTTCCTCCTCCTGTCATTCTGTTTCTCCTCTCATACCCTCATTCACGTCCTCTCCTCTCCTCTGACTCCACTTCCTCCTCTCCCACTCAGTCAGTTATCAAATCAGATCTCCGCACTGCTCCCACTTGAATTCCCCCTCTTATTTTGCTCTTCCTCTCTTCTGCTAAACCTATTGAGACACTTGCCGTCTCTCTAAAATTTCCCCTAACAAATAAAGAAGTCAATTTTACAGTAAATATCAAAGATGTCAGCCCGGTTTAAAGGGCTAGTGACGTGTGTGTTATTGACACCGGGGGCCTTTTAAGTCCCAAACTACTCGGAGCGTCTGGTCACTAAGAATTACTGATCTTGAAATGAACTTATCTGGTCCGTTCAATAGCTGATTCTATGAGCCATGGAAAATACTAACCCTCTGATTGGCTGATCCATTTAAATCCTATAACATTCAAACAAAGCTCCATTCAGGTTTAACCACATCAAATCAGAGCACAGCATGTATTCATTTAAGGGCAACTATAGCAACTGTACTGACTAACTGAAACTGACCTGATCGTGAGTTAAATGAAACTACAGGATCTTTTTTTATTTCGACTCTCTCGTTTAAAGATTAAACCTTCAAAGATTTGAGCTCAGCCAAAATAAACCTGCTAAACAAGCTGTAAACACGTTGTTGACATGTCACCTGCTGATAAAGTCGACGGGGCCGACATGTTGGCTAACAGTGACTTCTTCACTCATCCAACACCAGCAGTCATTTGGAGTCGTGTTCGTGGTCGTCTGGTGAAGTGAGTCCAACATTCACTCTCTTCTAGCTCAGTTTCCGTCTCCACCAAGCTCATTAGGAACAAACCTGACACTCAGCTGATAAATTCTCCACATTGTTCTCCAGCTAGTCTGCCGAGCAGTGCACAGTAGGTTCAACAAAGCCATTGCTGCACGTGGAAACAATGCTGGTGAGAGTGAGTGAAAGTTATATAGTAATATTGATGGAGGATAATGCCTTTCTCCGGCATTTTTAAACCTGGACTCTATGTGTCCATCCGTTGGCCTTAAAAGTGAGGTATGAAGAACTTTGGAACTGGTCCAGTAGATCGTCTCCACCATCGGCCACGAATTGGCGGCAAACAAGTTATAATGGCTGTAATGGAGCCCACAGGGATCATTTCTGTAATGATGTCTGACATCTCAAATAACAATCTGACCTGTCGGAGGCAAGAACAAGCACTCTTAGTGGACATAAGTTGATTGTGCCAGTTACCCTCAATAGTTCTCAGCTGCTGATCTACTGGAGCAGTTCCAAAAGTTTTTCCCAAAATATGTAAAAAAAAATACAGGGGTCATCCTTTAAATAGCCCAAGAAATGCCAAGTTTCTTGTGATTTAACTCCCACTGATGGGCACATAATGCATTTAGGTCCAACCACAACATATAAACTTATGTAGGCATCAGACTCCACAGATCTCTCCAGATCTTCTTCATCCAAGATTGGTTAATTAAGATCAACATAAATATTCACAGAGGCCTAACATGTATTAAACACCCACCTGTGTGTACTTAAACACACACACACACACACACACACTTGTTACTCTATAGGGGTTTTGGCTGCCATTGATCGGCGGAGTTGTTGAGATTCACCACCACGGCAGCAGCTTCGATATAGTCACTGTAGCTTATTGGTGGGGGGAGGAGGACGGGGGCGAGAATGACCCAGGCCGAAAAAGACGAAACGGAAAAATGAGAACAATATAAATGGAGGCAGAATGTTTCTCCCGCTCTGCTGTAAGAAAAGCTTAGTGGGAATGATTATCGGTGAAAGCTAAATTGGCAATCTGCCCTTTCTTGTCTCTCTGCTGCTCCGGTTTTCCTGCCCAATCCTCTTTCTCTTGACGTTTCTCTCGCTTTCTCATACTGTCTCAGCCTACCTCTCTCTATCACCCTGTTCTCTGCTTCCCTCGTTCTTTATTCTCTCTCTCTCATCCGCCTTCTTTCTTCCTCCTTTCTCTCTTTTCCTCCTTCGCTTTTTCCTCTTGCCTTCTGTCTCTGCTTGGACTCCCTGCTCTTTGACTTCTGCGCTTTCAGTTATCTTCCTCTTTCCCTCAGTAAGTCAACACAAAGCTCAATTTTGGGGTTTTTCCACACCAGAAATGCAGCTTTTCAGAAATGGTCTGTAGGGTGAATAAATTGCCCAAAATAAAAAGCGAGGCTGACAAAAACTGCGCTTTTGGAAAACAAAGATGAAAGCCTGGTCAGTAACTTTATTTTGCCTCTAACTTACTCTGTGAGCACTCATCGGAAGTGTCAACATCACACAGTACAGGTGTTACTCTATATTTGTTTTGTCAGAAGAATTTGCAATCATAAAAATGTGGATTAATGGATGTTGTATATAAATTCAGCTCAACTCTCCACTTTGTTGTACATGATTAAATATTTTCCTGTTTCTGCTAAAGGGATATTCTAATTATTCTGTATTCTGACAATTTGCTCGTCCATAAAGTCCATAAACTCACAACAGACAGATTTTGGTTTCAGAACATTTACCATAGTTCTTTTCTTTTCTTTGTGTTTAATTTCCTCTCTTCCTCTCCTGCTCCCTTCTTTCTCCCTCTCGCACTTAAAAAAGCCCCACAAGATTAATGTTATGCTACAGATCTACCTCTCTCTCTCACCTCTCTCTCCATGGATCCCGTTTCTGTTCACCCTTTCTCTGTGAACTTACTCCATCTGCGGCTGAACTCGTACCTGCACTGTGGGCCAGGTTGGGTCATGTTTATTTCAGTGGCTCTCTGTAGCGGAGATCTTTCACCTCTTACCTCACCCCTCTGTCTCCCCTCATTCCTCTCCCTCCTTCCACTTAAGCCTCTCTTTATCTCTGATGTGGTTCCTGCTCTCTTGCTGCCGCTTTTTGTTACAGCCGCTCTCCCCTCCCCTCTCCCTCTCGTTTTCTCCTTTAGCTCGACACTGATATAGCTCTTTGCCTTCTCGCTTTTGGTTAATCTTCCGGCTTGCTCTCTCCGAGGGACCAGAGCAAAGATGTCAAAGGCACGTGCTCGTTCTTAAACAATCTAAATCTAAGGCTTCAGTATTGAAAGGAGTGAAACTCAGTTTTTAAAGGTTCTAGCTCTTTCTTACCATGTGAGGTTTTGAATGGAGATTTCCAGCAAGACAGAATTGTATTATACAAATACATTTAACCTCTATGTCTGGATAACAGGCCATAAATAGTGCCTATTTTTTAGATAATCAAATTTTTTATCCTAATTTCACTTCCCCTTTGTTGAAGATGATCTGTCTTTCACTGTGGGATTTTCTGAACTATGCAGCCCAACTTTTTTTCTCTCGTAGATCTGAAAATGAAACGATGCATGAAGAATATCAGAGATTAGTTTTCTTAGTGTGAGATGCTACTGGCACTACTATTAGACTAATGTTAGCTGTTTACCTGTATTACCTTTTATTTCTACATTTAAAAAAAACATTCAGCAAGCTAGATCCTAGTTTTTCTTCATCTCCTTTACCAAATATGTTTGTGTTTGTACCTTTGAGTTCTCAGCTCTCTCTTTTTTTTTTGTGTAATCGATTTATTGTCTAGTAAGCAAAACATCTCAGAGTTCAAGATGATGTCTTCAAACTGCTTGTTTTGTTCAACAATATCATACCCGAAGACATTTACAATAGTACAAAACAGGGATAAGCAACCGTTTGAGAAACTTGAACTAGCATAAAGTTTTGATGTATAAATCATTTAAACCTTCTTTATGGTCTGTTTTAGTTGCAGAGCCATTACATGGATTAAGAGTTGTGCTGTTGGCTGATTTTTCAAAGTTCCTCAGTTTGCTTTTGAGATGCATTTTAAATTCATTTCCAGCTTTAAAACAGGCTTCCATCTGGCTCAAATGCGGTTGTCTGAACCCTGCAGGTACCCTGAATGTATTCAGTGGGAGCTGGGTGTATTTAAATGTCATTGGTGCCTGTTTGTACTGCCTGCACTGCAGATATGTGCATCTATTTTTGTTATTGTGTGTGTGTGTGTGTGTGTGTGTGGAAGTTTGGAGGTGTTGATGAAATGATTTTTAGTCACTTCCTGGTGTTTTTGATATGTGAAATATGATGTGATGTGTTTCATTAGACAACATCGCATCCTTCTCACTTACTTTAGCTCACTTTCTTTCAGCTGTTCACTCCCTCTAACTATTTATCTGTCCCTCTTTCTCTCTCTCTCTCTCTTTAAGCTTCATTAAGTTCTTGTTCCCTCACTCTCATTCCTCATGAAGTATCCCTGATTTCATCTCCGTTCCTTTCTCACAGTCTTGTAGTTTGCTAGTCTGCTCCTCCCTCTGTTCCTCTACTTTTTCCTCAGTCGAGGAGCCAAGAATTCACATACAACCCCATCCACTCATGCCCCTAACACTCACACACACAAAGAACAGTAAGGGAGATGCACGCGAACAGGCACTGAATGCAAAATACTGAAAACTACTTTCACAACAAATAAAACTCAACCATGATGGCAAACAGACAAAAAAAAAGATAATACTGCCACAGACACACTCACGCACAGGAGACAAAAAGATGACAAACACAAACTGGAACATCCACATAGCTGCGCTGAAGAAGCAGACACAGCCAAACACAGAAAAACAGACACCTAATCACACATTTACACACAGACATACGTACACAGAGGAGAATAGCTTGACAATATGTTTCCATACCTCATTTTCTCTCTCTCTTTCTCTTTTGCTCACTCACTCAATTTGGTTCGATTTACCATGCTGTCAGGCCCACTGATGCCCTCATTTCAGGCTGGCTATGTAAATATTATTGTTGAATTTGAGATGAGATGCCGTTCCCTGGCGAATCTTCTGCTGCCGTTTCTCCCAACGATCTGTCAAACAGGCCGACGTATAATCTATCACCCTGACAAGCTATACACCCCAACCCTTCCACCCCTCCACCCCCTGTCTCTCTACTCCTCATCTGGGTGCCAGGCGGATTGGGAGCAAACATGTCAGCACCCATTTAATGCACCTGTAGTTTTTTCCCCATTCCTAATTTTGGATGGGTTAACAAAGTCAAACCACCTACCAGCACCACTAGAGCTCACTGATTGGATTAGATAAATGAAATACACTGTTAATTAGTGAGCTTTAGAAGTGCTCGTAGGTGGATTAGTTTCTGCCTCTTTCTGGTCATTATGCTAAGCTAAGCTAATAAGCTGCTGACTATAGCTTCACATTCGGGGCACAGACGTGAGAGCTCCTCCTCTAACTCGGCCAATAAGCAACCAATAATACTTTTCCTCTTCCTTTTAAAAGGGGTAATTCAGTTTAAACTAATTTCCACCTGGATTCTACATGTAGAAACTAAAAACTAAAAGAGTTTCCTGTATACAAGGTCCTCTTTAGATGTTAAGAGCTCAGAAAATGCCTCCAGTAACAGAGTGAAATGAGAAAAATTGAGAACTCAAACGTGAGTCGCTTCGAGCAGCAATAAAATGTTAAACAGGATCTCCGTGCTGGACTTTCAAAATCTGGTTTTGGACCCATAAACACAAATACATTCCTATATGTTTACAGATACTTTTAAAGGAAAACTGAAAGTTATGTAGCCCAGTTGCTTCAACAATACCATTAGTGTGTATTGATTAACATGCAGTTTATTCAATGACTCCATATACAGTATAGTGTAGCTATAAATGCTCACATCTTGGCATAACTGCACACCAGCATATCCCTGTGTGTGTGTGTGTGTGTGTGTTGTGCACCATTAAGATAATGCATCTCTCCTGATCTCATCTCTCTTTAGCTGAGCTCTGGCAGTGATCAATAACATGCTGCATGTATGTGTGTGCAAGTGTGTGTGTTGAATATGTTTCTGTGTCAATAACTCGGTTGCGAGCAGTTACATGTGTCTCTGTTCGCCAGGTTGTTGCCACGCTAATCACAAACGTGTTGCGTAGACGAGCAGAACGTCCCGTTTGTTTTAATGAGGCCTGTCTGTTTAGCAGCCGCTCGTTCAGTTTGTTTTCTTAGTTTTCAATTATGAGACAACACCTCAGGACTTGCAGACGTGCAACAACACAAACACCCACACATGCATGCATCTGTTACTGATAAAATATCTCTCAATTTGAAATAAAGGAGAATAGATTACACAGCGTCTTCCCCTTTATCTGTATGTGAATCTATATGCATCGTGTGTGTGTGTGTGCAGCTGAATGACTGCGTTCCTGTCTGCTATCAATCAGGGCCAGTGCAGCGAGTACTAATTACACTGTTGTATGATGATTTATGAACAAAGCAGCAGCAGCTTAGACACAAACCCTTGATGCTGCTGTCGCCAAGCCTTTGGTGCACACTGCCACACACCACATGTGTTTGTGTGTGTGTTCGTCATCACTTATATGAGAAGTTTTTCAAACCAATGGTTAGATTTGCCGCTCTATGTAGAACAAAGCGACACCAAGAGATAACACGACATTAAAACAGTTATTCTTTTGAGTTCTTAGCTGGCAAAATAAAGCAGTTTTGCAGATTGCTTTATCCCCACAAACATTAAATGGATAATGAGCAGTTTTCAAAATCAAAGGGCAGACTGTAAAGCTTGATCACACTTAACAGCACTTGGGAAAATTAAGTTCTCCAATTCTATTTTGAGCAGTGTGTAATTAACAAAATTCGATAAAATATTTTCCTTAGAATATATTAGAAACTCTTCACCACACCTTATAATCCAGAGATATAGCCACTGATAATCATCTTGCACCAACATTCCCTCTCACATTACACGTCTCCCCATTTACCACAAATCTGCTATGACAGTTTTCATTACTTTTGCAAGTATAGATAATTAGCCACTTCATCAGCACACGTTTGCAGGAAGATGAGTTTTAGGGAGATTGGTCTGTAGCTGAACTCAGCCTTAATCACTCAAGTGATAAGAAAAGACAGACTGAAATGTGCACTTTACAATACACTGTTTAAAATCATAGTAGGACACAGAAGAGCACATCTGCAGAAAAACTGGGCACGAGGTTCAGCCACAGTGCTTACTTTGCGTTGATTGATAATTACAAATCTGATTGTACAAAAAAGACACGTGGAGTTCCCCAAGGCTCCATTCTCGGGCCTCTTTTGTTCCCCATCTACATGCTCCCACTGGCTCACAGTAGTAGGTTCATTAAACAAATATATGACTGGATGTACCAAAATTCTCCTTAGTTGATGAAAGATGAGACTGAAATTACTTTTCTGGAACCAGAGAAGAAAGATCAAAAGTCAGTGCTCAACTTAAGGCAACAATCCAAGCCAGAAATCTCACTTGTTCGGGCATTTTTATGTCTTGTTGTTCGACTCCTATTGGTTTTATGTCTTGCAATTTTGTGTCTTTTCGTGCCCTTGTTTCTGTTTTTATATTGTATTTTAATTGCTGTTAGTGCTGCTTGTTTGTGTTTTATTTAATTTATTACAATCTGTGAATCACTTCGTTACTGTCGTTTTAAAAAAGTGCTATATAGATTAAGTTAATTATTATTATTATTATCTTGAAACCTACATTTCAAATAACTACATTAAGACAGTTATGAAATCACAATGTGGTGGGTGATGGCAGACTGTCCGGAGCTAGAAATCACTGCATAGTGAAGAATGTATTGTCACTCATAAAAAAAGCCCTTCCGTTAAGTAAGCTTATACAGTAAAGTGTAATTGTAGACCCATTTTCTGAAAGTCCAGTCTACTGGGATGATTTTGATGTCTTTTTTATCACCGCTCATCATAAGCTAAGTGGCTGTCACTTTAATGGGCTAGTATTATAGAAAAAAAACTCAAAAATGCATTCAGGTTGTGATGACGGTGAGACATATGTGCTAGCATGTGTGCGTTGCTTCATGTACAAGAAAGGACCACCATTGTTCTTGTCCATGTCTGCTGAGAAGCTTCTTTTCGTTTTAATGAAGAATTGATCAAAAACTTGTTCCACAAAATGGAAACTTTTGCTTACTTCTGTGTTTTGCTCTTCAGCGTTGTGCGTCACCTCTTTAACACCTCAGGAGCCAACTTTGAGCTGCAATAATAAGCTTGTCTGCATGGTTACACATTCATGTTTACTGATTCTGTTTCATCGCAATTGTCCATTGTCAGCACTACTGAAACACATCAAAGTTATTAAATCTTCCACCAACTTTTCTGAGATAATTCCAGTGCTATAGAAGTTCAGGTCGTTGTGGAATGGAAATTAGAGTAACTCTTGTTTGTTCTATATTTAAATACTTAGCCTCTAAATTGTTAAACTGGGATCTAAAACAAAGATAAGTGTGGCGTGTGCCGCTGTAAAGCTTTAATCATAGATCAACTGACAAAGACAGAGGATGGAAGCTGCATCAAGTCCTGTGTAGCGATCCTTTCTTTGTTAGCATAGCAGTGGTGTGCTGTCGCCTTTAATCATCAAGAGACGTGTGATTAATGGGCACATTATTTTTAATATACTCAATATTGTTCTTTTTTGGATGACATGACTGATTGGACAGAATTGGTCTTCTCTGGTCTGGAAGTTGGGACATTTAGGAGGTAAAATCGGACTGTTTGGGATTCCCATCAGTGTGTGTACGGTTATTTTATAATCAGGTTTGAGGTTTCATCAGTTTATTCTCTGTTTACTGATGTATGTATATTTTTGGTTTGGTACAGTCACGTGATATTTAGTATCCTTGGAGCATCGTAGGCGTTTGTCAGGTGACACATCTTTAACCAGTGCTTCCTGACTATATTTATTCGGTCTTTAGTCTGTTTCCTCTCAGATTGTCAACACAAAAAAAAAAACTGTCCATGTCATTTGGAAGTCAGTTGTGCTTGAGGGGTGTCTAGTTGTATAAGGTTCAGTGGTCTCCAGGTCTGTTCCCAGCTTTAGCAGCTAAACTGGAGCGGTTGTGGTTAAATTGACTTGTTCAGAGCGGTGCTTTCAGCTCCACTGGCTGCTCAAAAACCTCCTATAGTGCTCTTTGCCAGGGTGACCGCTTTTCATTTAGAGCTACACTACACAGTAGGTGAAGTTGTGTGATCGTCAGACCCCTTCAGATTAGACAAACAAGTCGTGCAAACATCAGACGTAGGCCAAGTGAAAGCAAGTTCATCTTTTTCCCTCTGAAAACATACACACAACATATACTGACGAATGCATCAAGTTGTTGGTGGTGCTAAATGGTACCTTTTTATGTGCTGGCTTTTGAACGATGGGAGATCATGACTGTCTTTGTACCAACCAGTCGAGGAACACCCAGCTTAGTGAGCACTGGTTTAGTGACGTGCCTCCACCGTCCTTGTGATTTTTTTAGAACACAGTTGGTCTTTACACCTCAGCTTGTTATCTAAATTTCAATTTGTCACAGTCTGTATTCCAAAGACAGGTGTGATTGCTCATGAGCTTTAGGATGGCCACACTCTACACAGTAGTCCTAGTGCAGCGACTGTGTGAATATGAATGACATAATGGGTAATATGCTGTTGACATTGTTGGTCTGAAATGAACAAATTAGTTCCTGCTTAGCATTTAGACATGCCATCTGCTTTTCTAAATAGTATCAGGCCATGCTCAATTGATTTCCGTAGAAGCGAGACAGGGCTGCTGGAGCACTAAGTGTGCTGAAGGTTGTGTGTTACGGCAGAGGTTCTCATTATTTTGAATGCGGCAGCATGCTTATACAAACCGGAATATCACAATAAACCTAATTATCGGCTGCATGGAAATGTCACACAAAAGCTTGTTTGTACATAAAAAAGCAGGAGCAAAATTTAAAGAGCTGCCACCGTAAAGAGCAAATTGCAGCAGCTCTGAAGGTGCTGTGGTAATTAAGTGCTGGGGCTTTTAAATGGACAAATTATCATATAAAATACATTTTGACCTTTTATTTATCCAGAAAAGGCTGATTGAAGATTTTTTTTTTTTCTTTTTTCATCAAGACTGAAAACACATTTGACACTTTCACACCCGCAGGCTGCCCAACCACAGTTTGTTAATGTAACTAGTACAGTGCCTGTTCAAAGTTTGCCTGTTTGGTGTGGAGGATGTGTTTTTTTTTGTGTTTGGGCCTCACAGCATTGAAATATTCAATGAAAAACTGAAAAACCTGATTAAAATCCAGAAGTAATTTACTCCCCATTACACTATTACTCCATTTCTACTCCATCAGAACTGCTTTCTGTCCACTCATTTCTGATGATGCAGTAACAGCTACTGTACCACTACTGTAAAACGTTTTTGGTGTGAATTGTCAGCTGCTTTTACAGCCTTAAACGCTCCTTCCGATTTGTTATGACTGCTCATCGCACAGTAAAAGACGGCTGACACCCGGTGGTCTAAAAGGTTAAACTGTGTCTTAATGCTTTTCTGTACATTAGAAAGCCTCTCGGTTCTGAGCCTGGCTAAAGCCCAGACTTTCCAACCACCCTATGCGTGCACCTGATTGACTTAAACATTTAAAAGGCACTGGCAGCTTGACAAAAGTCTGCCCTTAACAATTACCATCACATTACCTTTGAGCAACCTTTGCAGCTGGGTGGAGGGAAGCTGCTGTTGCATTGGGAAGCTTCCAGGTATGAATGGGCTGACTAATTACATAAGAAAACTTGTCTGAAAATGAACAAAGATGCACCAAAACACCCTTTGTGGACAAATGACAAAAGACAAATGATTAAAAATAAACAATAATAAGACATTTACTTTTTATTTGAGCAAATCTCCTGTCTGTTAAACCCTGGAAGAGAAGCCAACACTCACCGTGGCTAAGAAGGACAAGGTGGGCCAGGACATAATGGACAGGCAGTGCTGCAACGAAACCCAGTATCATATTCTGCCAGACCTGTCTGACAGGTGGGCGCATATGTCATTCCTCTGCAGAGCCCCGACTGTCACAGGTGCGTTTGTTCTCTGCCAGATGACTGCCCTCTGGGGCGGAGATTTAATTGTCGCCTGGAACTGGAGTTGGCGCCTGTTGAGATAGCGGAGGGTCATGAGGCCAGTGTGGCTCCTGGAAGACAGGCAGAGGAGCGTCCATACACAAAAGACACACACACACACAGACAGACGCACATAACACAAGTTTGCACTAACACTCAGATGCTGGGAGGTGGTGACAGATCAAAGACGAGCTATTAATCACGAGCTATGATGAGAGAGAGAGGGAGAGGGAGAGAGAGGAACAAAGAGATGTAGAGAGAGAGAGAGGAATAAAGTCATGTAAGAGGGAGGGAAAACAGGGTAGAAAAAGATGGAGATCAGTGAGGAACAAAAGGTCAGAAGGGAAATAAAGATGGAGGTCTAGAGATGGAAATGGAAGGTAAGGCTAGGGAAGGGGAAGACAACAACGTGAGGAGGTAAAGAAAGACATTAGACAGAGTGGATGAAGAAAAAAAGGGAGAAGGAGAAAGAAGGTGAGGCGAATGTCAGCAGATGGGTAGAAAAGGGGAAGTGAAGACTAGAAACCTGAAATACGCAGTGTGAATCATTGCCATCCTATCCCCACATGCTAATGAGAGCACTGTAACACACTCTCACACTCTGACAGCTAAAAAGCCTTCCCTACAAGTATTGTCTCACTTAAGTGTGAGGGACATTTCTGCTCACAGCTGCCAATAGGAGGACTTAATATAGTGCATAAAGAAGCTACTATAGCTCTCAGACAAACAACAACCCCCATCCATGCTGCTCGTGTGCTGTTATTGTTGGTCGTTGTTTGTGAACGTAAGGCCACATATAATAACTCTGAAACGATAATAAAATGTAGCGATGAGGCTCACCACCACAGCAGTTCATTGTTCGTGCCAAGGCTGGTCCTCTTGGCCAGGAAGCTGAACTACTTTCTGTATTCACAAGGGAGCAGAACATGAAACTCAAAAGGGAAAACGGCAGATCGTAGTTGGGGGTGAAACAGATGAAGGAGTGAGACACGTGTAAAATATTTAAGTTACCTTGATAATGAATAAAAATTAGCAAGGCCAGGTGAGAGTGATGCTTTGCTGGTACAGTAGTCGAGGCTAAACGAAGAGATTCCCAGAGGAAGACTCTCTCTTTCTTTCTCTCTCTCTCTTGCTCTTTGAGCAGCTTTTTGATGACAAAGAAACAAGACGGCAATCTCTTATTACTTCAGTTAGATTCCTTTTTCCCCAAAATGGCCTCTAGATTTCCTGACCTTTTCCATCAGCGAGCTTATTATAAACATTGAATAGAATCTGCTTACGCAGTAAACAGGATTTTTCCTGCCAGTGCCACAATGAAGGACAAACATGATTATGAGTCATAACCTCACTCTTTGTAGAGGAACTGGTGGCACATCAAGATACTAACAAGGAAACAATCAGGCTCCCAGGCAAATGAACAATAGCTGGTATTTAACCATTCATGGCCAGGAAGTGTTCATGTTTGGCTTTTCCTGTTGAGATTTATGAATTACTCCTTTTGTTTGCTTTGCCTCAGCACGTGCCTGTCCGTGTACTCTTACCTACTACAGTGGATACAGTTAGGATTAATGTTGTCAGCTGCAGTCAATAAATTACAAAATACAAGAATAACACAATTTATGTAGGTGGGTGTGTGTGTGTGTGTGTGTGTGTGCTCCTAATTCATCCATGAGGGAGGTTGAATATAACAGTGGCATATTTCAGGAGAAAAACTAAAATAATGACAATCTTCACACCTTCTAATGTGATTTCTGTGTTCACTGCAAAATGCTGTTTTTTTTTCTTTTTTCCCCGTCAAATGCTGTTTGAAAAGTAATTTCTTTATTTTGTCGTTTTGTCAAAAATAAAGATCAGTGTTTACACGCCCATGTACAAGTCCAGTCATACAAAGCTTAAGATTGAAATTTAAAGTCAGGCTTCGACTTGGCCATCACCTGCACATATATTTTTCATGTGTGATCACATAGTCTGCCGTTTCCCCTTTCTGGGCAGCCTATAATGAGATGTTCAGTCGGCATGCTGTAGCATCACATGTGGAGCATCACACCTTCCCACTCGCTTTTCAGGAATGCAGAATATCTCAGCTGGGAGAGGTGGAATCTGGCATCTCTCAGTCTCTGAGCCAAACTCAACAATGCCAATAAAAGTGTAGCTGTTATGACGGTAGCTTTGCATCAACGATTTCTAAAAACAGAAATCACAGGATTCACCAAGATGTTTCTGTTTCTGACGTCTAATAGCAATTTTAACCAAAGTCCACCAACTGCCACTTGAAAAATGTTACCTGGCTGCAACTGTGGCACCTCAGGCTGCTCCACAATGGCGTTTTCCACTGTTTTTAAGGAATGATAGATGAACCCATCGTCCACCGAGAAGTGTGTGTGTGGGGACTGTGGTGGTGCACTACATCAAAGGGGGAGAATTTTCTCGGCTGTCCGAGTCAAGCTGAGAGGTCTCGTGTGTCACTTTGTGAAAAATGCCGCCCGACACTACACACTTCATACCTCACCCTGCTGCCACTTTCCACTGCTTTATCTGCCGGCTTCTCCTCTGCGGCACTGAACAGGCACGACGTAACATGCACTTCATCAGCGAGGTCGGACGTGGGCTGTGATGGAGCTCTGTTTCTCTGTCACTATTTAGTTGAGGGATTCAGTGTGGGCGCCCCTTCATACACTTTCAAGTAGCACTTCATTGACATTTGTTCCAGAGAGGATTTATGGGACGGGGGTCTGCTGTTCAGAGTTGGTTTGAAAGATTTAAACCAGGGAGATGACGATATAAAACAAATAGGGGTCAGGGCAGGTCAAAACCGGGTCAGTGTGTGAAATGGATTAGAGAGTGTGTGGGTGCGAGGGGTGGTAGCTGACAGTAATTTGCATGTGACTATGCACAGAGGCATTCTGAGCTCGTAGGCATATTTGAAAAGAATCTGATGAATTTTTCATGCAATTTTTATTTTTTGCTTAAAGGTGAAAAAAAAAACCAGCAGTCATGACAACTAAAAAAAAAAAAAAGAGAGAGAGACGGAGAGAGAGAAAATGGATGACGCGTGCCACAGGTCGTGACCTGCATTCGAACCCGCAGTGATGTCACGGCCAGCCTGTCATGCTGAGATCCCAGACAGGACTCTTGATCATGCTAGTGAGTTAACTGGAAGCACATTTGAGAATCTCCTCAGTGGGCGTGGAGCAGAGGAAGCCCAAGCAGACAGAAACGGCTCAGTTAGAGCAGACAGAAAAAGGGAGAGTGAGGGAGAAAGGATGGAGGGAGAGAAGGGAGAGCTGTGACTTGCAGAATGAAAGTGGTATGTAAAGATAAACAGATATCTATCAGCGAATGTGTGCGAGTTTGTTTTTTTTTTTGTGTGCGCAGCTTGTTCATCCCTGCCTGCCCGGTTTATCGTGTGGCTGCACATTGCTGCTGCGCGTGGAGAGCATTGGTGCATGTTTTAGAGATGACAGAGGGGCGTGATTGTGGAGGGGGGGAGAGGGACCCTCCTCCTCTTCCCCCTGAACTCCACCAATTACCAACAGCCCTACGGAGGCCCCCAGGCTCCAGTCCTCTATCTTTATTTTTCCACAGTTTTCTTTGTACTTCTGTCTGTCTGTAAGCCTGCCTGCCTGCCTGGCCGTGCATGGCAGCTAGCTGTGTTTGTCATGGCTGGATGTGAGCTTGGCAGCAACGTGTGCCAGTGTTGTTTTTCTTTTTTGGAAGCTGCGGGGGAAAGAGGGAAGTGGGGAACGCGATTGAGGGGAGAAGAAAGAGACGAGGGATTGCAGGAGACCTCAGGACACGGTGTATGCCACAATGTGCAGACCACAGGCAACAATAGTATTACAAGTACTGGCATCATGGTACGATAGCATTAGCAGATTAGTGTTATTTCATAAACAGTGTGGCCGTTTGGGGATTGTAATTCTCACTATGAACACAGCACTGTGGTGCTCTCTGGGAGGACTGATACATTAGCAGGATTTGTTGTTTAATTTCCGGTGAACAGCTGAATGAGCATAACAAAGTGCTAATGTGGCTTTCAGCATTTAATTGGATGCACTTTAACTTTCTTCAGGTTGTGAAATTGGACACCCATCTTTACATTTCCGCCCCCTCACTGGTACATGAATAGGAAAGTGAGGAAATGTTTTAAGTCGGCCAACAGGCACAGTGAAAAGAGTTCCTCTCACATGTTGCTTTGTTTTCAGGTCTCAGGTCCAATTCTGATAATGATGGTAATTAGAGTGTCATCATGTTATGTTGAACACAGGGTGGATTTTTTTCTGTCGTCTCTTCAAGAGCATGGATGGTAGACGTTGGCAATTTTCCTCCCTTGTTTTTTATTTAGAAACAAAGTTGTAGAAATCGCCTGTCTACATATTAAGCAACCCCATGAGCCTTTTGAAGCCCAAGGTCGAGACACTGTGCCACAGAGGTTTAAAGTAAACAGTTGTCTGGTCTCAAACTGCACATTGGCAGCTCTGTTGGCTCAAGCTGGGAACGCACTACACTGTGTGCAAGCCAATTACAACGTGCATCAGGCTATGACATTGCACAGTTTGGACTCAAATGTCTGATATGATTCAGATGGTTAGGGATTATATTAAATATGCCTGAATGTGATCTGGTAGTTTGAGCTGGCCAAGAACAGAAATATAATCAGAGATGAGTGCAGGCTACGAGAGTTGGTGGTTAAATATGTGATAAGTCATTTCACAGTTGGTTAGACTCCAGTTTGTTCCTGACTTAAAGCCACTGAGTCATAACTTGGCGAATAGTTGATGCAGTATGAGAAGGATTAGCAAAACTGGCAATAATCTAGGAACATATGTACTCTGCCCACTGGGAAAGATATAAGTCAGTAATGTTAAATTCATATGCACGTTAAATCTGCTTTTCTTTGAGATGTGAAGTTTGTCACATTTGTCTTTTGAGGTCATGAACTAAAGCAGTTGTGAAAGCAATGCACATCATTTCAGTATCTACAGGAATAGAAATGAAGGAATTCAGGCCCCAAATTTTGACCTATTTGATCCTGAAACAATAAAAAGGACTGACTGGGGAGGCCTCACATAGCCACACACTGGAATATTTTACTGCACGGCCAGGGTCGGCCCAACTATTCAGTGGATTAGTATTAGATTAGTGTTGTGTTAATTTATGGGATGTGCAACTTTTCTCTCCATGATTTCTGGAAATGATCTTCCAGACCACAAATGGTCAGAATGCTCAGGAAAATGAAGCTGAACATGAACGCACATTTCTTTTCTCAGATGTCATTACACCGTGCTTTGTAGTCAGCTTCCCTAAACAGGATTACACTTTTCCAAATGTAGATGTAATAATAGAGAGGGAGGCGAGGGACTGAGGGGTGGAGTGACAGAAGGATGGAAGAAAACCAAAGGGAGGGGGGGGTAAGACTCTGGGCATTCGTCCACCAACTACGTTTTCTGGCACTTCAAATACCTTCTCCTGGGTGTAAACTGCACAGACACACACATGCGCACACACACAGACAATGGCATCGCCTCAGGCAACGCCTGGCTGGCTTAGGTCCTCGACTCTGTTCTTCCTCATTCTATATGCATTTTTTTTCTCCTTTTCCTTTTCACCTGTCACATTCGCTTTCTCTCTTTTTCCGTTTCCATCTCTATCTCTGTCTGTCTTGCTGGCTCCATCTGCCTTTTGACCCTGCTTACCTCCCCTTGTCTTCAGATTCATTCCTCTTTACAGCTCTCATTCACTCCCTTTTGTTTCATGGATTCACTCATATTCATCCTTCTCTCCTTCTCCATCTTATTCTCATTGTCTCCCTTTTCCCCTCCCTTTCATGTCCCTCATTAATTTTCCCATCCCTTGTGTTTTCTCTCTTTGTCTCCCTGTCTGGCCTCCTCTCTGGCCCTTGATCTTCCTCTCACCTTTGCTTCTTTCATTCTTTCACCCTTTCCCGGCCTTATTCTAACTCTCACATCCTCACATCCTCACTGTCATCTTGCCTACTAATTTTCTCATCTTTAGCTCTCTCTCTCATTCTTTCTGTCTTCGTCTGTCTCGCCTCTCTGTCTGCTGCTTGCTTGCGATGCGGCGGTTTGTCAGCGATTTCATTAATTTATCATCATCACCAGTCAGAGCCGTGCAGAGCAACGACTTTACACGAATCTTCCTTCCACTTTATCTGTCTCTCTTTATCTCTTGGCCTTTATGTGATGCGTTGGATTGGGTAAAAAGGAGGAAACAAAATCAACATCGCAACAACAAGTTGGCCCCTGTAGATCTGCAGTGGATATGCAGCTGTGACAGCAAGAAGTTCAATGCTGTTTTGATTATGTCTCCAGCTTTTGGTGCTCAGTGTTCGCTGCTGTAGCATTTCTGCACCGCACTTCGCCTGTCAGTCAAACTGTGGGCGGTACTTTGGCTTCTTACTATGGCTTCATCACGTTATTTTGTTGGTGACAATATGATGCTCATGCCAACAAGTTCTTCTTCTTTATTCCAAACAAACCAGAAATCTTCTTCTGGACGTGTAACAGACAAAGCAAACTGTTTTTACGTGAAAATATCAGAGTATGACTTTAGTTTTAATTACACAACAGATCAAAAATTTAAAATCTCCAATTCAACTTTTCCAAAATGTCACTCCCTTTTATTATGACCCACTATTTACATATCAGTTTATTTCCAAGTGGATTTGTTTCTGTTTTCTCCTGGTGAAAACATGAAGTATGGCTACATTTAGCTGACATTAAAGAACAATAACAACTTATCCCATATTCCTTCGTTCAGAGTTTACTATTTGACGTGCAGCAAACTGATGCACCTTTTCCCCATTTCATTCTTTGAGACATTTCAAAAGGTTTCAAAACCTGAACTTGTCCCCTGAATGAAAATGTAGTGCTGCGTCTGTGTCTGGTCTTAGATTTACTGGCTTAGACTCCTTCCATCCATCTTTTACTCTCTCACCTACTTTCTCTGTCTCACTCATTTATCTTCCTCTCTGTCCATTGTTCTTTTCCTCTCTCCAGTCTTTCTTTACCTTTGCCTCTCTGTCTCTGTTTTTCTCAGAATCCGTCCGCCCCTCTCTCTTTCTCAGTCTGTCTGTGTGATGAAACAGAGGAGGAAGGAGAACATTAATAGACAAAGACAATGAGCGGGAGACCATGGTGTGAGAGAAAGAATGGGAGAGGATGAGAGAGAAAAAGAATGAGAAATGAGACAAACTCAAGAGAAAAAGCGGCAGAAAATAGAATTAAATGCAAGATGTCTCCCCCGATTTAAACCATTTAGATATACGCTGCCTGGGCAGAGGGGGAGAAGGGGTGAGGACTGGGGCAACAGAGAGAAGAAGGAGAAGAAGACGTGTATAGAGGTCAGATATTGTGCAGATTTGTCTGCCTGAAATATCTCGACTGGTGGATGGAACAGATACACATGGTGCTCAGACAGTAATGCTTATGGTCGTCCTCTGACTTTGAGCTTGACATTTCTACTGAAATAGCTGCCATGACATTTGGTACAAACAATCATGTCCTCGGGATGAATTCCAATAATTTGGGTGATCCTTAACTTTTGCTTTAGTTTCATTATTCATTCAAAATGTCATGACCAAAACTAATGACATTTCCATCATCCTAAGTTGTGCTTTACGTTTGGTGCTATTTAGCAAATGTTGGCATGCTAACATACTAAAGCATGCAGCATGTGGCTCAAAGCCTTAGTAAAACCTCCAAGGTGTTAATGTAGCTGTAGACTCCCAGTTACTCTGCAGTCTTGTTGAATAAAGTGAAAAACAAACTAAAAACGTAAACCGCAAAGATGGATGTAACAGGAAAAAGGCATTAGAAGAACCGTGACTGAAAAGAAAACCTTGTGGAGTCTAGAAGTGTCAGCGTTATAGCCAATGTGTGGTTTTTGTTTTGCTGCAATTGTCAAACAAGAGAGTCGACCTCCGATGCACAATTTGATAGTTCTGATTGAAAAATCGATATTTGTAAGACAGGTGACATAAACTGCTACCCAGATTTTGTCGGAGCCATCTCACTCAATGCGACATGCAATGAACCTGCAAGATTGCTGCTATCACGTAGTGTGTGGAGGCCTTCAGAGAGAGCTTTACTCCACATTTCAGGGAACAGTATAACAGTATAACAGTGATTACTTGTGATTCCATAAAACACACAGGAAACAAAACAAAAGACATCCTATTTAAAATAGACAGAGAAGCTGAAGGGGGGCAGGAGGCAGAGAGGAGGGAGGCTGAACATGGTGGCTGCTTTCAGGCTCACAGGAGCGATTTTCTCCCTCAATAGGAGTACTTAAGGCTCCATGGATTATTAATGGCCTATCTCCGAGGACCCCCCCCCCCCCCCCCCCCCCCGCCTTCTCTTTCTCCTCATGTCACTGTGCTCCCTTTTCCCTCTCCTCTCCTTCCCATCACTACCACCTCCCTTACCCTTTTTATGTTTTCATCCATCTCACCTTCTCATTGTCTCATTTTCTGCCTCCATCTTCCATGTTCATTTTTGCCCTCTTCCCCTCCCCCACCCTCGACTCTCCCTCACTTTTTACCTGCCGCTGCCTCCTGAGTTCATCCGTTTTTCTCCTATTCCCTTGTTTTCAATCTCTACTTTCATCTCATCTTGATCCCCTCTCACTCCACTTCATTCCAGCCTCAGTCCTCTTTTCAATACCTGTTTCATCTTCATGCCCAGCTCCTTCTTCTCGTCCTCCTTTCGTTACCACTATTCGCGATTCATCTTTATTCCTCCCCGCCCCATATTTCTTTGCCGCTTGCATTCGTTCATCTGCCACATTCCTAATGGATTTTGGGGAAACTCTGGCCAAATGAAGTCCCTTGCAAAATCAAGGTGGTTTGCCTATGAGGTTCACGCTGTAAATCCAGGCTCAAACTATGAAGCATTTTCACACCGAGTAGCTCAGAGTGGCATCACTCGTCATCCACGCCTGCCTCCTGACTTCACGCCGACATCAGTGGGAGACGAGGGCGTGTCCAGTGACTTGCTGCTAACCCTCCCTCCCCTCCATTTTCAACCTCATTTTGAAAGAGGACTCTACTTTTCCTCTCAGCGCTTCTCATTTTACCTCTTAGAGCTGCACCTGATCCACCCTCCCTGCTCTCCTCCTCCATCTCTCTTCCCCCATGTGTGTCATTCGGAAAAGGCCATAATGGTGCTCTTTACTGCACTGTTGATGAATTGTTAATGAAAAACCGCTTTAACCTCGACTCAGCTAAAGCACCACTGAAATCCCACATAAGTAACAATTAGCTTGGTTCCCAGTTAGCAGCATCTTCCACCATACTGTTCTGCCCACGCTTCAACTTGTGGCAGCTTTTCAGATTTTCTACGTCTCACTTCATACATCTTCGGACATCAGATGTGTGAAAGTACCCTGCTTGGAATAATAATTTGTATCTTGAGATGGATCTTTTCTTAATAAAACATCTAACCCTTCACCCTCATTGAAAACCCAGAAACTATGAATATGCAAAAAAAAAATGTACATTTCAAAAACAGCTGGGAACAAGATGTCTCCTACTCAACTGAAAGGTTCATTCTTGATGTGCAGTATGTGCTCTGGAGGCTTCATGGATGTCGACTGTCTCCTAAACTAGTTGTGATGTCATGTTTTCATCCCGTATCTGCGCATCTTATACTCAGATTTTAAGTGAAGCAAAGAAACGTTCCTCTTTCAACAAGTGAAAACAGCCTCGTATTGTGCAAACTGCAAAAACATCACTCTGCACAGCGAAGGTCAAGTACAGCTACGGAAAGCAAAACACATTTCACAACGGTATCAGACTACACAATATCAGCTCACTAATGGCCCGATGTGGGACGAGCTTTGGGACGGACCATGATCGCCTAATTTGAAGTAATGGCTCAAAGAAGACATAAACGTCATGCAGTCGTGCAGCTCCTGACATTAGATGTCGCTTCCATAGCTGACAAATGCTGATAGTCGGCCTTCACACTGATCTTTGTTGTGGTGTTTGTATCGGTGTTTCTACAGCTCATGAATACTCCCATTACGGATTAATCTCAGTAATGAATCAGATTTACTGTTTACTTGTAACATTTTAGGAAATATTGAGAATGACTCCACAGTCTCAGAGCCCCAGGTCTCTACTCCAAATTGCTTGTTTTGTCTGACCAAAGAAATTCAATTTACCAAGATTAAAGTCAAAGAAAAGCAGCAGGTATTTGGCATTTTTTGGAGTATTAAATAATTTAAACAAATTATCAAAACTGAAGCTAATTAATTTTCTGTCAATCGACTTATCTTTTGAGGTCTAATTGCAATGAGGTTATCTGACCCTGGAATTAATTAAGCAGAGATATCACAATACAAAACACGTGACTGAGAGCATGAATCTGTCATCAGCTTTTACTGTAAATATTCCTCCGTTAAACCGTCATTAAGTTTGGCTGGTAAGAGGTGATTCGGTGGTTCTGGTTTCAGTCGGTCTCTCTCTCTCTGTCTCTCTCTCTCTCTCTCTCTCTCTCTCTCTCTCTCTCTCTCTCTCTCTCGCTGTCTCTCTCTCGCTCTCCAGTCCAATTTTTCACCATTGCCTCTCTCTCGCTCCCAGCTCCCTCTGTCCATTTTGTCATTTTACCAACACTTTCTCTTTCTCCTCCTCTCTCTCGCCCTCTCTCCGTGGCTCAGCTTGTCAGTCCATTTTGCTTGTTTTCTCTAAGCCATCCCCTCTTTAGCAGAGATGCTCTTAAGCTCCTTGTTTTCCTCCTCCTCTCTGCCTCGCTCTCCATCTGAGCAAATTGCTTTGGACGATGCATCCAGGTTGGAGTGCCCTAGTTTCGTCTCTCTCTCTCTCTCCTCTCGTGTCCTTTCTTCCTCTGCCCATCTCTGCATTTAGATATTCAGATGGGAAGACAAGGAAGAGGAGTGAATGAGAGAGAAAACTAGGGATGAATCAAGCAAGAGGAGGAGGGGAAGAGTAAGGCAAATAAGAGGATAACGGGAGGGAAAATAGTCTTAAAGGACAAAAAATTGAGTTTCTGTCAATATGCCTTGTTGCCTGCTAAAAGAGGATTGGTAGCAGCTTCATATCGTTGTCCAGCAAGCAGCAGCACCGCTGAGCTCCAGAAAGTGGACATCTGCTGTCCACCATATGATGAATAATACCTCAAACTGACTGTGAGATGTTTGTTTTTCTTAAAATAAAGAAGAGTCAAAAGAATACTTGGACTTACACTTGTTCACTTTCTTGTTGTGGGTCAGATGAGGCTCATATGTATCCGTTAAATATGTCAGAGCTTAGCAGAAAGCTAGCTTGGCTCCATCCAAAGGTAATAAAAATCCTCCAGGAAGTCACAGTGAATGGTCCAACATATGTTAACCTCCCTTAAACAACACTTTTTTACGCTTTGGTTCTTGTGCAGATTGATGAGACATAGTGTGTTCCAGTACATATGGGGGGTGGGAGTAAGTCGCACATGTGCAAGTCACAAGTGTTAATAGACCCAAGCGTGTCCCGAGTCACTGAGGTGACAATCAGACAGGAAGTCAAGCAAGTCACAAGTCAAGTCACACTCACAAACTCTTAAAGATGAAATAACGTAGGCGTTCCCCAGTGGTGGAATGTAACTAAATACATTTAATCTGACGTACAAATCTGAGGATGTTACTCTCTTACTGCACTGCAAACAGCTTTAGCTAGTGGAGCCTTAACATATTAAGGTTTTTGTGCACAGAGCATATGGAAATGTACAAGCACAGCTGGAACTAGAAATCAATAATGAATGAGTTGAAGAAAAATAATTGGCAACTATTTTGATAATCATTTAATAAATTTTTCATGCAAAAACATTACATGCTGCCAGATTCTCACATGTGAAAATTTGCTGCTATTTGCTGGCTGAATTTAAATTACTTTAATAATTTTAATGTATTTTTAATAATGTTGACGTTTGGACTGTTGGTGGGACAGAACAAGCATTTGTAAGGTGTCACTTTGGGTCATTGTGAAATCATTTCACAGCATTTTCACAAACCAAACAATCACTAAATTAATGGGGAAAATAATCAGCATCCGTAATGAAAATAAAAATGACAAAATATTCGTCCAATATCAACTGATGTCAAATGTCCAATCTCTTGTCCACTGCAGAGTAGTTCAAAATGAGCTCCACCTCAACAAACTCCAACAGTAAAATCCTGCTTTTACACTGATGCATGAGTAATAATAACCTTCATGAAGTCGGGTTGCGAGGGCAACAGATCCAGCAGGAGTCTACTTACATATGTTAACTCACATTTTCAACAATATAACACTGTAGAAATACTCTAAGTTTCTTTTACTGGAGTAAAGGATTTAAACACTTCCTCCACCACTGGCTGTGCCATGGCCCTCTCCTGTTCCAATCCCTGTCTGAACGGTCAGGGCGAAAGCATTACACTCTGCTCACGTAACATACCTGCTGCTGTGAGAAAGCAGGAACGTTAATTATGTGCTGTGAAAGTCGCAAAATGTGAGAAGAGCAGGAACAGGAGGGCAAAATAACTCAGTGAGCCATGGTGACGTGACTAGAGGAAGATATCACATGGTGTGCACAGCATGTACACACACACTGACACACAGTGAACTTATGTTGGGAGAGCAGGCAGGTGTATTCACTGTCGCAGTCCCAAAACCTCATACAAATAAGTTAGGAAAGATCCTAAGCATATGACAGCTGGCAGCACCTGTATCGGCTCTCTACAGTGATGACTGTGTGTGCATAATGTGCCCAGAGCTGACAGTGTGTCGCTGGTCGCCGAGTACGTTCAATACTGAATAACTTAGAGAAGATTCAGAAGTAGAATTGAATAAAAGGACACTCTGAAGCCCGCGATGCAGCTGTTCATGTGTCTTCCACTCTCCCGCCTCCATAGAGCTGTGGAGGAGGATGGAGCTCTCATGGGTTGGGCACGGATACTCACCACAAAGTATAACTTCTCAATATCTAGAAAAATGCATATTTGATAAATAAATCAAGTCCTTTCGAGTCATCAGTCTGAATCATTAAGACCAAGTCATGTGCAGAGAGTCTGTTATCAGTGTTCGTCGAGCCTCAAAGTCCTCAAATCGAGTCTGACTTGAGTCAAATCATGTGACTGGAGGCTCCTACTGCTGGTACATAGTGAGCTTCAGAGATGCTGCTTAGCAGAATGTTTTCATCCCTGGAGTGAGCCAGGCTAGACGTTCAACCCTGCTTCTAGTTATGATGCTAAGCTAAGCTAACCTGCTTGTAACTTCATGTTAAATCTAACTCTTGTCAAGAACGTGAAATTCCTCCAGATGCCTATGCCTTTAAGGTCATCGGGCAACACATTACACAAGGCAACACGCTTGTTAAAAAGATCCTGTATGCAACAAATAAGCCTTATCCTCTTTGCTACAAGGTGCTGCCCTGTGCCTTTGACCTATAAGGAGAGACAAGGTTGGCAAGCAGCAAAGCAAATCTCATACAGTTTTGTTCCTGTTTCCTGTTTTAGGTACTTGTTAAATTAAATATAGCAGCAGATAAACCTCTCGGCAACACTCTCAGCTACTGTACTGAGAAAACATCACCCCTGTAAATAGACAGTCCAGGCAAATCATAGCTTTGGTGTGGTTGAGCTGTAGAGCTGTAGGGGGATTCCCCTCAAAAACATATGTGCTTATCTGAACACAGAACAATAAGTGAGTTGTGAAGTTAGATGTGATCATAAATATAAAGCCAAAGACATGACAAGCATCGTCACACCTGAAACTGAACAGCCCCAGTTCTGGATGCTTGACAAAGGTTGACTCATGTCTGCTGCTGTGCTGAAAGGTTTGGAGACTCTGCAGAGAGAAATCACACATGAGAGAAATGACAGATGGTGTATTATGTCCTATATGTGACTCATGATGCATTGATTTGTGCAAATTGTTGCAATTGCATTTAATTTGACACCTGTGTGAACTGAATGATTCTTCAGTCACATCTGGCCTATTACCTGCGTTTAGATATTGGATTTAGCATCAGAAGAGAAAAGATGCATTGCCTCGCCCCTACAGGAGCAGAGATTTGAATTGATATATTGATGTATTTACTGCTAAACTTTGCCCTGCTTGGCTTGTATTCACTGTGACTTTCTCAGCCGTTTGCTCTCTCTTCCCTCGCTCCACCGCTGCCTCACCGCGCACACCTTACGTACTGCCCTAGAAAGGTTTTGAGTGCATTTAAACTTCAACTCAAGCTTTTGGATCAGAGCAAAACTCTCAGGACACAAAGGAGATTTAACCGTTTCGTTATTAGTCACAGACCTTTATACCACACATTAGCAGTAAGTGATGTAAAACCTTAACCTTACACAACTTTACAGTATCTAGGGCACCTGTGATTTCAGTGAATTTCATTATCCCGTGTGAACGTGTTTAATGAAACCCAGAGGTTGGAGGGTAATTCATTAACGCTGTACCAGGCAGGGGTTTTATGTAAAGAAGTGTTCTGCTTATCGGTCTAAATCCCAAATTGGGGCCGCGACAGAGAAGAGCATCCCATCTTCACTAATTGGGGTGTTGCAGATTCAAACAACGAGAGCATGAGGAGAGCGAGTGAGAGGGTTAAAAAGGAGCCGCTAAGTAAAATTAAAAGACAGGGTTTGAAAGAGCGAGAGAGGATGGGAGTGAGGTTATCAGATGAGAGAGGGAAAGTAATTTGGCCGATTGACCGAGAGGTAGATCTGCTGTCTGAAGCCAATGAAGGCGAATGATTCTGTCATGCCATTAATGTTTAGAGCGCTCAGCACTCGCACCGCAGGACTACAAAGAGTTAAACAGATTATTGGGGGTATTAGCCACACAGCACTGTGCAGGGCTTGTGTTCATTCAGCAGTGAAAGGCCACTTCAGCAGGAAAATGTTCAGGAGAGAGGGAGTGAGAGCAGCAACCTCTGTTTGCAGAAACAGAAACAGTAGAGAATAATGGCTGTCCGCTGTGTACAATTATTGCATTTATCATAAAACAACCTCCTGGTGACTGGGAGCAGAACTGCGACAGGCCTGAACACATAGCCAAAAGGTAACCCTGACTACTGCTGCAACAAAAACACTCGGCAGTAGAGAAACCCTGACCAATGATGTTTTTTTAATCTGAAAGCACAGAGCTTGCCTCTGCAGATTTTAGTCTGTTTGAGCACTTTTTGATTGTCACTCTCTGCAACAGATGTGATGGAAAGTCCCTCAGGTGTCTGTGTGAAGTGTGCGTCTCTCTCATTAGATTTTCGACTGCTGGGAGGGTGTGCTGCTGCCTCACATGGTGCTGAAGTAAAGTGGATTTGTATTTTAAAATTTGAGAAACAAACTCCATAGTTTCTCCACGAATGTGTTATTCAAATGATGTGGCAGACTATAGCAGCAACGCTGTGGTACTCTGAGCTGCACCAAAACATTTTAGCCCCATTAACTGTCTGGGCAGCATATCGGGGCCAACCAGAGCTAAATTATTAGCACTGAGGAGCCCTTGTGTCCAGTGAACCGCTCTGGTTATAGCCGACACCACCTAAACAGAAACACAAAATGTGGGTGCTGCTGTTGCTATGCAACTGTTTTAAACTTGTTTCAAGTGCAGGCCTCTTTTCGCTTTAAGTTTAAAATGTGTTCTAACTTCTTTCACTCAGTGTGCTTAGCTGTGAGTGCCAGGCTCATCCTGTCCTTCGAAAAATAATGAGGAAAATTAAGGCATTGCTGTAAAGGGAAGTTCCTAAACACACAGCCCTCACTCATTATCACTCTTGTCCTCTGTAACAACATTCCTGTGGTTATTTTGGGAATCCTATTGCCAGAGAAAATAGCAGGTCAGAGGAGTGATGGTTTAAAAAACACACATTGTGCTCCAAACACTTTGATGTGGCCCAGGCTCCAGCTAATTCCCCCCTCAGCCTGCCGTGGGCTCGAGGCCATTGTATTATACAGTGTGCTCTGTACTTTGCCAGACTATGAAAGACCCCATTTCACAGGCTTTTTCCTAGTCAATCTATCCTGGCCAGAGGCTGCCGCAGTGTTATGTTAGTGACCTTGGGGTCCATTTGCATTGGCATGGATTAAAGGCTGCCTCCAGCGGTCGTATCACCCCATTAATATTTCAAAGCTTCACTCAAAAGTGTCCATTTGTAAAAGCGATGTCTGATTATCTCCACCTTTCCTGATTCCAGTTAATCAAGAGTGAACAGCAACGCATGTTATACAGCTATGAATGTTTTGCTTGCAAAGCCTGTCTGAAAATGTTCAAATTGTTTGTGAGGTGGCTGGAGGGCGTAAAGATAGCGCTAAACCAGTGGCTCCAAACATTTTTTCCCCTCAGGGCCTCAGAAGGCCAGATCACAACTGATAAAATCTGCATGCCTGGCTCACGGATTAGTTTGTGTTTTTAGTTTAGTTTTTCGTGCCTTGTTCCTCATTAAATTTGGAAAAAGTCAATGTTCATTTCAGCCCCGATTTGTAATGTTGCTTAGTTAGTCACATAAATAGTTAAACTTTACACCAGAAACTTTTCTTATCTAATGTGAAATTTAACGATGAAACAATTACCAGCAAACAAACAACAATAATTCTTCAAATCAGATGATCATTAATGAAACTTCTCAAATTTGAGCTTTGCTGCATTTCTGTGTTGTATGTCTTTGGAAGTCCACTGATTAGACTTGATTGTTTCTTGACTTAACAATAATCAAATGATTGGCAAATGGCTCAATAGATTAACCAGTAGTTGCCATGTTACTGGTCCCGTGTTGTCTAGTGTTGCTTTTTTTACCCTGCATGTGTCATAAGAGCAGCACAAACAACACAAACGTGGGTTTTAGCACAGTGACGGGCTGTAATGCTCTCCGGGCCACAGGGCTGAACAATGCGAGCTCTGGCTTACTCATCGCTGGACCTTTCCTCAAACATCATTTCTGGAAATCCTTGCCTTTATATTGATGATAAATCATCATCTGTGAAGTTCCAAATAAACAGCCAGGATATTAGTTGTTGGACCAGTGGGACATACTCTGCACTGATGCATACATTTCAGCTGTTTGCTCATAGCTATTTTTGCCAACTTACTGTGAATTAGCAGCGAGGGGCTTAGAGAGCAGGTAGTTGGCTCTCCAGCACGGGGTGACTCAAGCTCAGTGGACTACAGATGCATTGTGGGATTTGGCCTCAAGAGACAGAGCAACAATATGAAGACTGAAATGGGGACACCATGTGTTTGTACTACACTGACTTGGATGAGTAATATTTTGATGGCTTCTGGGTAACTGTAATGATTGATTAATGACTCGCTCAGAGATGATGGATTCTTTATTTACGTTTCTCTCCTGAACAAAGAATGGAGCCATTCATGTTCTTCATTCATCCCTTCTCATCATTCTGCATCTGAAATGCCTTGGAAAGATGTCTTCTGCTACAACACACCTCTAAACACAGGCAGTGATTCACTTTGCCTGTCCTAAAGATGGAAGAATTTCTTTTGAATTTGATATTTTTAATGTCCCTGTAAACATGGCTTTACTTACCATTTTTCCCTCGACCAGGATGAGTTTCCGGCCGGTGCACTTTGGAAATAAAATTAGCTTTTAGTGTTGACTGTTTGTCCCACTAACATTTACTGTAAGTGCACATGCAGCCTTTTTAATTCAGTAGAGAGATTTGAGGTGCTGCCAGCATGTTTTTAATGCTGGTGCATGATTTGAAGATGTGATGTTAATATTTTAGGGGGGGGATATGACATGATGGCCAATTCTTTCAGTGTGTAATTTTGTGAATGGCCCGTAGCAGGTATGTGATTAGTGAGCTAGAGGCTTGTATCGGTTCATCTTTACAGCCCTACCCAGCAACTATCCACCTCAGTGTGTGAATACCAAGTGCTGGATTCAAATGTATGTTTAGAACTTTTTGATCCTACTGTCACTAGATTTTTAGGGGAAATATTGCTCCTCCTGGAAATTCCCTTTTTTCTTTATCTTAGTCTTCCATATCAGTACCCATTCATTCCTCTGCTTTTAGTTTGCCTTTTAAACAGCAGACAACCTTTTTATTTATTGAGATTTTTGGCTTTTGAATGTGCATTGGCCCCCTCAAAGCCCCCTTTGGCCCTGAAGTAGCACTCAGGCTGTAGATTACAGGACAGCCGCTTAGTCTGTTCATTTGAAAGAGATCAGACGTGAACAGATACGGGCTAATGTGTCATCTCACCACACACTGCACTCTGCTGACACTGCCGCCAATGACCCTGACTCTCATTGACGCTCCTGCACACACACACACACACACACACACACACACACAGACTAGTAACAGACACACTGTCATACTGAGACTTGTCCCTGCTGATTGTATCATCCAGCCAAGTGGAGGGTTAAATCCTGTCTTTATGTCAGCTTTGCAAGTTCTGAGAGGTTCATAACCATCCTGAAGTCATGTGCTCTCTCACACAGTGTATTTAAATGTTTAAACTGTCCTCATTGTGCTTTGTGCCATATGGTGTAACTGGGGTACATACATTTTTAACACTGATGGCCTCAGGATCAGTCAGACCCTCCACACTGGGTAGTTTATTTCAATTTATTCAGGGTTTAAAACAATGGGGAAAAACACTCAACCTAGAATATTTAGACTCTATAAAATCACGTTTCCTTCCCTTTGGTTTTGCTTTTGTTGTTCAGGATCGTTTTTGAAAAGTCACAGTAGAATAATGATGTACAGATTGATGTTCGCAGTAACAGTAATTCTCTCGCCCAGTGTCAGCTGGGATTGGCTCCAGCCCCACCGTGACCCTTAAGGATAAGCAGTGTAGACATTGGATAAATAGGAGTAACACTCCCTTAGAACAAACGAATGCATCAATTGACCAGAATGCATTGCGGCTTTGCACTGTATCTACTTTGTGTGAGGGATGTGACTCTTATATCTTCGTTGCATTCATTACCCTTTGCTGCAGCTGCTAGTGCCGCTGGTCCCTTATACTTCTGCTAGACTGTAAGTGTCTAAAGTTACTGCTCAGTTTCTGAAGCACGTTCAGGCACATCCCCCCCATTTCTGGGAATTGTAGGAATTTACTTGCTGAAGTAAAACTTGACAAGGCAGGATGAGAGAAAATGAGTACATCATCATTACAGAAAAACTCCTGGAATGCACTGAACATTACAGACTGATATGTGGCAGAGGAAGAGGATCTTTGTGTGGATATTTTCAGCTTCCTGTTCTCAGGATTGTTGTCGTCAGTGTGATATCGTTCTTAATGAAGCGTCGGCGTTGAATAGATCACACGTTTAGTGAAGCAATCAGTAAATTCACAGTACAAAACTGATCTGCTTAGCCTGTGCATTTATGCTCCATCTAACAGAAATAGGCAACAATGCTCCTGAAACTCTCATGCCAATAAAGCCCCATTCAATTGAATTGAATAGCAAAGACATTTTGAAAGAATCAAGGTTTTCAGCCATCATAACGGAAGGGAAACTGAAAGCTGTCTGGTGTAGAGACATTTATTTGTCCTTTTTCATGAATGACTTTACTTCTGCTGCATAATGTTCAAGGACTTTTGTCTCCGGCAGCTACCAGGCAGTTCTCTTTAAAAGCCGGTTTGCATGTTGCATCTTGGATTAACTCCTTGTTTATCAAATCTAAGCATCGTTTGAGTTCAGAGCCAGTATCATGTAAGATGTTTAAACCTTGAGTGCCTTTTCGCACAAATATTTCATTAAAAGTTCATTTAAAAATTGGAGCGTTCCACTGCTCGAAGGATTTCATTACAAAATGAAATATGTGCTACTGTTCATCTTGTGTATCACCTCCGCTTAAAATGTAAATAAATACACATTTTTTTAAACACTGACTCATGAATTTCAGGATAGTATAAATTCAGGTGATCCAAATTGAAATGTATTTCAATTGAAATATTTTGTTCCATTTCAGTGATTTTCAAATGGGCCACGTTATGCAGGTGTGCCCTTCATTTATTCAGCTCGTCTAAAGAGGACAAGTTAATAGAAAACATTTTACTGCTTATTATTTAGCATCTGGATTTCGCTGGTATTGATTTGCTTTCAGCTGGTGGCATGAGCAGCCTTGATGTACTGCATTAAAACTCAGAACTCGTCCCGAGACCTGACCCCTTTGGCTGAATATTACTGAGACCTGAACCTTGTGACATTTTCAGCTGAAGTCTTTATGGTCCACCACTGAGTAAAGCAAAGATGCCATAAAAATGAGGTTATAACAAAACCAGCTGTGATTTAAATGGGGCACAAGCACTGCAGGTGCAGCTTTCTTTCCGGCTTCCACAGAGGTGGTACATCTGAAGGGTGCAGTTTAAAATAACACCCTGTGATGGTTAATTAGTTGCCAAAGAAACTAGTTGATGGCTACAGTTTGACTATGAACAGCACCAGGCTGGAGGTGTTAGTTTACTAGTTTTTACACTTTCACACAAGCTATGCTTAGTGTTATGTGCTCACATATTTGTTTTTTCTACTCTAGTAAGCAGGACGGTTGGAAATGTGGGAGGTTGGAGAATTCAGTTCTCAAGTCACAATTTTGCAGGTAGATAATAAATTAAATTCACCAGCTGCTCTCACTATTTCATCAGTTCCAGCTGATTTTGGCAACAGAAAGAAAACTCCCCTTTAACATTTATTCGCACAGATAATCGTAAAAGCCGTCCGTCGACAGTTGTGGGCAGTGAATTGTACCAAATGTGAAACATTGTTTCCAAAATACAAGAACTTTAGAAACTGTCCTTGTGAGAAAAAAAACATTTGTCATCTGGTCAAAAGCTTAGATTGACCTACAGCATGTTTTTCCTTTCTTGCCAAGCATTCTCTTATGGTCTTACAAATAATGACTCTCCCCTCTCAGTAGCAAAGTCAAAAGTAGTTTCTTTCTACAAAAACCTCTTAGAGAAAAAGGTCACGGAGGATGACTGGGTGTACAAAGCACGTACCTTCAACTAGTCTGTTGTTCATGTCTCATCTCTCACCAATGTCAGTGTTGATTTCTTTTCAACAGTTTTTCCCCAACTATGACCATGATCTTTCCTGACCTTAACTTGACTGTACCTTTTAAAGATAGGAGGGCCAGATCAGAAAGCATTACTGGGTCATCTTACAACTGACATATGGGCCATTTTGGATACAAACTACAAATTTAGCCTCGAGAACTCGTTGTACTTTGTGGTGCCTCTCTCTCAGGTCTTCTACTAATATCCCACTGATATCTCATCTTAGAAAAAGAAAATATTACAGTAGGTGGAAGATTCTACATGTAGAGGTTTTAAAGTCTTTGGCTGATTGTGTTACCTCATTGGTTTTCCAAGCTGGACCAGTATAATAATTCCGACGTACCAGCTGGGAAAGTCTTTGTTTTGGATGCAGTGAAGCACAAGCAGCTGCAGTGAAAATGCATCAGCACGTGTTCGGTGTCTGCTGAGTGATTTGACACCCCGCAGTCGACAGCAGAGCAAAGTGTTTAGTGAGTGTGGAAGCTCCGGCAGACCTCAGACAGCGAGAAATAACACGCTGTGACTGTTCTATTAGGCCAGGTGACTATACTGCACCTCATTAGACACACTGTACGTGTGTGACTGGAGGAGGATGCTGTGTGTGTGTGTGTGTGTGTGTGTGTGTGTGTGTGAGACAAAGTGTGAGAAACTCAGAGATGAGAAAAAGCACATGCATGGCTCTGTGTGTGTGTAAGATGTGACTACATGTATGTTGCAGAATTTGATGAGAGTCAGTTAATTTTGTTTAATTATCCTTTTGGAAATCTTTGTTGTGTCTGTGACGTCTATCAGACAAATACAACCACAACAAAAAGACAATTAAAGACATGCATTTATCAACAAATACTCCTCAACACTGTCACCAACAACCACAAATTAATTGCCACAAAATGCAATCGACACATCATGCTACCAGGGTTATAGCTATACTGGAAGGTATGAAGGAGAGAGATGGAGAGAGAATAGAGTCACACTGAGTGGTTGTTGACCCGCAACCTTACGAGACACATTATAGTGCCCGGCAGTGTCTGTGGCCCGACGTCCCTGAGCCTGTAAAGGTTTATTAGGACAAGATCAGAGTCTGCGGCGTGAGTGCGTTTCAGAGGATGTTGTCTTCGAGATGCTTGACTAATGAAATGCATTCACTGAAATACATGTGAGAAAGGAGAAATGCATTATGGGATGTGCTCTTTGCTTCATACAGTTACCTGAAAAAATGTAAGTGAAAGAAATTTACAAGGCTTTGAAAGGAAACAAGGACGACTAAGACTGTCGTTTCCACTTCCACATTTCATCATAAATGGATGAAGAGATGCCCAAAAAACTTCAGTGAGAAGAACAAAGAAGTAGAATTCAACCATTTGTGTTGTGCAGTGGCGATGCTCTCAAAGAGTCATCAAGTGTGACCATTATGCACGACAGCGGGCAGATCACTAATTCATCACATGTAGTGTAAACCATCGTTGCATTGATATTCCGGTCATCATAGTCACACATCAGAGGGATGACATATGATAAATTCATAGCGGTCATATTGAAACAGTCTTTACAAACGGCTTCACAATTGAGGATGAAATGAAAAGATAATTAACAGGGAAATAAGGGCTTCAGTGTACATAAAAAGAATTGATGAAATCTCTTATGAATAATTCATATTAGAGTTCTAAATGTGTATTTGAGTGACATTTTTCAGCCTCATAGTAAAGACTGCAAAATAGTTACACAACTGTAAAGTTAACCAACTCTCCACAAATGAGCCGTGACAAAAGAAAAATTTCTGTTTTTACCTGGAACAGACAATAAAGTTGAATTGAATTGATTAAAAAGAACCAGTACATGTTTTCTGCAGCTGAAGGCAGAAAAAAAATTACTGAAAATGATCAGATTTGCTGGTTCCAGTTTGTCTAATGTGATTGTCTGCTTTTCTTTTTGGCCTGTTTTTTATCATTGCAACTTGAATGTCTTTGAGTTTTGGACTGTTTGTGTTGGACTCCTGAAGTTTTTATGATATTAATCTTAAATATTGTAAACGAAATAATGAATCGATTATTTGATAAAAGAAATTATCAGCCGATGAATGTGACAATGAAACTCAGTTGCAGCCCTTTTTGTAAGCGTGTGTGTGTGTTTACATGTGCAAACACACGCATGGGAAAAAAAAGTGTCTGTGAAATGTGTGTCCATTCCTGCAGTTGTGTTTGTGTGCTTCAGTGACAGTGAGAGCACACAGGAATGACTGTTGACAAGTAGCTAATTAGCAATCAGAACAAGATGCCTGGGCTGGAAAAGAGATCTTTGTTTCACAGTGGCGCAGACACACACACACACACACACACACACACACACACACACACACACACACACACACACACACACACGCACACACACACGCCCTGTCTGTTTTCCCATGTCGCAAAGCGCTTCCTCAGTTCTTCGGGGACCTGCTGTCACTGATGTGAAATCTGTATTTAGAGTGTCACACTGAGCTGTGGTGAAAGGTTAGGGAACACACACACACACACGCATAAACACACACCCCCTCATGCTGTGTGTAGGCCGTGACGATGATTGTGATCATGGCTGGCTGATGCTGGAACTGTTTAAAGACGCCTGTCATTTGGTTTCAGCTGTGATAATGACACCCAGGTGCTCTCTCTAATGAGGTGTGTGTGTGTGTGTGTTTTTTTCTTCATGGAAGGGCAAGCAGTAAGGACGATGTTTTTGAGCTAAAATTAAACACCTCTCTCTTTACTGTCATAAAAAGAATTGTTTGTTAAACCACAATTAGCTGTAATGGTCACATCTCAGTTGTCTGAACATGGTTGTGGTTGGACTGTCGAAGGGCTTTTATTTGTTTGGCATTTTAACATTAAAAAATTAATTCTCTCTGCAGTGACAACTATATAAACTAATAAGACAGGTGCTGAAAAGTTTGTCAGCCTCAACTCTTCATTGCATTTTATATTGTGCTCCATCCTGATCACATTCAGTGGTACATTTTTAGTCCTGCTATAAGGGAGGACTTGTATCTGTAATCTGACAAGTGTAAGATAACAGAAAATTACAAGTACTGTGCTGATCAGCTACTGTTGTTTTTAGCTTTGTTTTTAAATTCATTTAACTTTATTTTCATCCACCAAAACTGAGTCTGAGGCTGATCTGTACTCCACTTCAAATGGAAAAACCGCAGTTGGTTCTTAAAGACAGGACTGAAGACTTAGCCTAGCCACCACCTGGATGTGTGAAACACTTTAGAATATGTTCACTGTCATTAATGGAGGTTTCAAAATCTCTCCACGTGACACTCAGTTTCCCAGCCTTGGGATTCGAGTTCATCCAAAGTTCATTTTTGACCAGTATGTGTAATCCAAGCACACCCAGTGCCAAAGAAAATCCTTGAAAAGAGACAAGTTACGATCTACCTTGCATATACGAAACTCTGGACAGGAAAAAGGACGGATCTGATCCAGTCTACACCTGCAGGTTTGGCCACAAATAGCAATGTTTCCATCCAGCACTTAAACAATAAAGCCCCAGCAGGACTCTTTGTTTAGGAGTGATTTAAAAGACGGCATTGAAGAAGCTTGATCCATCAGGCAGCTTCGTCAGTACTACTCATCCATCTGAGATGTTTTCTGCCCTTAGAAACCTTAGAAATCTTGCTGCTACTTGCAGATCTCAGGCCTAAATAGGTAGAGATGTATGCTGCTGCTGAACATGAGCCTCGAGCGTGATCAGTAAGATCTCAAAAATAGTCGCTGTTGGTGGGAGATATGATGGGGAACTTGGACTCTTTGAAGTGGCCACCTATTCACCCTGAAATCCTCCCTGAGCACAGCTTCAAAATCCAAAAGCAACCAGCCTGCTGAGGCCAATGTAAGTCTTTGTGCAGCATTCCCAAGTCACTGCAGCCAATACAGATGGACCTGCCTGAGATTGAAGGTAATATAAAAGGATGTATTACTGTACCCTTACAAGGTCAGCCAAGGATGGGAGGATTTCATCTGCACAATTTTCTTTATGTAATCTTCAAAGCAGATCTTTTTCACAGATGTCAGTGCTGGTTTTGATGCAGCAGACATTTAGGAGAATCTTGACAACATTGGAGTTACAGCCCATTTTGTGTTTCCTACACCGAGGCTTATATCAGTTTACTCACCATACAACAGATTATATATACAATGTGATATCCCTTTTGCTTTTAAAGGTTTTATAACATTTACTGCTGTGGCAGCTGACCAACCACTACAATGAAGAGATGTGGGCGGGGGCGGGGTGGCTGTGGCTCATTGGTAAAGCACGTCATTTGCTCATTTTGATGAAGATTGGCGCTTCAATTCTCCACTCTGCATGTCGTAGCATCCTTGGGAAAGATACTGTGAATGGTTAGTCTCCACCTGGCGCATTACATGGAAGCCACTGTCATCAGCGTATGAATGGGTGAATGTAGTGTAAAGTAAAAGACTAGAATATTGCCATAAAGGTACAAACTTTATTTATTTATGGTAAGAACTTATTATTATCGGTGGAGGTTAGTTTTCATTTCACTATAGAAATGAAAAAAATAACCAAGTTGAACTAGAATTTGAGCTGACCTGTTGCCACTTCCTGTCTGTTTTTGGTGTGAGGTGTCTCCGTAGTGCCATATGAGAAACCGCTAAACCGGAAATGCAACTTAAAATGGGCAATAAAACAGAGAATTGTTATTGAGGAAACGCTAATAAAGAAAGAGAGGGTGGGAGGAAGTGAGGTGGGATACCAAAATACATCAGATTCAGGAGAAAGATGAGCGAGGCGGAGAGAAATTAATCCCTCGAACTGAACCTTACAGCAGCTGAAGAGCAGATTTAGGAGAGTTCACCGTTATTGAAATACATGAGCTGTCGCAGAGATAGAGGGAGAGAAAGTGGAGGCATACAGGGCAGTGTGGGAAAGTGTGAGGATGTGAAGGAATGGGGGAATCTGTAGCCTGCAGAGACAAAATGAAAGAGACATGAAGTGACAGAAGGAGGAAGAGAGGCAGAGTACGTGCTGGAGTCTCAATGAAATGAAAAATGACTGTCCTTTTCACCTTGTTAGCCAGTTCTCTATGTCACAGTGTACACCCTCTAATGTTACACGCCATTCTTGTAATGAAAGATAACAGAGCACAGATTTTACTTATTTAATAACAAACCAGAATATGTGGATAAATGGTCCAATAGTTAGTGATCATGTTTCCTGGTGGCAGGAATTCATGAGAACACAGCGTTTCTAATAGCTCAAGCAGGGTTTGGTTCTTATAGCTGCTTCCAGTTTGTATCTGGTTCCAGGTTGGCAGAACACACAGACAAGTCTCTTAAGCATTTGCTTTCTCCCTGATTTATTTATTTTTATTTTTATTTTTACAGATGACACACTAATGGCTGTGAGGATGTGATGCTTTCTTTGTCTTCGGTAGCAGTGAACTCCTTTTCTTTAGGCTTTGAGGTGTTGGTTGGACACATGACTGAACAATGAATTGATTAACTGAGAGAATAATGGACGGATTAATCTTTAAAGAGAATAACCTTGAATAGCACAGAAGAACAGTGTACACAGCATTCAGACCGCTGACCACTGTAGCCGGTGGAAGATTACATCAGCTGTAGCTAATTCATTAATTCTGGCAGTAAGGTGACCAGAGGCTGAGGCCAAATTGTCACTTGGCAGCTTTCTAGATAGAAATCTGTGTGTGTAATCACTCAAAGGTTGATTGTTGAAGAAAGAAACACCACTCTCAAGCCAACTGTGAACTCTTTTGCATTCCAACGCATCAGTTATTGTCAGTCTGAATGTCCCAGTAGAGCTTACATGTATTTACTTATATTCATATAATTAACATTAGACATTATACACTTTTTAAGCTTTTAGTTTCTAGGTAATACCTGTTTATTCAGATGTCAGATATTTGATCAATATTTGATATCTGTTGATGCTCATCTACACATTGTTTGATTTTAGTTTCACGTTCTTGAGCAAGTTCAAAGCTATACTTAGATTTAAAAGGGCATGGATTCAGATGCCATTGAAGCCCAACCCTCAGCTCAAAATGATACTATTTCTAGAAATAGTAAGTAGTAACGAGTTAGCAATAACTTCTTCTGTAACTCGGTAAGTAACAACTGCTGTTGTTTGGCATATTTACAGCTGAAACTATCTACTGCATTAAATAATGGAAGCATAACATCATTGAAATGCCATTTCCTAGTCACTTTATGGAACCGATCTGTCACTGAGAAGGGATGAGAGAAAAATGTACAAGGTGAGTGTAGATATGTGGGCTTGGCAGGTAGGAAGAGAAAACAGCTTAGAGATGAGCTCATGAGACGATGGGAATAGAAGAAAGAATGAGAGGGAAAGAGACGCAGCATGAAGCAAAGTGGATGCATGTGGCGTTGCCTTATTATAGGAAGAGAATGGATAAACAGAAGGACCCCGGTAAGGAGGTTGGGGTGGTAATGTTGGTAACGAGGGACGGGGGCGACGGCTGGGGGTTGTGGGAGAAGAAAAGAGAAGGAAAAGTTATGTGAAAAATGTCAGCAACTTTCCTTAATGAGCCAAAGTGATGAAATTCCAGAGAGACGTAGAGAAACTTGAATGAGAGCTGGAGTGAGATATTGAGAGAGAGCGAGGTTGAAAGAATGAGTGTCAAGTGGGAGAGCAAGCAAATATTAGACTGAAGAAAAAATGAGCGCAAGAAAAAAAATCTAAGAAGGTGAGAACTAAACAAGGGAAAGAGGAGATGGTTGCTGATGAGGTTGGAGATTTCCTCTGCATAATAGGTGTGTGTGAGTGTTTGTGTGTGTGCTGGATATTGCTGAGCGGGGGCAGGAAGGAGAAAGACATCAGTTCTTCAGACACCATATGTGGTTTCTTGTCTGCATAAGGAAACAAAGCATTTCAGGGCTCATTTCCCAACATTAGTAGATATTGTTTTGTCCACTGAAATCATTCTCATACATTCATCTGTAAATGTTTCTATAGTACAGGTGGGTGTGCGTCCTTGAAAACGAGGCTGTTTCTGCAGCCAAAAGGTCCTGATGACAGTAATGGCTTCACTTTAAATGATATAGCCTAATAGGTCTCACTTTCCTGTCAGCAGTCATTTGGTAGGAGTAGTCATTATGCTGTCAGCTTGCCTGATTTTCACCTCACTCTACAAAGGGCCCTCTCTGCCTCACAAAGGGTGGGAGCAAGAGCGACCAAGCTGTAGGTGAAATCTCAGACTGGGCGTTCGCAGGTATTGGATTTTTGGTGATTTTCTTTCTGTATTGATTTTTATTTTCCATTCCATCTCTGCTCCAGGTGTGCACGTCTTTCCAAGTTCTAGGATTTGACTAACTTGGCAACAACAATCAAAAAGGCTCAATCCACTCGATCACAGCATGATTCCTCAGATAGAATAGTCCCTTTAAAGCGTATTTGAGTGTCTGAAGCCTTGAGTTTGAAGCCACAGAAGATGAGTTTTTGTTTATTTGCATAATTGATTTCTGCGTGGAGAGATATTGCCTCAGCTCTTTACTGCCCTGATATAATCAAATGAAATGTGGAGTAAAGTGGTTGATATCGAGCTGCAGAACTTGCTAAAAAGAGAAAATATGCGCAGTTATTGTTTGTTGACCAAGCATTGTGATACAATATTGGGATTGTATTGTTTGGGGAGGTCTCTGATGAAGTCAGCCAGACTGAGCTGCACAGGTCTGGGAATTTTTTCTCTCCAAATTCAAGCGATTCAATAAGTCTGTTTTTGATTAAATCTGAAAATTAGAAAAACAAATTCTTTATTATTGATGAATAACAATTTGACCACACATCTAGATTAATCATTGCTGGACTGTTTGCCCCCTTGGACCTGTGCAAACTGTGAACTTTTTGGTGCTGTCAATCTAACTTTTTAAGCCAGTTTGGACAGGGATGGAGTTGTATGCCTCCGAGCTTACCAATTCCTTTTATCAATGGCTGCAGTTGTGCATTGCAACATGTTGACTTGGTGGACAGAAACATGGCTTAATTCCATGAAGACACATTGAATAAATAGTGCTAGTTATAGTGTATGTAAAATGATCATTTCAAGTGAGGTGTTATAGGATGTGCATGGCAGACAAAGTGACGGTGAATGTTAATGTGAGTGAGTAAGTTTAGCAGTAAATGTCTAGTTTGTTAATAATAAAGGCTTCCGCTTCCCAAAAACAATGTGAAACTCCAGTGTGTCATTTTTGTGGAAACTGCTGGGAAAGTGACGGGAGTTAGCTCTGAAGTGGGAAACCGAGCAGAGAAGGCTAACAGCAGGAACTCCAGCAACGTGCTGAAACATCTTTGTCATCTATTTCATAACATTAGTGCCTTGCAGGCTTAGCAGATTTTTTTTTTTTGACAATGAAAACCTAAATGAAAACAAATGCTGTATAAATATTCTCTCCTTTTATCAATTTTAGATGCCGATAGACGTGTTTCTACACTGTGTTCAGACTCGGAAAATAAAACAGTCGCCTTGATGTTTTTCCACAAAGGAAATTGAATTCAGAAATGAATCGGATGAATCTGTGAGTTTTACGCAGAAAGTTTTGCTGGTGGCGTTAGAGGAAAGGTCAAAGTCCTTCAGATTCATCCTCTGAACACCACGAATATCTGTGCTTCACAGCAATAGTAACCCTCTTTGTCTGGTAAACACCCACAACTCTGCACCTCCAGTTTGAAACACAGGGTTTCTTTTCTGGCTTTGAAACTTCCAATCTGTGAAACCCTGATTACATCATCAAGGTTATTGTTCCTAACTTTGAAAAGCTCCCTCCAGAGGATGTTATACGACTGTCTTCACTGGCTGAATAGTGCTAAAAATCTGCTTTTCCTTGTCAGTTCAGATCTGTTTATTCAGTATATCGCTCCACAAGAAGGAGTGACAGGCTAAAATTATACAGGCTAATTAAGCGTTGTGTTTAAACAAATCCATGTTTTGTCAAGTCATGCGTGGGTACAAATACATTCTCTGAGCACTGAACTTAATAGAAATGCATTGATTACTGCTGTAGGCTGGGGTACAATTAGGCATACAGTTTTTACCAATTGAGCTTTAAATAGTGTAATAGTCAGCACTTCTGCCAGAGATGCATTAATTACAAAGAGTTTTTGTGATACAAGCTGTCAAGCAACTGGTCTGTTTTACTTACAGGAGAAATGAAGCTTAAAGTTCACACAGGTCAGATGTAATTTCTGTTGTGTCTATATGCATAGCTGACAGATGCTTATCTCATAAACATTTTCCTCAGCGTCTTCACTGAGGCTGTCTACTCGCATACTGTATATGCCGATCCAAAAACAGCAAGCTTCCTCTGAGCGTATCCTCTCAACTGTGGACAGTTCTACACCGGGTGAATATTAATAGAATCTGTGCAGAGATACAGATCTAATGTGCTCTGGCAGCAGTGTATCAAATTGACGATCAATAAGTTCAAGTTGCACATCACTCAGAGCCTTGCCATATCACAAGTTAAAGGAAATAAGATCCCAAAAGCATGTTACTTTCTGAGCTTTTCAAATCCTGAATTCATTGTGGACAACATTCAATGCAGAGCCTCCAGCGTAGGTCTTTAGCAGTGGTACAAGGTGGCTCAACAGAGAAGCTGTAGCTTTCTAATGAGGTCCTTCATTGGGCTGTACATAAAGACATTTTTATTTTTTTTAAATGCTCTTGGTTTGTAATATACAGTTCAGTTCATTCATAAGGGCAGATGCATCCACAAATGCTAAAGTCGTCAATGCCAACTTAAGGGATTTTCTCTCCTTTCATCTAGCAAAACTCTTGAATTTAGTTTTTCCCTTCTCTGATGCTTTCCAGTGGTGTGAAGAGCCAGATCGGCATGTTCAGCGTAGTCTTTCTTCAATAATGCAACACACCACTCTCCCCCTAATGAAATTTACTTTTATAATATCAACCACATGGGTAATTTAATTTTCAGAGCTGACAAATCACCTCATATGAATAATACAAAGTGAAAAACAGTTCTGTCCTGGTTTAATTTCAGATATTTTATCCTGCCGTCCCTGTAATGGAACCACACTTTTTGTCAATAACAACAAGATTTTCAATGCAAAGTAGCCGAGCAGTGGAGAAATAACAATGGCACATTTGTTGTTAAAAGGTAAGGAAAAAAAAAAAGTACACTTCTGGTCCTGAATCCAGAACCAACTGGTTGAGTATTTGTTACTTAACTGCACTGATACTTTCAGCTTTCGTAGAAGTACCAACAGATCGAGCCAACAGCTCTGCTACAACCCGTTCAAAATAAGCCACTCTTGGATCCAGCACGAGAAGGTATTTTAGAATTTCTGAAGACTTTTTTTTGGTGCGCTGTCTATAAAGATCACCCTTGCCGAAGTTTGGATTTTGATTTGCCTCGACCTTGTTGGCTAGTTAGGATCAGCTCTCAAGCCAGATGCAGCCTGGGGGCTGTTACATGCTAGGGTCATGCAGAATGTGTTCTACATCTAAAATACATATAACCTAGAACTCAATACTTCATAGTCTGTGATCACAAGGGATGTGCTTCTCTCCTACTCAAATGCAAAGCCAAACTGTGAGTAACACAGAGAAGAGCTCAAAGGGTGCAGGGAGCATTACATCAGATAATGTTGAGGAAACTCAGGGGAAACTGTGCCTGCAGCTATTTTCATATTGATGTAATGCACTGTAAAATTTCAGGCATGTTAAACCTGGAGAGGCCGCACTCCGTCCAAAACACGACAAGCTTAATTTAGAGATGTGCAACTAAAACTTGAGCTGTAGTGCTAAGCTGTAGTGTGGTCTTGAACTTATTTGGAAAACCATGAATGTACATATAAAGCCTGCTTATAAACAGTTGACTTAGTGCTCTTTGTTTGGACGTAGGTGCCGTATAGTGTTCAAAGGTGGTTTTACAAAGTTCTGGTTATTTGGAGGTTTACTTGAGGTGGATAAACATCGATGATGCCTGGACGACTGAACAGGGCATGAAATTCGATGGCAGTGTTGGTCAAAGGCAGCGGGTTGAGTTAAGCTTCGATAGATACACTGTAGATATGAGGCCTGGTTAAGCAGCTAGGTATCTGTTCTTTGCTTGTGTGAGTAGGAGTCTGAAAATACTTCAGATCAGGGCTAGGGAATGGAGTTACCCGTCACTACATACATGACGGCATTGCCTGATTCTTCTCTTCAGGGTCTAATGAGGCCAAAATATCATTCAACATCAGCACTGGGCTTTCATACAACTGTTCACCCAACGTTTGGCATATTTCACTGTGTGTGTTTGTAAATAGATTGACATATTTTGCATTTTATATGTAGAAATAAGATGATGGAAATCCAAGCCTGACACACTGTCTCTGGTAGTTACGGAGTGCTGCTCTCCATATGGGGTTAAAACAACGCCTTGGTTTGCAGTCGCTCTGCCAGTTGTATTGATTAAAGCTGAAGAAAATCTGTTCCATCAGACTCGTTGGGAGACAGAAAAAACGTGGCTGAAATGTGTCCGGTGTAGATGTGCAGAAAGATGGAGCGACACAGGAGAAATGATGTGTCATAGGTGTGGGGGGGTGGTGGATATGTCAGTGGTAGATGAAACTGAAACAGTGTGTTAAGACTTCAATATATAGAAATCGTTTCTGTGAAGAAGCGTAATGGTGCTGGTATTCCAGTGGATTTACAGCTTTGACCTAACAACGAGAAGATTTGGGGCTGAAATCACCCAACCTCCCTACTTCCTTATCAGTCAGCGCGCAAAATGCAAGACCTCACCCCTAACCCTCATCAGCTAGACATGAATCAGGCTGTATCCGTGCAGATCTGTAATCTTGTGCAGCTTAAATGGACGGGCGGTCGCCACTGTTGCACTCCGTTTGACCAAAGTCAGTCCAGGTGATTTAAGAGTGAAGCTGGACAGCTGTTGGACTGACGTTCAGCTCTCCTCCGTGGTCATGGCTTTGGCATCAGCTACACCAAAGAAGGAAGAATAAACGTCGCTGTCTCCAATTAATAAATCAGACTTATAGAGGGACACCTCTGATGGCTGGTTTGAAACTTTAATGAGTAGCACTCAACCTCAAAAACATTTATTTATTTTGCTGTAACTGATGATGTGAACTTCCACTTGAGACTCAGTTGAGTTGGATTAATTTAGTCTGTGTTATTATTATTATTATTATTACCATTATTATTATTGCATGAATAAATATGTGCTGCATATTTACTACAGCTGTGTGAAGTCTGCTAAAGTGTGTGTGTGTGTGTGTGTGTGTGTAAACGTCTAAGAGGAAATCCTGTTGTAGCCAGGATGGATGACCTCGGTTGTTTCAACAGGACAGGAGGCGATTCGGGGCATTAAACAAACACACACCCTGATAAAATCACATCAGAGCTGGTTGGTGGGACGGGAGGAGAGAAGTTTGGCTTACTAGTGGCAACTTGCACTGTTTCATGTCACACACACACTCACACACTCACACACTCACACACTCACACACTCACACACACACACACACACACACACACACACACACGTACACACACGTACACACATCCTTGTGGGCCTGAACACAGTTTTCCTCCACCTCTCTCTCTCTTTTATTCTTTCCTCTCACTCTCTACATACACAAACACACACACACACACAAGCCTGGCCGCTGTGTTGGAAACCACTGGTAGCTCTTATACTAGCAAATATAAGTGAGTATTAGAAGCTGTTATATTCATTTTACCCTGTTACAACACAGTAGGGATGTCAAAACTAAAACCGTTTATTTAATAGAAACCACAACCCAGGTCTAGACTCGCGACCGCAAACAACAACTCTATCATCATTCCTGTCGTCGTCCTCGCTGACCACAGATTCTGGCACTTCCAGAAGAAAAGAGGAAGCTGTTAAAATCTTAATCAGGTTTTGCCTTGACACAAACCACAACCTGCCTGCACAAATAGCCTGCCAGCCGGGTGTGGGATGTGATGTGGTTTCATCAAGTTAGCTTTCTTTTTTTATTTTTAGCCGCCCTCCTCTGCCTCATTATGTAGCACAGATTCTAAAGGATTTCACCCCGAAAGGCGTTTATGCACTTATGTTTCATTAAACTGTAATGATCAAGAGCAGTGATTTACTTGTACCCTCTTTCCCTCAACCTGTCTTATGTACTTGAATTATTGACTACACTACACGTCTACACTTCCCAGAATTACTTTTGAGAGCTTGTCAGAACTGAGTGATACAGATAGTTTGATAACAGTATTTTCAACAGTGAATCAAATAATAAAAGAGTTCAAATAGTAAAAGAGTTGTTTCCATCACTTAAAACTTATCACAGTTTCTTCTTGAGTTACCTTCTGCTCCATTGAGGCTACTGTCAGTGGAGGTAAATTGGTATCTTTCCCTCTTCTGTGATGGATTTCTCTCCCTGTGTGATTGTTGATTGCTGTTGCTAACAGAGAGAGTGCTTGCTCTGTGCTTTTGAGGCGCTGACACCAACACCTGATGTTTACTGCAGATGTTCAAGAGCGAAAAAATCCTGCCCTTGGATTTTATGGTGTGATTCACCTTGTGTGCATTTATCTATTTATCTATTTGACGAAACAACACAATTTATCCTAAAGTGCAATTAAATATTACCATGCTGTTTCTTTGCCATACTGTCAAAGTGCTTTAGGATGTTTGTTTTTTTTCGTCTGTACGATCGGCATGAACCGTTTAACACAAGTAGAATTGAGTGTACTGAATATGGTATGTCCCTAAACCTCTAAATACGCCCCAAGCTTTTTAAATCTCCTAAATCCTTGATTGTGAGTGAGTGGATTGGCTTGATATTTGTTCACTGTGGCTGTGCGACCTTGTAGTTCAATTTGGAAGTTTTCCAATTTGTGCAAACCATCGGGTTTCTTCAGAGTGTTTGTGTATGTTAGGTTGTCAGCTGCTTAGCATGTGCTGAGATAATACTGCTCAACACTTAAAGCCGATGTCATGTGCCGCCCCCGCAAGCCATCCTAAAATCTTACAATAAAAGTTATTACAAATGTCCTAGAATGTTATTGCAGTTGTCTGACCCCACCATTACTGCACATAATCTTTTTGTTAAAGCTGCCAGAGGCAGTTGGCTGGAAGAGTAAAGAAAAAATCCAGAATCTGAAAAATATAGCCCTCCCTTTTGAAACTCTCTCCTCTCTGTGCTAAGCTCCTCCAGCCAGATGAGCATGGTATGTGCAGTGCTTCATACGTGCAGCTCCAGATCGTCATTGTGATCCCAATGCCGTCTCCTGCGCAGGAGCAATTTTAAGACAATTATCATCCTGTTTGTGGACCTGTAAAGCCATTTGAGATGTTACACTGTGATTCAAAGCACTGGCATTATCTCACTACAGTAACATGACGCTGAATTAGCCACAGAACAACAACTTTTTTTTGCAGGATTTTCCACCGTTGAATCAGGCTTTCTTTCACTGGCATCTGAGGGGATGTACATGTGCATGTCCATTTGTAAACCAGCCGATAGGAACGCTGTCTCTTTGAAAGGATCTGTGATTGGCCAAAGTCTCCTGTCATGAGCTAGATTTTCTAAAAATTGGAAAATGGAGCCATGAGGAAGTGCAGAAGTCTAGTTTTCTCTCAGACCACTCATATTACAACATGCTGAAAAGCTATTATGAAGCCTGATGACACCAAAAATAAACTGCCTACGCCAGCTTTAATACCCAGATCTGCAATCATGTGACTCCCACACACAGAGAGAGACACCCTTAGCTGAACTAAGACCAACAATTCTCCAAACAATTCTCATTAGCTTTATGATTAACTACAGAGCATCTGAGCTTTAACAACGTCAGCTCAAGAGCTCACGTGACCTGTTATCCTGAATATAATTGTTTAATTTGTTCAATTTTTGAGCTATTCATTACTTTGTTTTGAGGGTCGACACTTGAAAAGAGATGGATATCCCATTTTTGGAAACACTTCTTTCCAATTATCTCTTTTTAAACCACTTGAATCAAGAGCAGTGATATGGAAATGGATACGCACACACATACATACATCATCTTCCCTTCTCTACCTTTTGTCTCTGAGTGGAGTAGAGTGATGTTTTGAGGAGAGGGAAAGGGAAATGAAAGACGGAGAAAGATGAGAGACTGCTGCAGCAGGAGACAATGAGGTTGACGAACAGAAAAGAGGCAGAGAGCTGGTGGAGGGACAAGAGAGAGGGTGGTGGGTGGCAGCGGGAGAGAGTTTGAAAGAGGAGTGGATGATGATGTTGGGGAGGGTGGGAGGTTGCAGATGAGGAGTGAGCAGGATAACTCCAACTGATGGAGTGAAATGAAACATGAGATCATGAAGATGAAGGCAGTGTGTGAGAAAAAAGATGAAAACGTGCATGAGAAGATGAGCAAATCTAAGGAAAGATGAAAACTGTAAGCAATATAGGAGAAACTGAGGAAAAGTAAGAGAATAGGAAACCATGACATGGTCAGAGAACATGAAACATGAGAAAATGTATGAAAAGATGAAAGAGATGAAAAAGAATTGACAGTTTGCTATACCCCTCTCTCCCAAACAGCAATTATCGCTTAGAACTGGTAACCAGGCACAGCAGGGTTTTCACAGCAGGCTGCAGTTTGAGCCACACAGAGTTAAAATGGTGTTGTATATTTCCGAAACAAAAAACCCAACTGCAAGGAGTGAATTAACAATGTGTGTGTTTGCCTGCTCTAATGCAAGCCGCAGTCATTAGCATGTGTGGCTACTAGCTAACAAGTCAGCTGGAAGCATTCAAACATCAGCTGGAGACAGTAGCTGTGTTATTACAGCCGGTTAGCAGCAAGGAAAGACAGAACAAAAGTCCCAACAAACTTAAACCATGAGCCATGTATATATATATATATATATAAAAACTGTATGTCTGTATGTCTGGCGTCCATGAGTTCCTCCAGTCTTGACACATTATATAGAGTGTGTTTTGTGTTGGAGTGCAAGGTGCAGCTGTGGACTATTGATTCTTGTGCTTAAGTCTGGCAGCAGGTCCTCACAGTGTTTCACTAAAGTTGGTGTACTCAGACACACTTATCTCTCAGCTGCTGCCCTCCCAATGCAAACATGCCTCATCGTTGGCTGGCTCTCTGCAGCGCACCGCCAACCAAGTGTGTAAATGGCTGTTTTACATAATTCTGCTCTTAATTGCAGGATGGGAGGAGGATAAAACAATAAAGTGGGAGATATGTTTCTGAAAATGAAATCAGCGCACGGTGCTCCCTGTACAGTAAATGTGACATCAGGTTGGCCTGGAGGGAGAAAACCCACATATGTTGCCCCCACGCTTTCTCACATGCAAACACACACACACACACACACACACACACAGATACACGAATGATGAGCACACACACACTAACACGCTTCTCTTGAGACCCTTTCTGTTCTGTATGTATGTATGTGTCTGCGTGGACTGAGAAGAGTTGCTGCCAGATGTGGCTGCAAATGAACAGCTGTTACTCAGCGCTACAGCTGCCTATCTTGTTGCCACGACACCCTGGCTGTTGCCTTGGTGACCGGAATTCCACACAACATACGTTTTACATTCGGGAAATCCTGCCATGTGGAACTCGGGTTCAAGTCCTAATGTCAGCCCGTGTTCCTGTGGGAGCGGGTTTGATCGGCGAATGCTGGAATTATAGATACTGGTCACGTGTGTGGGAGTGTGTAAACTTCCTGGCGGTGCAATTAAGTGCATGTTCTGACAGTGGAAGTGTGAAATTGGAAGCATTATAGATGGGTGGAAGGAGAGGCAGCAGCATCGAGATGGAGGAAGAAATTAAATAATGGACATTCTGCCAGGGAGACAGTCTAACTTACTTACTGAATGATTGGTTGATGAACTGGCACAGACAGACTAATGGCCGAGAAATAGAGAAATAGGCTTTATGCAGTGTGCAGACGGTTAGACATGGAGAAAGGGAAAGAAAACAGAAAGGTAGAGCAAAGAGAAAGAGGCCAGCATGTGATGGAATGAATAGAGTGTGTGTGATTGTCTGTGGTTCATTTTAATCCCTCAGAAGGACATGCAGCTGCCCAGCAGATCAGCACAATTATGTTGTGATTGAACAGTGTCCCATCTCCCAACATGCATCACAAAACTCACAAAGAAAGAAGCATGCTCAGAACAAGTGTTCGCACAGTGCTGAAGGCATGCTGGGAAATAGCAATACAAACAGTCACATTTGTGCTCACAAGCTCACACACCTCCTGGGATTCACCTGGGAGCAAAAAACACTTGCAAGCACACACACACACACACACAACAGGCAGATTGGGGGCATATTGTGATTGGAGGGAAACGCATTCCTCTACAAGGTGTGTGTGTGATAGGCCAGGATTAGGCAGATGGAGATGGGGGGGGGGGGGGATAGAGGAGGCACTGGGGAGGGAGAACGGGGCAGAGAAACAGAGAGCACAGTACATTACCTATCCTCAGCAGGATACGAAAACACTCCAACCCTGGAACCCAGGATCCAGCACTCACAGGAGACCGCACAGCAAATTACAAAATGTACTTAAGCAGGAGAGGTTTGGTGTGAAACAACACAGTGCAGCTAACACTTATTTTCATCATTGATTAATGTGTCAGTTATTCTATTGATTTGGTTACTCTGTAAAATGTCAGAATATTGTTTAAAACGGAGATCACAAAGTGTTTTTACCAAAAAAAAAAAAAAAAACACCTATGTAAAATATTCTTCTTTATAACGACTAATGAAGACGCTGTGACGTCGGCACACTTCTGACAGTAGAAGAGTCCATATCACACGTGGAAATGGGGGGCAGCATTGGGCACTGAAGGCACCAGCGACACCTGCTCCAGAGCAAACAGACAGACAACTCCAGATTAGATCTTGACTTTGTGGGGCTCTAAGCCACAACACACAACCAGGAGGGATTAAAACCTGATTTCCCAGGACTACTCCCAAAGGTGGAGTATTAAGTGAAATTGGATTCCAATCCTTTCCTGTTTGTATCTGTGGATGTTAAAATACAGCTCACAGCTTTAGAAAAGATGCAAGTTAGATGCACCTGGAGCAGCCTGGAGGAATCTGTTTTCTACTCGCCATTTTTAGGGATATTTGCACACAGCTCAGTCTGCAGTCTAGACACTCCCTGGCTTCTCCTAAAGTAATGACGTGCGTTTGGCACAGATGCTCAACAACGGGCCTAACTCCATGTCACGTCCAATTATTTGCTTCACAGAAATGGAACACGGGTAAACTAAAAGACAGAGCTAGATGTATACAAACATGAAAATTATGTTTGAACATTGGACAAAACCTCGTGGCTTTGGCTATTCACTGAATTATTGCCCGTGTAATTTACTGATGATCTCAGTTCACGTGCAGTCTGAACATACACACTTGAGCCACTTGTAGTTTCCTTCACACAGTAAAACCAAATCAAATATGTGCAAAACCATAATTAACTGGCAGCAGATGAGAATATGTGCCACACAGAGCAGTGTTCCCGTGAAAAGTTGGGCTTTGACCATTTTGTCACATTTATATTGTCTACTGAAATGTCTCACAATTCAATTCTGATGATGTCTAGAGGAAACCAAGTCTCTCCTAAGAATCTCTTACATGAATCGTGTAGTTAGCTTGATTTATTATGACTAAAAAAACATTTTGTACTTGTTCCTAATACTTACCAGGCTGCTTATCACCATCTATGTAATTTATACTTACTTTCATTATTTGTGGGTTGGCAGGGTGAATTTATTCCGATTGGTCAAACACCCTAAAGTTGTTCCCTTGCCCTGCAGGGCAAAGACACACGTTTGATGAACACAAAACCACAGACGTCTTATTTCGTATTGTTTTATATCCTGGAACCATCCTGTGAGTCCACCGGCTGTGCCTGGCTGATGATGAGTCCAACTGAGATGTAAATTCAAAAGTGTCATTCAGGAATGTCAGGCCGTCCTGTTTACTGTCATGATTATTCACCACCACCGTGTTGTCTCTTTGACACAGCTGGTGTCCATAGAATAAGCCTCCAGGAAGCGTTTCTGGCGCAAAACGTCTCTGCAGTAAAAAGATGAGGTCAAATTAGATTTATTAGATAGATCTAGTCTGCACAGACAAGACGTGTATTTTTATCTCTGACGTATGAGTGTGTGTGTGTGTGTGTGCGCCAGATACAGTATATCCTGAGTCTCCAGTGCTGTTGTCTGTTTTTTTTTTTTAGGGAGAATCCTTGGCTTTTATGAAGTGAGCAATTGTATTTCACCTTTACGACAGCAGAGGTGACTGCATCGTGATGATTTTCCAATCGCACACATTTTTATGGAAGTTAAGGTTGCAGAGGACAGGGATAACCCATCCTTCATTGCATGTGTGCAATGATGAGTGGCCGTGTGAGTGTCTGTCTGTGGGAGAGAAAGAAACAGTGTGTGTGTGTGTGTGTGTGTGTGTGTAAGAGAGAGATTGTGTGTGTGTGTGTGTTTCTTAGCCCAAGGACCTTCTGTTCTGTAATTAGTTTTTCCTGTGGTATGTTTTCCATCCTTCCCTCTCTTCCTTCCTCCCTCCCTCCCTCCATCATCCATCCATCCATCCATCCATGCAACAGATTGCAACGGTGATTCTGGAAATCCAGAGGATCAGGCCACACACACACACACACACTAACACACACACAGAGCCATATGAATGTAATCAAGTCTGAAGTAGCACATGCCAGGAGTGTGGTGAGCCAGAGACAAGAGAGAGAAGATTTAGGTGTCTTTATAATCTGTGTGTGTGTGTGTATGTGTACACGTGTGTGTGAGTGTGTTTTTTTTATGTGATCCCTAAATAGGGCGCAATAGCGGCAAGCTATCTAATTTTCAGGACTTATAGTCACAAAGCCAGCTTGATTTCACCAGCCGGCAAATCTCTGAGTGTGTGTGTGTGTGTGTGTGTGTCTGTGTGTGTGTGTGTGACTTACAGACACATGGTGAAGATAAGCCTGTAGGCCCAGGTTGGCTGTGATTCCACTCTGATTTCACTCTAACCCTCTGTGTGTGTGTGTGTGTGTGTGTGTGTGTGTGTGTGTGTGTGGACATTTCGTCCTGTTTGTCTCTTCATCTGTGGCTCTGGATGTGCCTGTATGCATATTTTGTGTGTGTGTGTGTGTGTGTGTGTGCGTGTCCCCAGAGTTTGTTGCACATTACACATCGCTGCCTCACAACACGCTTTGGACTCCCAGCTGTAAACTCCCACTCCTGCTCTTTGTAAGATGTTTGTTTGGATGTCTGATTTTTGTCTAAAGCAGTTTATTGTAACAGTGTGGAGACAGCTGATGATAAGTATCATTAATCAACAGCACTCTCTGCTCATATCTCTCTTTTGCGTTTTTTTCCCCATTATATGTTCATTTCACTGCTACTCTCTCAAGCACTTAGTGATAAACCTTTTCAGTTAAAAGCTCTTATGAATAATATCGCCATCATTATTTAGTATTCACCTCAGTGAACTGGTCCAAAACGTGCCCCTTACCTCTTCTTGTCTCCTCTGCTCTCCCAAATGATCCTTTCTTGCACCTCAACCAGGCTCTCGTCATATTTAAATTCAGTGTTTGTGCCTCCTTATTTCTCAAGGGGATTGATTGCATTAAATTTGATTCTTTTCAATCAGTGTTGTTACGGAAACAATGAATTGGATAAGCTCGCACCTAGTAGCACTGTGCAGGATTTTCAAGCGCTGCTGTAGAGGCAACATTTTCAGATTAAATAAATTCAGGGCAACAGAGCAATTATCTGATATGGAAGATAAAAAGTAGACATTATTTTTTTTGCAGGTGATAAAAGCAAGAATCGGGGGAAGCTGAGAATGTTGAACTGCAGAAATTATCTTCATGAAAGTCAAATCGAGCACTTGTTGGTAAACCAGTGAGCTGATTGTCATCACAGAGATTTTACACTGAGATTTTCTCCCCAACTGCAATTCAATTCCAGTTTCACGGATGTCCTCTGCATTTTAATGCAAACTAATATCACCCCCATAACTATCGGACTGTTTAGCTGGCAAACACTGATGTGGTCAGAGAAGGCGTCCAGTCATGGCTGGAATCAGCTTAAATGAGGCTTAGAGTGTCGGTGAGATGCTCGCTGGGGAGGAGGTAGAGTTTGACCCTCACCTCTTTGTCCTTCCCGCTCTCATGGCTCTCATGTTCGTATCCTTGGACACTGAAGGGGAATACAGATGATGAGGGGTAATGTGAAGTGCTCTGCTCATCGCTCAATCATTTACGCTTATCGTGAATATTTTATACCCCAAACAGCCCCATCTCCACCCTGCCCTCCTTTAATCTCTTGTCTTCCTGCATAATTTTGATACCACCTTCCCCTCACATCCTGACTTGCTCTGCTGTGACCACACCCTGCGGTATCTCTCTCTCCATCTTTCTCTTGTTCAGTGCTGTTACATTATTCTTCCAGACTAGGTCCTTAGTTAAAGGTCTGTGCTGTAATTGCAGCAAGGCGCCTCCCTGCTGAAACACTGTCGCCCCACTGGCAGCTGTTCACTGATTTATTTGGCTGAAGACATTTTATTCACCATCAAAATGATCGAGGCAGCCTTTGGGGCCTTCCAGGATTGAATGCTTGTGACAGAGAAACTTAAAATTTAGTGTTCATGTATGTCTGAGGATGTAATTAGTTTGTTTACTTCAGTAAAGCCTCAAAATATTAGTGCTGGAAATGATTTTACTGTATGACAGTGGTAAGTTAATGGATTCAGTGTGTTTGTTTGTAAGCTTTGTTGTCAACAATTAACATTTTAGAATTTATCGTGCTGTTATTAGACAGGAGACACTGGGAGATCAAACTGGAGTTAAACAGCATGCATGCTAGTCCTTTAAGCCACAGTGAGTCAATCAGAGGGCTGACCTATAGTCAGACAACCATTCAAGCTCACATTTACACCTACAGGCAGAGTCATCAATTAGCCCAACCTGAGTGTCTTTTGACTGTGGGAGGAAGCACCCAGAGGGAGCCCGCACACGCACTCAGAGACTGTAGAAACTCCACTTCCATCTGGCCAGCAGGCTCGAAGCAGGGACCTTCTTGCTGTGAGGCAACAGTGCCAAACACTGCACCACTGTGCTGCCTCTTTAGGCCACAGTGATATTGCATCTTTAACTTTGATGTATTTACAAGAAAGATTTATTGGAGCAAGGGTGGTAGGATTTTTTTATGATGGAGCACATAGTTTTAAAAGGGATTAAGAACCCACTTACCACCAAAGAGATACCCCTTCAAGCATAATAAGCAGTGGGTGGAAACCAGTGAGGAATTGCTTCTGTTGCCTCTTGAACAACTGAATAGTGGAGTAGGAGGGGGATTCTTGCAGAGAAAAGTATGAATCTCTATGTGTGTTTTACCCTCTCATTAAAGTGCCTTGCTGTCATGCTGGTGACGCCAGTGTGTTTCAGAGGCGACATATGTTTACTCTCTCCCTAGACCAACAGTGAGAGTCGTTAGCCTCAAAAAGCGCAGTGCGAGGGTGTCAGGCCTCACCGCTGGCTGGCCCTTTAGGGCGAACAACACTCCGCTACCAACCCAAAATATAACTCCAGCAACAGCTTTGCAAAAATACCCAAGCCGTGATATTTATTAACATAGGGACACAAAACAACCAAGACACCGAAATCAAAACCACAAACAGTCAAAAGACAATACCACCAAATGAAATCCCAGGCTGAGGCAGCAGGATCAGCGGTGTGCAAACCAGATGTCTCTTTTCTGCGATAGGGCCTGGAGCTTTTAACCACTTCCTTACCTGGTTCAGGTGCACCTCACTGAGGACTGATCAAGAAGAAACTGGGTAGAGCGAGACAAAGGAGGAGAGCACGTACACATACAACCCAAAACTTCTTCTAAACCAATCCAAGAAAAATATATGGGAGGTATAGTGTAATCATTCAGGTACGGTTTAAACTTTAAAAATAATCGTTTTATCGTATAAAGAAGCAGGTAAATGATTATTTTGGATCAAAATGACATCCGGAAGTTGAACCTGCATTGCTGTGAGCTTTTTTGTTTTTCGTCCCAACTTTTCAGCAGCCTTTAGTGATATTCCTCTTTCCAAATCAGCTACAGACCAGGTTTTTAAGGTCAGATGGTGTTATTTAAAAGTAAATACTCAGCAGCACCTTTTGCTTCCTTTTGCCGTGTTTCTCCATCTCCTCCGTTGTGCCATTAGGACGCAGAGAGCAGCGTGTCCTTGGTGGTCAGGTGACGAGTGTGACATCACTGCTATTGAACGCCTCTCCCATATTAAATATGACATGCAGAAGGCGTTAAGGAAAGTGTCACGCATATATGTATGCAAATCAAAAGTCCACTGTCTGTGTGTAGTCTGCATCTCATCTGCTCATTCTGTGTGTGTGTGTGAGTATATGAGGGTGTTTGAAGTGTATGCATGTCATGGTTTGCTGTCTGAGCACAAACTTGGGCCTAGGCTACAGCTGACCTTTTATGGCATTTGAACAAACTCAGGACGCACACAGACACCAACACATGGCTGACCTATACTCTGCATAAAACATGCACACACACACACACACACACACACACACACACACACACTCACTCACTCATCCATATGCAAGTCCACTAAGTTATCCATAACTCGGACCCTAACAGACGGTTAAGGTTAACTTCCTGTGAGACCCGTGGGGTGGTGAACCTCTGGCTTCTTCTGTGGCTGTTTACACACATCACATTATGCTCCTCATTACAATCAGTGGAGGGAGGGGTGGAAGTGTGTGGCGGATGAATTTATGTGTGGGTGTGTCAGCGGAGGGTTAACTGGACTAAATCGGGTGGAGTAGATAGATGCTATCTTCTCTGCAGGCTAGCCTTGACACCCTACTGTGTGTGTGTGTGTGTGTGTGTGAGTGAGAGAGAGCATGATTGTGTGTCTGCCTGAAGTGATTCACCTGCTGTCTGAGTCATCCTCCCACGTTCTCGCTCGCATATGCACACACCACACACAAACACATGCGTAGTGCACAAAACAGATGCACGTGCAAACACACAGCATGCGCCCAACTACACAACAACACATCCGTACTGTACACAGACGGCTCCCAACCTTGGTCCAGTGTGTTTTTAATGACGGAAAGCTGACATTATGTAATCTGCAGTGCGGCTGGCTATCTGTGCTTCCTCACTGCCTCACTGTAACATAAAATCAGCAGCAGCGATGAAACCATCTGCTGCGTTTGAGGTCACTTCAGAGGTCGAGCCCTTTTGGAAATGCCCTCTCTGTCTCACTGTTGTGCTGCTATCTGCGCCTCTCACATCTACCAAACAGTCACTTCTGCATTTCCACTTTACCTTCTCACTAAAGTTAATGAACAGGTTGCACGCATCACATTAATGACTACACAAAACAGACACATCAGCCACCTCATACCTTTTTTAGCTTGTTGTTTCACACTAAACTCCATAGCAACTTTTGACAGTTAAGTGTATTCTTTCTTACTGGCAAATAAGGATACCTCACAGAAACAATCCAACCTTTGTTCTGAATTGTTTGTGTCAACTGATAAATTCAGCTGCAATAAATCCAACAAGTAGCACTCATTTCCATAAAATTTAAACTTTTATACCTCTGCCTGTTGTTTATATGGATTTCTTCCACTAACTGGAGGGAGGCATTGTGCAGTGTGATTTGGTTTTAAAAGCTGATATTTTTGTCATGCTGAATTCACCAGTAGACTCCAATGATTCAGAAAGGTCTTGAAGCTGTACCAGGCAATATTTTAATGGAAGAAACCAACCGCCTTGTCAGGTCATTTTAGAATTGTGCAGCAGCAGAAAACAGTCATTCTTTTTGCCCCAAATTAAATTCTGGTGTCAAGCTTGGCTGCTTGTGGGAAAACATCTCTACGCACAAAAAAATTACACAGGAAATGAAGAAACTTGGACCCACCAACACTCGATGTTTTGTCTCTCTTGTGAATTTCGTTCACCTTCATAGCATCAGAGAGGGTGAATTAACAAACATGAGTCAGTGTGTGCAGTTTATTGATGTCTAGTTACTGGATAAAACTAATATGCCTCACTTGGAATCAAAATCTTATTCAGAGGACCTGTGATCACGATCAGTTAGGAAAGAAAAGAAAAAAAAACCCTCTGTGGTTCTGTTTGGTGTTTTCATGTTGACATCTGAAGCCTCACTGTCAGCTGTCAGACAGCATTGCACTCCTGAGCTGCTGTGTGTTGTCAGAAAATCCAACCAGGAAAACAAACATGTATGTCATGAAAGTAATGACGTGACTTTGGTAGCTTTGATTTTACACAGTACTTGAATGCACCACAGAGTAACATACTGTATGTCACCTGCACACAGACATGGCTGCCTTTTTAAATTCAAAATGTTCCTTGAAATTAAGCTTCAAAAACACCAGTGTGATCCTTGAAATAGTCCAAGGGTGAAGAACAGGCGACAGGCAGGAGGAGTTGTTGTTGCCAAGGTAACTGCTAAGGGATATCCAAATAAACAACGAACAATGAAATCTCCTTTTTGTAACCAAGAATGTAAGTGATGCACAAGTGCTACATTTATTTCTCTGATAATTCGGTCAAACATGCTATCTGTTCCCTTTTTAGTAGCAGCAGCTGGTGTACAGAGGGATCCATAGTGGAGCAGCTTGAAGTCATGATTTGCAAGGTGTGAATGTTTGCCGATAAGCACGGAAATATTAACCGCCAGAATTAACAGTGGGGTTTGACATGGCGTACGTTCACATACAGACAATATTGGAACATATTTGAGCTTCCATCCAGCCAGCCGGCTGATGGATTTCCAATGCTCTCTCATCTGTGCTCCTGCCACTCTGGGCGCTCATTGTCCCCCCCCCCTCCCTGTATCTATCTATCCTTCCATCACTCGTCCACCTCTGTCTAATAATTACAAAGAAAGGACAGGCCTCACAGAGATTAAAGATGACGCTGACATAAACAAAACAGCATGAAATGATACTACTTTGGAGCAGATAATGTCATTTCTTTCAGCTGACTGTGTTCCAGGCAAGAGCAGAGCAGGTAATTGAAGCGGGAAGCCAGCCCTTTAAACCCCCCCGCAGTGTCTCAAATGCAGATCAGGCTCCGTGATAATGTCTCGGCCGCCACGCTAGCTAATTACCTTGTGAATCCCCAAGGACCAGTATCAGGCTATACCCATAATGACAAAGTGCCACACCACACCTTGTCAAACAGTGTTTAAAACAGAGATTGGAAAAGGAAAGAGGTGCTTGAGAAAATTAAATTGGTCTATCCCCTGTGCTGTTGCTATCTGCTTCTTCATCTCACTCTTCTTTCCTGTCACTTCCGCTGCCTTTCTGTCTTCGCCTCCCTTTTATCTGCGTCTGTCAATGACCCTCTTTCCATGTTACATTAACATGCATCCTGGATGGATGGATTGTAATCAGGCAGCACAAAGAAGCATAAATCCACGAGTAAATGGATGCAGAATGCACCAAACTACTGTCATCTAAAGGTGGACGGGTGTGTTTGATCACAGTAGAAACATTTGTATTGTAGCTACTGTGCATGAGCAGAAAAACAACTTTAGTGTGCTGATCAAACCGCAGTACACGCAAATCAACCAGGTGTCAACCAAGTAGTGAAACACTGATCAAAACTGCATTGTCAGGATGGGAGAGCGGCAGGGAGAGAGAGGAAGGGGAAAGATGGCGTATCCAACGGTTATTTTGAAGGATGCCTACAGTTATATGAAGGATGTCAGAGAAATACTCAAGATGCGTGTTTAAGATATGATTGATCTACATCAGACCTCGGCACAATCCTCTGGAATCCAACACTCACGTTTATGCTAAATGTAAAAGTAGCGAAGGTGTCTGCTTTCATCTTCATGTATTATTTATGAATATGTATGAATCACGGTGACCCCTCTTTTCTCCTGAGTCTCACTGTCAAAGTCTGTCTTTTTCTTTTTTGGAACATTTATTCATATTAATATATTACTTTGCGTTGCTTTTTTCCCCATGATAGTAATTCAACGTATTGCTTATTATCACAAGCTGTTGTTTTTGTCTTTTCTGTTCTAAACATCTGGTGGAGGGTCCCTTCTTGGAAAGTTTTAGAAATTTCCGACGTGCAGGAAGTTTTGCATTTTTCTTTAGAAACAGCTGTTTGTTTGGAATAGTGCAGGAAATTAAAGGTTATGTATTGTAACCCTCGTTCTATGAACACTACAATGTATATATTATTAATGTTTAGGTAAGATTGGCATTAACAAAAGGGAATTAACTGTGCATGTGTGACAGGACACAAGCTCCACCAGCTCAAAACTACTTTCTGCAAAGGTGCAGAACGTTAGCATCTACACACACAGTCAGTCACACAATACAAACAGAATATTTAGGATACTAGTCTGAGAAAAGAACAAAGACACTTTTCTATCACCTTGTGGGATCTGGATCAGAGGAAAAAGACCTCACTGCACCACCCACATTATCTGGTTTTTCTGAACTGCACTCCTGAGATCACCTACATGATAAGCACTCCAGCACTCAGCCAACCCTCTTCCTAAATACTGACCCTCGGTTAATACGTTTCTAGAGGTTCTTATGAATGTTTCGGTCAAACAGTTCACAAATCACAAAGCACAGTGGGCCGTCCTCCTGCACAAACCTCTGTTCTCAGTCAGAGTGGGTTAAAGTTGGGGTTTAAGTGGATAGAAATTCCTCACAAGGAGTGAAAGACAGCCCACAGACACCCAACCTTTTTATCCTTTCATTTTGTTTCACTCCTATAACCCATGTTTGTTAATGCAACACAATGTGTCCCTCTGCTTCGCCTCTTCATCCCACGCGTCCATGCCAGCGCCCGAGTATCTCTGCCGGTCCAGAACGTTCTCTTTCCCTTCTCCTTACATCAAACACACGCCTCACACCTCTGTGTTCTCTCCCTCCGTCTACATTCATCCCCCACCCCTTTCTGTTGTATTTCGCCTTGTCCTCTTTTTTCAGACCGTTGTGCGCTTTCACAGGTAATACGATTAACCTCCTGATTCAGGAAAGGGAAAATAGCCTTTGCTAAGACCATGACATTAATCCTCTGCTCATAAGATTTATGTCTCTCTCTCTCTCTTTCTCTCTCTCTCTCTCTCTCCCCCCCGTCTCTCTCTGCAGCTGTGACTTGTGACAGCCGGGCTGTATGAGCAAGCCAGTAATGGACCTCACACATACATGGGTACATATGAACATTCACCTATATACATAATATCTAGACTACACACAAGCATAGTCATTAGCTCTTACAATACACACACATAAATTCAGACAACACAGTACACAAACAAGCCATTCACAAAAATAATGTGCTGCCAGAGGGGACTGTGGGAAAATGAGTTTTTGGATGGATTATTAATGTGTTGTGTAGTCTGGCCCTCTGCCCTGGTCTCTGCTCTTCTTGTCCTCTGAAGTGGCGTGCTGTCGGCGGTCCACAGTCCACACACGGCGCTCTAAATCCCATGGTTGATGTAAAAACATAGGATTAGTGGAAACACAGGCTTTCATGCCTATCCCAAATGTTTCGAAATCCATGCGGGGATTTGGCAATCTGACTTACTGTGGCCATCCTTAATTATGGGTTGTGTTGTGTGCAGCTCAGCGGGGAATCGTGGGGCTTGCAATTTAGTTGATACACATCACAGTATGGTGGTGAACTGTGAAGACAGAAAAGTGTTGGAGCTGTTTTGTCTGAGTCGATCACTGACTGGCCAAGAATTAATAAAACTACAGTTCTATGCTAAATATCAGGTCATGTCACTGTAAAACATTGCTGACTTTGTTTGAGTCCACGTGTGTGGAAGGCGTGAGGAAGCCGGGGAGGTTTGGTGGCCCTAAGTGTGATTGTTAACAAGTTTTGTGAGGGTACTGCGGGAATGAATTGTTAACCCCCAATTGGTTGTCAGATGTTCGACTAGCAGCCTGGTGGAGTACATGTGGGACATGGGGATTTTTGGCAGCTTTGTTACCCAGTCTCTCTAGGAATCTTGTCAATCTTGTAGCACGAATGGATGCAAATTCACAGAATACATGAAATATTTTAGCTGTCAGATCTGCCCGAGCCATGCAACTTTCTAAAGAAATGTTCAAAGTACAGAATGACTTCAAACTTTGTCAGTCATCACTCATTTTTAACTTGAATAATTCAATGCAGAATCATTGTTATGCAGCGAGGAGAAATTAGTAAATCTTTTAAAAGGTTTCTTTGACGAATAAGCATATATTTGCTTTTAGTTTATGGAACTGCGTTTTGGGACTTTTCTTCTCCTTCTAAAGCAGAGCTGGTCCAGGCAATAACACAGCAGAGTGAAGCTCAGTTTTGTTTTAAAGCCGAATATTCTGTCATTTCTTCCCAAAGTGAAGAAAACAATGTGCCACAGTGTTGTTAGAGTGGGACTGCTCATCTGGAATGTCGGAAATACAAAAGGGTCATTCCGAAATATGATTTTGAATGTAGTTGTTACAGTTGTGTTTTTCTGCTTCTTCTGGTGTGATCTCAACCAAGCATTACTCATATATTCTTATAAAACACACAAGACACTGAGCACTGTTTAAAGGGTTTTCACGCATCAATGGAGAAAACAAACATTTACTTGAGGGAAGGTTTGTGTGAAAGTGTGATTCTCCTGGAGTCTGTAGTTTGGACTGTAATGTTAAAGTTGGTTGTCATGGTTAAAAGCCTCTGTATTTGTAGAAGAAATGCAACTTGTGAGGGAACCTGGGAATCTTGGTTGTTACCGGTTTGTGGTAGCAGCGCTGTGCAGTAGGTGTTTTGTGTTTTGTGTTTTTGCGTGTTTACGTTGGATGTGTGTTTTTGTTGTCACCGCTGTAGGAGGCTCTGTGGATGCTAAATTGTAATTGCTGTGGTGTGGCTCTTAGTTGTGGTGCTGACATGTGGAAATAAGGTTTCTCTCACTCCCCATCCACCCTCTCTGTCTTGCTCTCTTCTTTTATCCCATCCATCTTTCTGCTTTGTAACAATATAATTTCTCTGGTGTCCTTCTCATCTGCCTCCACGGTCTCTTGTCACACTTGTTGCAGGGAGGTGTGAAAGCTGTCTTTTGTCAGACAGCCTGGAAGGATCTTGAAAGGCACATCTAAGTGGCCTGTTATTTTACCTCGTTGGGTGTATAATTTTAGTTTTCTCCTCCAGGGAGTGAAATATTGAATAACTTGAACTTCAGAGTCTTAGAAGACAACATCAGCTCAATTTAATTAAGGTGAGACACTACAGGCAAATACATCGCTTTTCTTTCACGGGTCAATTTTTAAATTTGGGGCTATTTTGCTTTTATAACATCATCATTTATCTGAAAATGTGGCGAAATAGTCTTTTTAATGGCTGCTGACAGTATTTTCTGATTGATCGAGTGATAAAATAAATGTTTTCTCTGTAAACAACCTTTGGGCTCTAATATGCCAATAAAAAAACAAAAATTTTGAACCTGACTTTATCCAATGATCAGATTTCTCCAGGAAATAATTAACACTAATTAATGCATGTTAATTAGATAGCAATTAAAAAAACACAAAATGATTATTATGCAAAAGAATATAACTGTCTTAATGTAAGTAATCAGTTGGGGAAGTTTCATGGTGATGTGTATTAGTTAACTCAGTCATCTGTAGTTTTGTGTTTTCTTGCTGCTGCTCTTGGTACCAAATGGTAGATCTGCATTCAGTGGAACTTGCAAATAGTGTTTGCAAAAAGTGCTTATAAGGGAGGCTGTCACATCATCATTACAGTACTTTAATTTCAAAAACAGAAAACTAAACTCACAAATTCAGTCTGATCATCCACCAGGTGTCTACAGCAAGTGACATGAAAAAAAGCCTAAAGAGTGTTTCAGCCAAACCTGGAGTACAGTAGAGCGAGTTTTCTTCAGGTACACCATTTTTCCTTTGAGCTGTTTCTGTGCTGTCAGATTTATGGGACACATGGTAAATATAATCTGAAAAGCTCATCAAGTTGCCTCTATGGTTTATTTAAAGGGATAAGTTACCTATTATAAAAGACAAGAAGAAGGTATCTGACAAATATTAGAGTATTCAGCCGGTTACATAGAAAGAGTTTTTCTGACAGCCTAGTGCTCAACCTAACTTCTGTCCTTTTTAAGTGTCATAAAGAGTTTGGCAGTGTTTTTGCAAGTGTGTGAAGCCAGAAGCAAAAGCAGAAAAGCCCAGAAATGCATGACTCCGGCACAGTAGTAGAAAACATTCAAATTCAGTCCTTGAGCAGCAATGGCCCAAAACCGTAAGTCATCCATTTTGAAGAATTTTTCCTGACTTTGATGTAAACAGTGGCTAATTGCAAGTGAAAGGTCTCTGGGGAGGATGTAAATGCAGAATCTGCAGAAGAGCTGCAGCACGGTCAGTGTGGAGCATGAACACCAGGAAAGAGCAGAGAAACGTGTGAATAATCCAATGCTGGTGAATGAGATTGTCAGAGATCAGCTTAATGGCTTCACAGGCAGCGTGTGAGGCGAACAGATCAATAAAACAAGCCCACCAGCACTTTTCAGGTGATTTAGAGGGTGTATGCTGTGTATGTATGATAGGAGTGATGAAACTCTGCTGACTTAAAAAAAGAAATCCCCTGTTAATACTTTATGCTGCTGATGGAGCTCATGCTGTCTTTGTAACCGATCAAAGCGGTACACAAAGCCTAAAGACCTTCGGCAAAGCACTGCAAATATAGTCGTCTTTTCGATGAGTAACTCGGGCAGCAGATTTTTGAGAAGCTTTAACAAATATTAAATGTATTCGTAACCAAAATATATGATTAATGATAAGTGACAGTTTTATTTATATAGCCCAATATTGCAAATATCAAATTTGCCTCAAGGGCTTTAGCATCTGTACGACATATGACACCCTTTATCCGTAGACCCTGCAGACAGCATGACACTGCTTTATAAAAACATAACTTTCACACATGCAATGTGATGTGTGCTTATTTTTAGTCCTGATTGTGACTGCTTAAAATATTTATTTTGAAATTGTGTCTTTTTCCATTTATCTGTGGTAAGATGGATGCATTTTGTTGCACGTAGTTCTCCAATCTGGCTCCTGGGTGTTGCTACAGCAACTGAAAGTTGAAAAAAAATTGGCTGTATCGAGCCCAAAGAACTTTTTTTTTCTGTTTTTCATCAAATCAGTATAAATCAAATGTTTTATGAGGAACATACATGTGATGTATTGTATCTCTCGTGCATCGTGGTGTGTAAATACTGCTGTAGCTGAGCACTAAAAATCTACATTTATGTAGCATATTTCATGAGCTTGAGTTCATAAAATCGAATGTAAATGTGGCGTGTAAAACAAACGTGATTAACTTTTATCTGCTGAGTATAAACTGGGTTCTCTCCAACTTAATGAAAAAGGTGGCAATCTTTTTCCATGTCCATGTTCTTGACAGGTGGAGAGATATGCAGGTAAAGTGACAGGCTGCCATCTAGAACATCCAAACAGGGGAGCAGGGCAGCAACAGGCAGTAATTGCTCCAAAATGAATACTCTCTGAACCAGCAGATCTGCAGCCCCTAGCAACAAAGATGCAGACGGGCAGGCTGGTAAATAAAGCAGGAATACAGCACAGAGCTGCCGCAGCTTTTACCTCACACCATCTTTCCGTGTCTTTGCCTCAGTTCCATTTAGATTCCAATTACAGGCTTCCGGGATTTATTTAGGGTTCATTTCTGCTCTCCTGCCCTCTATGAGATCATGTACTCATGAACATAACTTTCTCGCACTCTCATTTCGACTTCCTTTCCTCCAAAGCCACCCCCCTTACCCTCACATATGTTTCTTGTCCTCCTCCTCCCCCCTCCTCTTCTCCCTCCCTGCCGGCCGTCCCTCAGGTCAGCAGCAGAGAGTCTAGATGTTGCTTGTCAATAATTTAATAAGGAGGGAGCGCTCCCCTCTTAACCAGGGCTTTCAATTATTAACCTGCGCGTCCATGAGAACAGTATGTGTTGGTGCGCACACCTCACATCAGATGTGGTTGTACATTAGCCAGTGCGTATGTTTTGGACACTGTGTTTATGTGTGAAGCGTGATAAAATAATTGCCTGTCAAACGATGATGGAGCATGCCAGCTAAGCACGAATCGGTAGTTTCTGCAGCCTATGTTTGGATTGTTTAGAGGGTACAAGTGTGTATGTGGAGGTAGATAGCCGGGGAATACATGCCATGCATGTTTTATAAGGACCTGTCTGCACTGCCTAGTAAACGAGATGCAGACTTCATTTGTCTTGTCTTGAGTGTGCAGGTGTATACGTGTGTGTGCGTGTTTGTCCAAGCATTCGGCCCTCGGAGTGTTTTGAAGCGAGACTGTGCAAAGATTGTTTTGTTGTGCACATGCATCTCCTCAAGAGCTGAGATATTTAGGTTCATGCAGTTTTGATATTTGTCACCAGAGTTTAAGTGAGTGTAGGTGTACAATTGGTCATTAATGCAGATGTGTGAACAAGCAGCCGGGCTTCTACCTTGGTGTGTCGGTGTGTCGGTGTGTAGTGCTGTGTGTGTGCTTGTATCCTTCTCTTTACTTACTGTGTTTGTGTGTGTGTGTGTTTGTGCGCCTGTGCTCTAGTCCAGTGGCTATATACATCTCAATGAAAGGTGCAGCATCCATCACGGACCCAGCAGAGCTGTGCTGAGAGCTTAGTGGGTTAGTCAGGGTGCAGTCGGGCAGATGGATGTTGTTTATGGTTTCCAAAATGGATGCATGGTGTTTGCTTATGTATGTATTTAATTGCGTGCTGTAGGTGAGAGCGTTCAGTTACAATACGTGCAAAGACCCTCGGAAACCGAACATGTATGTTGAATGCAAATCACTCCTGTGTGCAGGAATGTAATATGGCCTATTGGCTGAGGTATTGATGTGTAGTACTAATATATTTTCAATCATAATCAAATAAGCAGGGGGATTGTTCCTTCTCTCTAGTTTTTCTCCGGGGTTGTTGAAGCCTTATATCCATAGCCTTATATCTTATATCCAGCCTTATTTTCCTGTGCGGATTGATTATGAATCATGGCTCCACACCTCTCCCAGACACAACAAAGAAATTTGTCCAGCAACTCGTTCACATCTATGCATGACCACGCACCTCGCCTTGCTGTGAATTTTAATTGGCTGCATCTGTAGGATTTCACAGAGGTGCTGCAGAGTGCCGATGCTGCAGTTGGGGAGAAAAAAGCTTATTAGCTCCTCACCTTTCAAAGCGAGGCAGGCGTGAGCTCTCAGAGTCAACACGATGCAGTGCTGCACAACAGATCGCTGCCTAGTTAACTCCAACAGCTACCTCGCCTTTGAAGCTTTTACTGTCAGTTGGCCAAAATTTCAACAATTGAGCATTTGGGTTCAGATTAGACTTTTTAATCTCTAATGCAGATTTTAGCACGTCTCCTTAAACAAACGTAAAATTCAACGTACTGTCAGCTATATGCTGCTAAGAATATAGCGTCATCATGCTCACAGAAGTGTTAGCTTGTTAGCTTTTCCTTTGAGGTCTCTGGACTTTGTTGTGGAACCTAATTAGCATTATGCCTTCGCTCTTCAGGAGGTTCGATATGAAGGTAGATCGGGGAGGTGGTGGGCATCCTTCTCTCTTGCCTGGATAATTTATCACATGCATCAAAGATGTTAATTCTATATTTTGCCGTGAACTTGAAAGGAATACAGTGATTTACCTGTCTTGTTAAATGTGAACAAATTGCCTAGAGAGTGCAACCTGCTCTTCATCCTTTGATGTGCTCACTGTTATCTAAGAGCTCTGAATATTGCTGTAATCAGTGGTGGAGGTTTAGAGATCGGGTGGTATTATTACACTCACTCTCTCAAGTCAAGCTTCATTTCCTGGCTGGCCTGGTGATTAGATGGGAAGTGGATACAACAGTCATATCAGGTATTAAAAACGTCCTTGAGCAAGAGAGTGAACCCTCTTGTATCAGGTTGGCTGCTTTTAGATGCCTTTTGTGCATACATTTATAAATCAGAGGATTGTTAAATGGCTTAAGGACTGCACTCATATAGAGCATTTCCATCTTGGCGAACAAAGAGCCTCACACAATTTATCTTTCACCTAGTATCCATCGCTCATCGATGGCATCGCAGCTGTCATTCAAGGTGCTGGAAGGACATCGGGACAGGAACACTTCAACATTTGTACAGGAGGAGTCACAACCTACAGGCCCTGCCATTACCCATGGGCACCCCAGACAAATCAGACAAATGCAAGGGAAGAACGAAATATTTACTGAAAAATCTTAAATCAAGAGTAATTCATTATCTGAGTAGAAACAGACTGGTAGGAGAGTCACCTAATCTAATTTCCCTGTTTTATAGATAAGAAGTCTCGATATTCTCTGCTCCTGTTTACATTTGCTGTTGCTGTTGTTGACTATTAACACGAATCCATGTCTGCTGAATGTGTAAGCAGGCAACTATTTCCTAATAATATTATCACCATACCAGCTTACTTCATAAGATTCTGCTGTTGCTGTTGCATACTTAACAGAAATTCACTTATTTTTCACTTATTCAGTGTCTCCTAATCCTGCTCCTGGGGACCCACTGCCCTGCATGTGTTAGATGTTCTCTGCTCCAGCTGAATCCTCCTGATTCAAATGATCGGCTCATCATTAAGCTCAGCAGAAGTCTAATAATGACCTATTCGTTTGAGTCAAGTGTATTGCAGCGCAAGCATGCAGGTCAAAGGGTGTCCTTGAGCAGGATGGGGAAGCACTGCAGTAATTAATGTCAGCGGCTTCTACTACTACTGTCATGTAAGCGACTATAAAAGAAGTGGACACAACTTCCGGGTGCTATGTGGAAGTACCTTAAACCTGCATTCTCTCTAATGGCCAGCAAAGGACGACTGCTGTGGCTCCAAAAAGTAGCCTGGTTGGATGGAGGTCTATGAGAAAATGACTCTACTTCTTACTTGATTTATTGCCTCAGTAAAGACTTCCATAATGACTATGTGTCACTGGTGTCCGTGATGTTAATTTTGTAAATTATGGTCCCATTTGGAGTAAAACACACATAGAGCATAATCCAGTATGCTTTAAGGTGGGACTACTTTATGACTAACTAATCAGAGACGGGGAAAAAAACTCACACGGCTGCAAATCAAGATGATGATGGCTGTAATACCAAGCTTGTGGTTTTGAAAATGCAAAACGCAAAGCTCCAAAACTGTAGTCTAGAAAACTAATGACAGCCGTGACAGTGGCTACGCTCACCTATTTCAATACAGTCTGTCGTTACTGCCACTCAGCACGTCCTGCACATGTTTCACATTAAAGTATTCACATTCTTTTTATTTGAAAGGAGAAGCTGAGTAGTGTGTATGGCAGGATATGGCCATGATGTTGCACCTTGTTGTTGCGGTCTACATTATGCTAAATCAAACTTTGAGCCATCATACTCCTGGTAAATTGAACCCCCTTCCCATTTTTTTTCTTTCTTTTAGCGAGTGTTTGCAAGAGACGGCCAATTTCTGCCTGTGCCAGCTATTATGTTAATAGCTGCTTTTGTTTGAAAATTTGCAGTTTTGTGTGAAAATGCAATTGAAGTTGCTTAAAATTCTAAATAGTAGACTACTTATTTTTATATTATGTTTTTCCCAGCATGCTTTTCTGGAGAAGTACTGTGGTGAGAGGTAGTTGAAGAGCTAGACTCTCAACAAAAACCGTAATGTACCTCTCCAGCTAGCTAGGAGCACTTATGTCTGTATGTTTGTACCATGTAAACACACACGCACACACACACACACACACACACACACACACACACACACACAAATGCACAGATGCATATTATACCGTAACCTACATGCAAGCACATGTGTCACTCTGATATGTGCATGCATGCCTGCACTCACGCATGCATTGGTCATAGAGCAGTTTAAGTACTTTCTCTATCATGCTCAAATCCCTACATGATGGCAGTCTCTCTCTCTCTCTCTCTCTCTCTCTCTCCCTCTGTCACAGTATTGCCCCTTTAGCCCTTGCTTTTGGTCTTGGTCACTGACACACACAGATACACACAAAAATAATACTCAGAATTTGTTTTTATGCACCAACATACACTTCATTTTCCATCTGTCACACACAAACTGTTAAATCTCTTTTTAATTTTCTCAGTATGCCGCTTTTATATAGCTTAGGCCCATAACCAATCACATGCATGCATAGATGCACACACACACACACACAAACACACACACACACACACTCCGGCGGTGCAGGCCTCAAAGGAGACAAATGATGGGAATGAAGTGGCATAAAGGGAGACATAAAAAATGGGGGGAGAGGGAGACAGAGAGCAAAAAAGCAATGAAGAGTGACACAAAGGGAGAAAAAAGAATGACACGATAAAGGGACTGAAATACATAAAACTAAGGGGGAGAAAATGACAGTGAGAAACTGCAAAAATAAGAGCAACAAACAGGAAAAGTAAGTGATAGTTGAAGAGAGAGAGAGGATTCAAAGAGATTTATGGACAGAAGGATAAAAATAAATAAAAACACTGGTTGGTGGGGGTGAGAGTGTCAGTAGTGTGGAGAAAAAGAGTGAGAAGGAGATAGAAATAGTTAAAAAGCTGCAACAGTGACAGATTGTGAAAAGGGATGACATGGTGAGAGAACTGCTCATGACAGACAACCATAGATAAGAATGTAACTAACTAGACATAATTTATAGCATATGAAATAAGACACCGCTTACAACACTTTCCTGATGCTTCTGTATGTTCCAGCCCATCAACTCCAAATCATACTTTACATTAAGTTTCTTTCGATTAGATTCCTACTCTTCAGGGAACCGGCAGGCACTGTGCTGAGAAAATCAACTCACAGTCTTCAGGGTGATGCTGCAAAAGAAGTGAAAAGGTCAAACTAGTCTTGTCTTACCATTTATCTTTGAGATATTTAAAAGGATGCACTTTCCCCAGAATTCATGATTGTGGTACCAACATTGAATTACCCAAAGGTAAAACGTAGTGCACACACAGGCAAAGGTGACAGTTCACCAATTTATTCTGGGCATGCCAACAAATTGGCCCAGTGGTCTTCATCCGAGCATGGAGGAAAATCCACCAAAGTTATTCTCTCAGAGAGCGATGTACCGGATTTCAGCACTCGGCACAATGACGACTGCTGGGCTGAATCATGATTTCAGCTTGAAATGCTTCACCTGAACAAGTCTGAAAAAATAGGAACATAGAATATATATCACAGGACCTGTAACCTTAGTTCCAGTTGTTAAATTATGTGGAATTCACCCTCACACATGTTCTCAGTCATTGTCATATTGTCAAGAAAAGATCCCTAGGACGTTAATTACCATGCGAGCCTCTAAGCCAATCACCTGCCAGCTCCTGTATATAAACCTGACGGACATTTTAGCATATTTGTGACATGGTGAGAATAAATTGTTAAAACTGAGATTAGTTAACTTTATTCTAAATCTTTTACCTCTGGCTGTGGATGTTAAAAGTAAAGTAAATGTAGAGTGACACTAAGTAATGATATGAAGAAGGGAACTTCGCTGCTGTTGAAGCCTTAATTAATGACCATTGTGAGCATGCGGGATCGTCAGCTTGACTTTTCACTGCACAATTTCATCCATTAATGTTATTAGAGAGCAAACCCCGCTGACTATTTTATGAAGTGTGTCAGTGCACGAGCCATTAAGTTGGGAGTCTCATTTAATTCAGATTTGCTCGCATGCCGTATTGAAAGAGCTTTGCTGGATATTCAGATGTAAAGGGAGGGAAACAGCTGGTCTGATCACTATGGTGTTTTTTCATTGGGTACCACAAAAAGAAAAATAATTTTTAAAGACTCATCTGACTTGAGAAGAATCTCCACAGCAACTAAAATAGGCTCATTCAAAATGTTATTAAGTACATTTTTTAAATTTAAAATCAGGCAACATCATTGGGAAAAATGTGATTTTGAGGTTTGGGCCATGAAATAACCTAAACAGTTCATGAAAATGCCTCTTTGGAAGAGTCTAACTAAGATCTCTTCATGACATGAGAGCATGTGGTGATTGTAACAGTGTTACAGCAGAGAGAGTAGAAAACAGTCCATAAGAGAGGAGCAACAAGTAGCAGGACTTGGGAGGAAAATCAGCAATGCAACAGGCCACTGGAAGTGAGGACGGCAGACTGCAGGCCAAGAGCAGATGAAAGCAGAGAAATATTCTATGGAGGGTCGGAGATAAGAGGAACACCAAATGATGGAGATGAAAGAGAAAGAGGGGGAGAAAAAGTGCGGCAGAGGGACAAATGGTATCTGAGAGAAGAAGAGAGCTGGAGACTGACCTTGAGAAAACGTGGGCAAGGGAGGGGACACATGAGACAAAGGGAGTAGAGAGACAAAAATAGAGAGAGGAGGGTACAGAGGAGGAGGAGGAGAGCTAGAGCTGAGAGAGTTGGATGTGCCTGAGGGAAGGTGAGGATGAACTACAGTCTTAAGTCCCTTTCACACATTCCCTGCTACCCTGAACGTATCCAGACATTACCCACTGGAGCTGTGTGTGAGAACGCAAATGTTCCAATCAGCTGGACCGGACATTAATCAGACTTTACCCTGCCAGCTCCTTCGTGTAGAGTCCGAGTGAGCCCATGTGAATAGAGCAGGTGATTGTCTGGAGAACTCACAGCGTGCAAATGGACGTGTTGAAAACCTGAAGACCACAAACATCCATTTTCTTTTCTGCTGCCCGTATATTGTTTATATTGTTGAGCCCAAACACTGTATTACTGATTTCAAAGCAAACACAGTCATCATTACGGACAAGTCGGTGTCCTTGGCCACCATTTTTGATTTTCAGCAAAGGGAACCCTGCAATTTCCACAGTGTCCTTTTTTGTGTCGTCTCGCCTCCTGCACGCTCTCCCAGGTCCCTCATCCAAACAGGAGGTGAGATCACATCAGCACATGTTGTGTGTTACCTGTGTGAAAGGGCAACTGTGGACAATGTCCATACCGGATCCTTCGGACACAGTCCAGAGCTCATACGAGAAAAGGGCTTTATAAGCAGGGGGCATAAAGGGATGGAGAGAGTGTTTAATTAACTACAGTCAGTTTTCAGACTGGAGTCATCACTGCATATTAGTGAATTAGAATTTTTGTTCAATTAATCTTTTCAGTTTATATAAGTAACTCCGTTTGTAAAAATTGATGATGCTGAAATGAAAGTATTAATTGACACAGATTTATCAGAGTTATGATCAGATTTTGGAAATGGCACCAAAATGAACTGTGATAGTCTTCAGAGAGGCTTTCCACAAGGTTTTGAAGCCTGACTGCAGAGATTCTCTCCCATTCAGCCACGAGAGTATTAGTACGAGAGTATTAGCGGGGTCACCGATGACGGACGTTAAAGGCCTAGTCCGCGTTTCAGTTCATCCCATTTGTATTGGTTGGGGTTGAGGTCACGGCTCTGTGCTCCCACAACAAAGTTGGAAAACCATTTATTGATGAATCTGGTATCGTGCATGTTTATTTTGTTTGTGTTGAAAGTACATTTTAAAGTGTAAAATATCATTGATCGCATGAAAATGTTCGATAATTTGAGAATTATAAAACAGCCCCTGACTAAAAGCATGTTGAGCTCATTCAAGCCTTTGAGTATGAATGATGGATGATGTTATGCCATGTTGGTTTGATTTGGTTTTGTTCGTGTGTCAGAAAGTCCAACAGCATCTTAAATAAGTGGGGAAAAAAAACATTTTTCATCAAGTAAATTTAATTTTTCATCGGACCTTATTTCTACTGAGGAAATAGTCTGTATGAAACTTCTTGACAGTGAGGTCTGTGGATTATCCGGAGTAATTAGGACACGGATTCTGTTGGAGATGTTGCTGTTGAATATTTTAAATGTAATTATCCAGTGCTATGAGCACCGCATAAGAAATTCCATTCACCAAATCTGAGAACCTGAAATAAAACAAAATCTATCTCCAGAGCTCCATACTAGTGGATATAAGTGAGGTTGTTGTTTTCCCTGACCCCTTTAAGTGAGTGAACAAAGTTTTTTTTCTTAAAACAATTTAAAAAAAACAGTGTACGCTTCTCTCTCTTTTTTACCCATTACTCTTACAGGCCCAACACTCACTGTTGTAGTTACAAAATAAAACATTTCTATGTGGAGTCTCATTTCCAAGAACAACATAAAGAGGGCAGCAGCTTCACCGCCCACTACATCAGTTTAGCTTGTCTACCCTGAGGCTGATAAGACCATCAAACTGGAAGCATAATGTGGCGACATATTGTTGGAGTCAAGAGGCCAGCAGACAGATAATAGGAAGTGCGATGCATCGTGCAAGTGAAAGAGCAGAGGAGAGGAGTTCCTTTCCCGTGGTGAACATATGTTCATCTTAGTTTTATAGCTTTGCTTCGCTGAAGATTTCAATATTATTTGCCTTCAATACTTGTCAGTATACAGCATGTCAACGATATTTAGCCTTTGACAGTGATGACACAGCGGGAACTTAATTAAAACATACTTTTCCTGGCTTATTCGTTGTCAATGCAAAAGGTCTTTACTGAATGAAATTGGATTTTCAGGTAAACTTCTTGAGCTCCTGTCGGACAAACTAAAAGCTAGAGGAACGTTTACCTTCTAAGATGATGGATTTTTAGCCGTGTTAGCAGCTTTTCTCTCTGGATGGTAATATGTGTGTGTTGGTCAGCCCACCAAGCTGCTCCAGACTGAAACATCTCAGCAACTGTTGGATTGCCATGAAAGTTTGTTCAGAGATTCGTGGTCTTAAGGAGATGAATGCAAATGACTTTGTCGATTCCCGGACTTTTCCTGTGGTGCCATTTATCCGCTGAAATATACTGACTGAATCAGCTCAGCTTTATTGAGCCTGTAACTTTTCCTCTAACGCACCATAAGGTTGGCATTTATCATTTCCAGTGAAATGTCTCAACAACTATTCAATGGATTGCTATTGAATTTGGCACAGACATCACCGTCCCCTGTAGGAAGCATCGTAGTAACTCTGTCTGTCCCCTGACTCTAAGGGTCTCACTCAGGGTGTAACATTTCATGTGATCCATTTGTTGGACAAAACTGTAACAATCCCATCATCCTCAGCTGTGCAGGTTTGTGCTAATTAACAAACTATTAACAATATACCTGCTTGGCATTGTGAGCGTGTTTAGCTCTGAGCGCTGCTCCAAGTTACCCTCTGTATGATTAGGTTTCTGTAAACCTCTCTGTGTCTTGTAGATACATTTTACTTGGACGGGGGTGATTTTGCAATGGGTCACAAGATAAACTTCATGCAGTATTTAGTTTTCAAGCAAAGTCACGTTTCATGTGAGCGTATGTGTGTTGTTTAGTGTTTTTCTCTTTTAATTTACACATGCATACAGTGACAGAACGGTGTCAGATCGACACGTGAGAGAGCGTCAGATGGTCTGGAGGAGGGTGAGAGTGAGAAATGTGAAGAAGGAGAAGGAGACGCAAAACAGAGGCAGGAGGGCAGGGAATTAAAGTGGGAGGGAGCGGGGGAAGGGGAGAGAGGGAGAGAGGGAGAGAAAGGGAAGGGCTTCGGCTGATGGCTCGAGTTGAGGAGATCCGTCTGCTCAGTGTCTGTCAGTTCAACAGAAGAGAGACTGAAAACAGCTGGGGGCTCTCACTGCGCGTGTATGTGTACGTGTGTGTGTGTGTTACTGCCAACTGCCAACACAGGCCGCCCTGTGTGTGGTGTATGAGAGAGAGAGAGAGAGAGAGAGAGAGAAATATGGGGGGCACGGCAAGGACAGCCAGAGATCAAAGACACACCAACATACATGCACACACACACACACACACTCACACACACACAAACCAGCCTGTTTTGGCAGCGATTGGTCAGCCTGCAAGACAGTTGGATGTGATCTCGATACCTGCAGAGATAATAGATTCAGAGAGGTCACACACACACACACACACACACACACACACACACACACACCACCTGCAGATGGCCAGTCGCAGCAGTTCTCACACTCTTAATATGGTAGAGCTGTCATCACTGCACCGAGAGAGAGAGAGAGAGGGAGGGTGAGGGTGAGGGTGGGGGTGATGAGGTGATGGGAGGGGGGTGTAGGTTGTTGGATATAAATTCACTGGTAGCGGGGCGAGCGAGAGACAAATAGAAATCCCGGGTATGAATTGAATTGTAGCAGCGAGCGAGGAGAGATTGTGTCCTATGTAATTTCAGCCTATAATGTGCTAGTACACAGTGTTCTGCCCTCCCTCCCTCCAGGCCTGCATCCATTTCTTCTCATTTCTCTTCATTTCAAAAACACAAAGAACGCCAACTCTTCCCGTCGCGCTGCCTGTGTGTCTCTCTCTCGTTTGCATTTCCAACATTCCCCTCCTCACACGGCTCTCTTCTTCTGTTTTGCTCTAGTCTGTCTGGCATCTCTATTGCTGTTTTGTTGTCTCACTCTTGTTTGGAGATATTTTCCATCCTGTTCTTCCACTCGCTTCGGTTTTATTCAGTTCTGTTCTGCTTGCCGCTGTACTTGACGCTTTGTTCTTGTTGTTCTGTTTTGTTCTGCACTGTAGCTTTTCCCCTCTCTGCAAACGTTTCTGTCTGGGCCTCTGTTTATTCGGGGTCTCTTAATGTGTCCCAAGAGGGCCGGCTGCTGTTTCATTAGCTTGTGGAATGTTGTATCAACAAGTAACCCTCATAAGAAAATGCTATTGTTTGCATTTATGATACAAGTAAACTCAAGATATGTCTCTTTCTTTTATATGGTAGCACATTCTCCACTTTTGTAAAAGGGCTTTAGTTTTCCAAGCACGGTCAAGAGCGGAGCCGCCCTCACGGTCTTCAGCTTCACTGTCAGAGTTTTCTCCAAGTCACAGATACATTATGACTCACCCAATCAACTCACTCGCATTCATCTTGACATTTACATACTTCACGGAGGAGTAAAATGTTTTTAGGGATTCCTCAAAAAAGAAACCTTAAAACAAGCCAGCTTTCCCTACCAGCAAGTATCGACAGAGAGAGAACTTGGAAAGTTTATTCTTTATAAAAGGAAAGAACATACCAAAGCAAATGAACTGCAGCAGCACTGCAGCTATCAAAGAATGATTCCATGTTTTAGATTAGTAGCTAAGCTTCACAGACAGGGGTTTTGTATCAACTTTTGATAATTAAGAAATGTGTTCACACCCCTAATTGAACTGTAAACCAACACTATGTTATTGATAATGGATGATCTAGGATTATATTCAATGGTGTTGCTTTTATAAAGCTGCGTTCTTTGCCTGGACGCTTTGGTTTACATTACTGAATGATTGTGGTCATGGCAATTTAACTTTGGTGAAGGTGTGTTTGAGGAACGTAACTGGAAGGGATAGTGGGCTGGAGTTTTACAAATGTTGAACACTATTTGGTGTCGTGTCTGGTGATCGGAGAGCTTAATGTTCTATTTGTGAACACGCTGAGTTTGTAAGAGTAATGAATCTATGAGTTGATCACACTTGTCAGCTAATTGTTTCTATATGTGAGTACTCCTTCAGAGAGAGGGAGGCTCTCCTGTGGATTAAACGCTTAGTGTTTGAGTGTTATGACAACTGACTGGGGGTGTAATGAGGATTCATAGGAGGAGGTGGGTCTACAGGGATAAATGTGCTGTATTCACCAAAATCACGAGCTTCCTGCCTGTGAGTGATGATCTTTGATGCCTGTTCACTGAACAGTGAGTTTTGGCTTCAGCCATTTTTACCTTTTAGCACCATATAAATTATTGAACACGCCCAGAGGCAAAAAAATATTCATTTTCTGAATTAAATACCTGATGATCTCTGTAATGGAAACATAATTTAAAATCTCATGATGTTCAGTTCTTGATCAGTCAGACTGCAGATCTCTTCCAAACAGAAACACACACACATGTGGAGCCCAGTTGTGTCCCAGAGACAGTGAAGGACAGCATTTTGCTTCTGATTCCAAATTGTATTGTGTTTTTTTTGACAAGTGATGACACAGAAATGTCTATTAGACATGTTAGATATTTTCCAAACTTGGGTGCAGTTGTGAAAATTTCAATAGCAATTAAAATGAAGTTCCCTTGTAACACTTCGAGGGCCTCCAGTGATGTTTGGGCCCCATTTCTGAGCCGCTAATTGAATTCTGAAAATGTTTTGTTGGTTGTTTTTGTACATATTGAATGCCAGCCCCCCTCCTTTCTCAGTCCCCCTCGTTGTCAGAAGCAGAAGCATTAACACTGGTGTTCGTCTCCTGATCTTCCCTTATTAATTTGTGTTCAGCTTTGTAATCCGGTTACTTGCCACTTGCTTCTCGTTCTGGCAGAAAATATCAGTAATTAGGGCTCAGTGCTTGGCTGGCCACATTACTCTCGTCTTAGTGTTTTACTGAAAAGTGCTTGTTAAAATGGACCCGCATCTCTTTGAAAAGATATGAGCCAAATCCACCCCCATTGTTGGAATCTACCCGTCTATCTCAGTGATTCACAGCCTCAGCCAACCCAGGAATGAGTCACAGGTTGATTTTTTAAAAAAAAAATAGATTAAAAGCAAATCTAATCTGTGAAACCTAATAAAATATGGTTCCGACTTTGTGATGAATTTGTTTTGCTTGTAAAATGTAAAATGTTTCCAGCTTCTTGGCCTCCTCCTGTAATTGATAATTAAAATCTCTTCTGCCGTTAACCACTTTGCATATTTATGGCTTCAGTTGGCAGTCACATGGCTTCTGTTTGGGCTGTTTTCAGGCTTGGAGTAATCAAATTTAAACTCACCTGCTGTAGGTCTGAATTTTTATTGAAATACGTGTTAGTTGGTTAGTTGACAAGTCGACCCTAGGAAAGTTATTTAATTATGTCCCATGAAGTATGCATAGTTAAGATACGTGTTTTGCACACATGAAGACACAAACGCACACTCACACCGACGAAACGGTTTCCTTTGTGCAATAAACAATTTTAGTGTACCAGGCAAGAGACGAGAAGCAGATCATAAAGCAGCAGCAGAGGAGGCACGTGCTTGTAAGTAATCACTAATGGGCTTATGTCAGGACTGCTAAACACACCTGAATGCGGTGTGGGTGGACTAATAGCAGCAGTCTCTGGCAGCGTGTGCACTCAGACAGCATCTTCCCAGTCGGAGCTTGGCCTGCAGCCGAAGAGAGGCCCGACTGAAAATGGGGACCAGAAAATAGATCCTGGTGATTTCTGCTAGATACGTGTAGCAGGACCGCCGTGCCAGGAGCAGCTTGGGGTGAAAATTGAGATGAAAAATGAGAAGGGCTGCATGCCACTATCCTTAGTCACACTGAATCAAATAATAAGCCAATCAATTAGTTGATTGACAGAAAAGTAATCCATAATGTTAATAATCTGATTGTGTACTCTCTGCTTCCAGCTGCTGAATGATTTGCTAGGTTTTTTTTTTCCTGTTTTACATCAATAATATCTAGATTGATAATGAAGTCACTCTGGGAGGTTGTGATGCACTGATTGATCACTAGTAAAAGTTATTATTAGTTTGATAACAATCCTAGAAGTTTATTTAGGAACCAACGATGCTTCTGATGATGACTTTGCAGATGATACTGCGAGTGAACGGTCACCTCCAAGCTGTGTTAAAGTCTATAGTACAGACTGAGACTAATGAACTGAAGTGTGATTGATAACGTGGTCAGGCAAGTTGTCTCTGAGGATGTTTTTCCGGGCATGCTTTCCAGAGTTTGTGGTCCTCATGATCATCGGGAATAAGAAAGTTTCACAAGGACATGACAGAATTGACTGAATGTTATTGGATTGGATAATCATCCACAGTGTTTTCACGTCAGGGGCTTTAGTTTGGCTTTTGGTTGTCAATGTCAATCTTCTTCAACCTTAAGACGACACTTGTTGTTGTTGCTGTCAAATTACATCCATCAGCCAATTTCCCTCATTTCCAAGATTGCACAAAGGGAGAACATGTGATATCAGTGAGAACTTGACTGGATCTTTAGAGGAAAAGCTTGTAGTTGTTGCAGTGGTTTTGAACCAGTCTGCTGTCATCATGTAGTACCAAACAATCTTCACATTTCCGTCCCACAGTATCACTGCTGCACATTCCCTGATTTAACAAACACATGAGAAAAGATACTTATGTCAATTTCTTTTTTGAAATCTGATTATTTTCCCAATTTTTGGCTTGTAGTGCCCCCTTTGCCTTTGATTGTCCTTTCCACCAATATTGGATAACCATCTAATTTGTTCAGAGCTACATCTCCTATATCTTGATCCTTTTCTCCTCTTTCTTTTCTTGAATAATTCCTTTTGATGAATATCTCGCTGGCCTTTGATCTGTGCAGCAGAATTCAAGTGTATTGAGCAGGGGAAGCACATCAGATAGGAAAGGCAAACTCTTCAATGGAACTCTGAGGAGAGCCGCACAGCCTTGATCAACGAGGCTGGGACATGAAAAGAAATGCCTGCACATGAAGGAAAGCATGGAACAAAAGCCATTGACTGGGATGATATGCATCCTTTTGTTTTTTAAAGATATGACAGACAAATAACATTTAATGCAGCACAGCATACGGACAGCGTCACACTCTGCTCTCTCCCTCCTTCAACCTTTTGTCCTCTCTGGAAAGCAGCACAGTCGATCTTCTTTAAGTGAACTCTGTGCAACTGCCCCATTCATTTGCTCTTGAACATGTTATTTGCACCCAGTCCTGTACTGTGGGTGTTGGTGCCTTTGAAGAATGCATGTGTCTGGTTTTGTTTGTATACTGTAAAGGAGCAGCTCAGAGCCTGAGCGCCAAAGGTGGGCTTTTGAAAACAGACCTAACATACAGAACCTTCTGTTCTGTGCCTCAACGTCACTGCTGGGGCTCTAGTTATTTAATGTGTAAACGTAGCCCGCAGTGGGAAGGCTTTTGTTTATAGATTGTACACCCAAGCATCTCTCTTTGTGCATTATGCCGGAAGACCACCTGAGAAAACTTGTGCAAACACACAGAGCTGAACTTTTGTCTTTAATTTTGGTTTATAAAAGGAAGGTTTTCTCTTTTTGGCATCATTCTGCGTCCGTATTTTTACAGTCCCATAAATTTGACACCAGGCAACGACAGCCACAGTAAGCCACGTAGTAGCTTTGGATGGCTTTGAAAGTGTTGAATACCTTGCTCAAGGGCACTTCTGCAATATTTGTTGGAAAGAACATCTCTTGTTCACTTTTCCCAGACATTTCTAGCCTGTCTAGGGGCCTTTCTCACTAAGCAGGATTACAAAGTTATCTGGACACCATGTAACACCCAGAATAGCTTCTTTTTACTTCAGACCGTGTTCCAGCTTTGAAGGGTGTTCTGGGTTTTACTCATCAAAGATATTCAGTTAACTCTGTAATCCTGCTTTGTGAGGAAGGCCCCTGGACTCAAACCAGCAAATATTCAGCCAAGAGCTCACTCCTCTAGTCTCTGTACTGCCAGCTCTGAGGTCAAAAGACATCAGAAAGTGTCGTGGAATGTCATATGTCATGTTTGGTGTGTCATGACAATGGATCAATGGGAAGCAGTCACTGTTTGTTTTCATCCATCAGATTTTCATCCATCAGATTTTCATCCATCAGATTTTCTCAGGTTTTTTTCTGTGCTACTGTATAAAACAGCGTTGAAAGACCAGCGGATGTGCAGTATTCTATTGCCTGTGAAATTCAGGTTGAGTGCTTACTGACTTAAGCTTCAAAAGGCTTTAGTTATAATCTATGCAAGGTGGAGAGAAAGACATTTACCGTATGAACTTCTTAATGTAGCAAAAGGGATATTCATAGAGTAGAAATTGAGAACTAGAGTAGATTCCACGATAAATATCATGTGATTGAGTGATAAAGATAATAGGTGTAATGCAAACTATGTATTCTGTACTGTGCTGTATGTTTTTTTTTTTTTTCCGTGACAAATGTGCCAGGCTGGATTCACCAAACTCTCTAAGCAGCACAAACTTGTGTCTCAGCCTGATGATTTCCTCTTGTTCATGAGGACGTGTGCAATCATGAGATTTCATCATTAGCATAATCAACACCCCTGAAATTCCCATATGAAGCGACATGTCAGGATTACTTGAGAATTTTGTTGCAAAAAAAGAGAACATTCTTGCACGAAGCTTGTGGTGGTAGAGGTTACCGCAGCGACGCAATGTGATTTGGGCCTTGACACACAGACCCTGTTAAGTGGATGCGTGTTGACCACCCATCTTTACGCACCGCTCAGGGTTGTGCACATGGAAATAAGAGGGACAGCAGACCTCATGCTTAGATTGCCACAAGTCTGTTTTAGCTTTTAGGAAATCATTTTTATCACAGATTCATGGATGACATACCTGAACAGGTGGGAGTTGAAAGCTTTCTACACTAAGGTACCCTACAATTTCCACAGCGTCACTAAATTGCATATCTACTACCTATTCATTATGATAACAATGGCTTTTGTGTAGAGTATCATGAACCTTATCATCCTCTTGATGGTGCAAAGGTGCCGGTGTGAATGGGAAACTCCTGTTTCATCTATCATCAAAAGGACAATAAAAACCTGATTAAAGATGACTATATACAGCAGAAGTCATTTAGTGTCAAATACCAATTACTGGTGAGTCAGCTCTCTCATGCTTATTGTAAATCTCTCTTTCACTCTCCCTCACTCACTTACGCACTCACACACACACACACACACACACACACTCACTCACACACACACTTAGGCACAATCGTCACATACTGCTATTGAATTGTATAAATGCCCCAATCAAGCGGGTGAGTAAATGCTAAAACTCTGCATCTGCTAAAACTTTTCAGAAATGAATAGCAGCAGACTTCTTGGGGGATAGTCCACTGTTCATTTAGGAAATAATTTAGAGGGATTTTGAAAGGGTTTCATAAGCCCAGTGGCCATATCATTTTCTCAGCCAACCGAGGATTATGCAGCCCAATTCAACTCAAGTAAAAGAAAAAAAACATAAAATCACCACTGCTGCAGTTAATGGGTTGTCAGCTGACAACATGGTAATACTGAAAAGCCACCCACCGTGTAAACATGCCAGTTACCTGAGCTGTCAGCTGCTCATTAATACGACTCTGAAATTAAAAGTTAGTCTTTTGGCTTTGGTTGCTCCGTCTATCACACCACATACCTACCTGAAAATTAATGCCAAAACATGATTATTAAAATTGCATTTTCCTAACTGGAGATTAAAAATAATCTTTTGAAATTGAAAAAGCCCTTTGGCAACTTAATTTTTCACCAGTAGTAAACTGAGATAAATAAAAACTGGCTAACTTGTATCAAATGGCCCCTTGCTGTGTTTTGTCCTGCATCTGAAAATAAAACACGACCGGAGCAAAATGCTTTAAAAATGAATGTGTTATTGTGGTTTGATGCATGTTTGAAGCATGATGTGAGTAAAATCTCATATTTAACCAAAGTCAGAACTCTCTCCATTGAGACCCTTTTACTAAAATCTCCCTATGCAAAGAGGTCAAAATGTCACTTTTGTTACTTAATAATAATTAATACATTGATGAAAAGTGCTTTATCTCTTGGGACGTGCCCGGTAGTCTGTTTTGTCACGTCACTGACACATTTCTGAAATCTCGTCTCACCTGCAAAACAGAGGGGTGACGGAGAAAAGGCAGTTTGAAATCACATCGGGGAGCTTTTCACGCAGAGCATTTACCAGGAAAGCCACAGTTACATATTTGCTGAGATTGTTGAGGATGCTTCCAGCTGACAAACTTCTCCAATTTTCCATTTAAGTTTCTCCAAACGACACCCTGCACTTTATGCTGTGAGAGCTGCAGTACATCTAATCAGGCAAAGTCTGCAAGTCTTTCAGTTTCAGTTGGAGTTAATTCAGGGGCACTCATGCGCAGCACAATAATTCCTGCAGTAATGTGAAAACTTTTTCGTCTTTTCTGCACGAAATCCACATGTATTTGGGAAGGTTAACATTCTCCGGCATGTAACATACCTATTTGTCCTAACTTTACTTCAAGATTTCATACATATGAATGAACCTCTAAAGCTTTCAAAAGAAGTGACCTGAACTATCTAATATCAGTAATATTTAGAGACCGTTTGCTTTCATTTGATTCTGACAATCATTTTATAACGTATAAGTCATTTCTCATTCAGAGTATGACTGCTTCAGTGCAGAACAAACATCAGTGCCAGCTCTGATATATAATCACACATTATTACTGTTTATTTAGGTTAAAATTGTTGGATAAACTGCACCCATTTTCCACTAAGATCATCATTCAACATCTCTGGATATAATAGAGCAGCTACAAGTAAAGAATCATCAACTATTCTTCAGCTGCAGACATCATTAGCTAAAATGAAAATATTGACGCTGATGGATTTAGATCCAACGTGTGAAGAGACGCGGAATAATGCAGTATTTTGCAAGTGAATCCTCATAGTGCGAAATAAGAGAGAATGATTCTGCAATTTCCTGCTTTTCACCAACGTCTGTTGATTGGCTTTGAATTTGTCAAAGGCTGTACCGTATATCTCATTTTCAGCTGTATTAGCATCTTTCTAGTAACAAATCCTCACACCCACACACACAGACGCTAGGACCTTTTGACTGCCAGCTAACAGTAACTGTGTGTGTGCAACCAAAGCCGTCCTTGTGACAACTAATCTCCTCTTTCCTGTCCTTCCACCGCATTGTTGATCAGTGTCCTGTTGCTGAAAAGCCAACGCAAAATGCCATGATTATGAGCTGTCAAATGCCAATTACCGGTAATTCAGCTCCCCAGTGTGCGGTGGATGAGACAGTCACTCAATGCCAGCCTTCCTCTGCCTCATCTTTTCTCTTCCATGTCACATTTGAAGAATTCTATCGTTTCTTTTTCCTGTGTGAATGTCAGAGTGTCTGATTTTTATGGGTGTTCACCTGTTTAACGACTGTGCTGTGCGTCAAATATGTCAATCCACAGTGATTAATATTACACACTGTAGCCCTTCACCAGTCGTGATTCCAGGTACTAAATGTAAAGAGTACTAAATGTGATGAGCTACCTGCAGAAAGTGGCTAAAATCAATGTATTTATTTTCCCCTCAGTTCTAATTGGTTTCTTGTTGTCTTTTTAGCCCACTATTTTGTTTCAGCATCTCACAACGTCACTGTTTTAATTCAGGTACTAACTATCTCAGGACTTTGGATATTGTTTACATTGTTTTATTGATCCTGGGCGTGTAGTAAAGAGAGAAAAGGCAGTATCAATTTATGTGGATGGCGCCTGCATTCATTCACCATCACCATCTGTTGTTTTCAGACTTTGACTGGTCCAGAATTTGTCTCTGGTGTCTCATAGATATTTATATTTGTCTGTCACCAATGTCCTCCCATTCATCTTCATGTGAAAATGTATTTGTTCTCATATTGAAATTCTTCTCATAAATTTACAACAATGCCACGAGCTCCGCTGTGCCAGACTGTGATTAAAACTTTCACTGCATGAACATTTTAAAGCTCTTCTATCCCTTGTTAGCAGAACAGTTATATCAGCGGCCTTAAGCTTAATTTATGCTTGATCGCTCAACACTCGACTGCTGTCTCTCGACAAAAGATGGCAGGTCTCACCTCAACTTGTATTTATACCTGAGTGACAAAAGCTGGAGGACACAGAGATGATTAAGTGAAGTGATCACGCAGTTAACCCCGTGTACTTGCAGGTTCTGCGGAGACAGATGTTGTTTCACTGCTGAATGAACACAGAAATGAGTAGAACTCAAGTGGCCTATTTTATATGTATATGGAGGAGTCATTTAAGAACAGAATTTCTTATTTCAAGGAGAGTGTGAGTACTGAGTGGTGACTAGCTGCACCAGTGCGATTTTGAAATCACTCATTTCTATTGTCAACTATAACTTCTCTCTTCTCATTGGTGGACTCTAGCGTGTACATAATATGAAGAGGTGAGGTGGTGCGTGATCCCGCAGGTCTTATTAGCATTACAACATATTCAGTGTAACAGTTCCTGTGTAAAATCACTAAAATTCAGAGGAATCAACACATTTCCTGTGAAAATACTTGTTTCATTTGAGAGACGAGAGTAACCATTAATTAAGCTTTTGAGAGGCAGGCGAGATATCTTCTCTTTTATCAAAATACCTCATGACATGCTGTCAGATGTAAATAACCTCTCCACTTCCTGTTATCTTCTTCAACAAATATGTCCAATTAAGAACTTTACCACTGACAAATAAACACTCATAATAACCCTACCTATCACACAGGCTTCAGTCTAATTTGTTCACAATAATTATGGTGTAAAATAATTTGCGAATTTGATAATGATACAGTGAAAGAAGGGAGCAAATAAAAACATTTAGCTTCATCATACATTGCTGGTAGAGTGTATGTTAAAATAATAAATAACTCCATAGCAGCTTTTTAAATGTGCTATTTCTTTACATTTTAGCATTTGTTGGCAATCGAGCAGATAAAAGCTGACATAGCTGACATCACGACAGGCTAACAAAAGCCCCCAAAACAAAACAGCTGTAGTTCACTGCCCTCTATAAGCATGTGATTTGCCTGTTAATGTGGATGAGTGTGCACATCATCAGCATATTCCTCACGTCTATGCTGCATGCCCGTCTACATGGGGAAGCGCCACATAAACAGGCAAATGCCACAAGCCTCTAAATGTCAATTAACTGTGATTCATCTCTCTGGTGCATTGGGAAGGAAGCAGTCTGTGGCCATTCATTTAGCCACCTCCCCTCTTTGACTTTCCATTTACGTTTAGCTGAGGCTCCAATCCACTGAGTGAAACAGCAGAATAAGCCGCAAACTGTGTGAACATTGGGGTTGTGAGCAAATAATTGGAAGGACTGAAAAGATTAGGGTCATTGTGGTGCACTGACACCAATTTCCCTGATATCAGAACATGCGTATGTGTGAAACGCTCCTCGGAAAAAATAAAGAACATAACCACAGTCAACAATTACGTGTGATTTCACAGGGCAAAAAGTTTGCTGTTAGTAATTAAGTGTAACAGTGGAGACAGTGTGGGCTTAAAAGAAGTTGCGGGAGGGGGGGGGGATACACAACTGGACTTCAGCTCTGTTGTAGTTCCAGGGTTTCTGAATTGAAGATAGAAGAAAGAAGTGCTGTGGTTCTAGTTTGTCAGAAAGTATTGTTTTTGATGTGCCTTCTGGAACGGCAAATATCAAAAATATCACCATGACTGCATTACAGTTCAGTTAGGGCATAAACATTCTGTAGTTTCACCATCTATTCTCTTTCTGTGAGTTTGTTCAATGGCACCAGGTCGACCTCTTCTGTCGGATAATCGGCAGCTCTGTTAAACCTGCACACATTTTTCTATTTGAAGGTCTTTTTTGAAAAACATTTTGATTTTACTGAAAAAGGAAAGACTCACTGAACTGAACTGATGTGAAGGATTTCAGCACTAATAAGGAAGGACTCACTCCGTTATGACAGTAATAGATGTACAGAGTAGAGTCCTGACTTTTAGTCTCTAGTATGGGTCAAGCTCCACTTGATCCTAGGTTTCCCATAATGCAACTCCACAGCGTCCTCCAAAATGCACGCTTCTTTCAGACACTATACGATGCAGGCCAAGATCTCTCAGGGTTATCATTCAACCCCCCCCACGCACACCGGCGACGTTATACAGTGCAACCATTTTCACCATTTAAAAAAAATAATAACTAAATATCTGAGAAGTTTTGGTGCTTTACTTAAGTAGCCTGAAGTATTTTAGCTGCTAACTTTAGGTACCGTCGGCTAAAGTCGTGCCAGTTTGCGAGCATATTTAACATATTTCAAATCCAACTGTAGACAGACTATCAAGCTCCCTGCAGCTCAACTAAAGTATGAATTATATTATGTGTCCTGGACATAGTTGTCTATAGTTCTGCAAAATCAGATGAATAAAATGCTAAAGTTTAAAACACATCTACTGTATGTGTTGGCTCAGATGCTTGACCCTAAAAAGCGCCCGACAGAATGCCCACAAGTGTCAGATTTTTGCGAGCAACTTGGTCATGTAAGTCAGCATGAACTATAAGAAGACAAACTTTCTTTATCCTCGTCCTTTCGCTCATCTCGTCTCTCAGAGACGGTCAACTCCGTCTCCACGAAGCTTTTTGGAGTCGGGCTCTGAGGAAATGAATCATGTCTGATGTGATCTTATGTTCTCTGCTCCCTTTCTTTCGCTCTTTCAGTATTTTACTTTTTTCTTCCCATTTCTCTTTTTGGCCACTTTCAAACTTCCTCCTCTGTGTGGCCTCCTTTCATTCTTCTCCACTCTCTCTGGCTTTTAGTCATTCCTCTTTAGTGTTCCTCCAGTCTAGCCCTGCAGCTCCATCGCCTTCAGCCTCTCCCTGCTTTAGTCATTCCCTTAGTAACTTTACTTTTTAAAACCTTCCTGACTTTCTTTCTCTGCTACAGTTTTAATCCTTCCTCATACATTTTTTTCTTCCATCTTAATTTTTGCCTCCTTCACAGGGCCTTTTCATGCTCTTCCTGGCTTCTCTTTCTGTTTTAGCACTTTTAGACTTCAGCTACCTATTTTGGTTTTATTATTTTCCTCTGTGTGGAAGACGAGATTTCATTGACCACCATGACTAACCCAAAGATTCATGTGACTCATGGCTTTGGTAAAATCACCTGGTGCAGCTTTTTCATGAATAGCGGCCGTTGTTGATGTGCTTAAATAAGGGAAATTGATCTGTGTGTTTGTGCATGAGAGTAAATAAAGAGAAAACATGTGATGGAAGGAGAAGCAAATAACAGAGATGGAGATGAAATCTCTGTTAGTTGCGGTTATTTTTGTTGATTCAGGCTGTGGAAAAACTCGTCTGACAGCCAGTAGTCTGCATTTATGTGTTTTGCATGTGTGTGCGTGTCTATATTAGTGTGTGTGTGTGTGTGTGTGTGTGTGTGTACTTCTGTCCTACAGTTGGGATGAATAACTGGTTTGACAGCCCATTGTCTCCCTCAGGGTAGAGACTGTGGTTCAATGACTGACTCTGTCTCATATGCACTCATATTACAACTAGATGCTCTGATTTATGCACACACACACACACACTCGGATATACAGTAATCTCACACACACACACACACACACACTCAGAGTTAAGCATACATATGCCTTTACACAAATTTCATTCCTGCACACATGGGCGGAGATGTGGATGCATGCTGTAAATCCAACAACCCAGCAGCCCCTGTAGCACACACACACACACACACACACACACACACACACACACACACACACACATATATGTCACACTCTTTGTTAGTGTGACTGTGTTTTACAGCTGATTTGCAGGCTAAACCCCAGCCAGCCCATTCACCTCCATGCTGTGGCATGTAACATATTGTCCTAATCAATCCCTCACACACTAAGAGGCTTTTTCACTGGAACCACCCGGGGCTAGCTAGCGGTTAGCGAGTGCTTATCCCCTTTTCTTGTGTAGAGAGTGAGAGGCCGGCTTCCCGCAAGAATTTTATCTTTACAGGCACAGAGGCAGGCTGAGAGGGCAGAGAGCAAGGGAGGTGGAGCAGAAAAGACCTTGGTAGGATTTGATCGAGGGTCAGCAGGGGGTTCATAGCGGGGATCTGGATCCCTGCATGACTGCCAAGCAGAGAACAGTTAAAGGAGCAGGGGAAGTGCAGGGAGAAAACCACAAAAAGGCAAAAAGCAAAGCATTATTATTTGTTGAAGTTACTAAAGTGAGCATCAAGAGGTTTGATCATTGTTGCAAAAGGACTTGATTCCAAGGCATAAACAATCAGACTGTTTAGAAATGTCACTTGAAGCCTCGTATGATTGTATGTGGAAGCTGCCCAACACAGTGAGCTGCTGGACTCGGTCTAGATTACATAAATGAGGGATTACAAGTTCTCTGCTTCGCTGTCTCTGATCCCTCCTCTCTTTGTTTTTCTTTCTTGTTCTGTTTTCTCTCATTTTCACTCTTTTCTCCATCTCATGATTACAAGGATTACAAGTTCATTAAAGTTCATTAATGTGAACAAATTTCATGCAGCATATGTAATTTGTTGGCCTAATATATATGCAGGCACAACTGCAGCGATTTGTCTCACTGGCTGAGAGCTGCTTGTTGACAACTAATCCAAATAAAAGCAGCCATTGCTAAGAGGCAGGGACAATTCATGTCAGCTGCTGAAGTGCTTTTAATGAACATATTTTTCACAAGGTGGTACACAACACGGCTTAAGGCGCTTTAAAGGCAGACAGTATCTAGGTGTGCTTTTGTAATCCTGCTGTTTAGCAGAATTTGTCCTGTTCAGGGTTTCCTGCCGCTCTCAGATGCAAACTAGTCGAAGTTCCACTTAAAAGCTTCAAATGTATTTTCTGCTACATCAGTTTCATTTGTCAAATCCATCTGAAATTCAGCGGAAACCCGGCTCTCCTGTGGAGTGTATTTTATCACAGACACATGACAGAATCGGTAGCAACACTGATTTTGTTTGGAAATCACAGCCACACAGTGATTGATTTTTTGTTTTGTTTTCTTTTGTTTTTAACAAAAAGGTAAAAAGAGAAAATATAGGTTGAAAAGAAGACTTTCATCACAAGGTTTGGGGCTGAGCAGCAGACTACTGCACACAGCTGAGTCGGATGATCACAGAATAAGAGACGAAAGTTCCTTCATCCAATTTAAACTTGGTATTCTGAAACTGCCTACAGGTGAGCAGGCGCTGCACAGTGTTGAGACAGAGCTTGGCTCCAACCATCCTCCTTTCATCTCTGTTTAAGTTTGAGCGGACCGGGAAGCTCTCCTGGCCTGTTTGTGGTGAACCTGTGCCGGCCTAACTCACCGGCGCCGCTGTTTTTCATGCTCAAGCGAAGAGTTAGAGGTGCCTTCCACTGAATTTCAAATACGTTAGAGAAGCGGCATTGGAGCTGCCGTGGTTTTCCTGACGGCTCGCCCCCTAGCGATGCCTGGTGGTAGACGAGCTTTACTGTAATGAGGAGTGCCTCGCTGAAGGAAGTTGGCTAAGACTCTGCCTGAGGCTTGTTATCAAAGGCTCATGATTCAAACGTTTTTGTCTTTCTTTTGAATGAATGTGTCCCTGTTTTCTTTATAACGCTTTTTTAAATTCCCCAACTCTGTCTTTCTCTCTCTGTTTCATTTTTGCTTCTCTACAACCTTGTTTTAAATCCTCTAGAACACATTAAGGGGGGGTGATCCTCCCCTCTGACAAAAACAAAATGAGTGGAAGGGAAAAACAAATCACAGTCATTTTATTAAAATAACACCAGATTCATAATGAAACACTGAATATACTCCGTTCTTACTCTCTCTCTCTCTCCAGCTTCCAATTTAGTCTCTGTTTACTTAGTTTCAACACAAACAAACATGTTAGATTATTCAAACAATATTGGTTTTGGGGGATGACGCATCATCTCCCTCTTTGTCTCCTTTTTGCCTGCCTCCAGGTATCAGAGCTCAGAAAGTGCGGGTGGAGGAGGAGGTGGAGGCGTATCCCACCGAGTCGGTTGATCTCCGCTGCCAATTCATCGATGGGGGAGGCCGCACCAAACTCACACAGGTAGGACGATGAAACACAACACGGTGTCAGTAGAAGCTTTGGAGGCATCGAAGCTCAAAATGTCACAGTACGATTGACAGGGTAGTTATGTTTAATGGAGTGAATTCATTGGAAAAGAAATAAGGAGACAGCTGGTTTGTTTGAAGGTCAGAAAGGTCAGTCCGTCAACCCCATGACATTTTCCTTGAGCAGACAAAACCATTCATGGCTCAAATTATGCTTTGTTAAAGGAATACTCCGAACACTTGAAGTGACACTTGGTTCAAATATGTATTAAACTGCCTCATGACTGTGAGACTGTGTTTTAGAAACACAAAGTGAGTCAATAACTGTGCAGCATTTCATTTCTGTTCAATCAAAAATGTCTCAGTCACAACAGTTACAAGAGAAAGACGGAGTTTGATGTTGTGAAGTAGCAGACAGGCAGGCAGACAGGCAGGCAGACAGGCAGGCAGGCAGGCAGACAGACAGGCAGGCAGACAGGCAGGCAGACAGGCAGGCAGGCAGAGGTCCTGTTCACAGTTTTATCTCTGTTATGTTTAGTCACGTTCATTCATGCTATGAATATTCATTCCACTGAAATGACTGCAAATAACGTTAACAAACAGAATGTTAACTTGCTAATTTAACATCAGATGAGTCGACCCATTCAGCTTCTGCAGTTAATTTCTTGTCCCATAATTGATTGTTTGGTCCACCCATGAGTCTCTGCTCTACGGGACAGAACGATAATCGTGATCCATCATGAGTGAGCAATGCAGACAAAAAAAAAAACCACAGCTGTGGCTACGTCGCTGACTTCCTTCCTCACTCTCTGAAGTATCATCTTGTGTTTCCCCACAAGTCATAGCAACAAGAGGGAGAAAGGGGACACTGACAGGCGACCAAATGAAACATACCGTCACCTTGAATTAAAGCGGCAGAAGTCATCAAATATTAATATCACAACGTAAAACAAAAATTAAATATCTGGAGATGAAGGCAAAGAGCCTGTCCCTCATTATTCGTGCATGACACACACAAAAAGAATAAAAATACAGGCAAGTTTATATTAACTAAGTACAAACATGGGCAGAGGGCAAATGGCCGTCGTAAGGTGCCCTCTCACAACTCCACGGCTTTCTAACTTCACTTTTAGCACACAGCTAATTCCATTTTAACTTGATCTCACCGCATGGAGTGGGGCGAGCACACACAACGCAAAAATGAGAACTTCTGACTATTTGGAAGTCAATTTACTTTATCCAACCCCACATGACAACTTATCTGACACCACTGGAACTGTTCTGATGCACTGTCACACGCTGAATAAGCCAAAGCTTGTTCAGTTTGATCCTGGTGCGATCTGTCCCCCTCTGATTTATGGATGAAATCAATAAGCAATTTGCTCACATGCAAAAAATGAAAATGCAGATGAGCTAAATTTGCCCTCTGTCTTATATTTTCTCTATAATCTTCAGCTAACGAGGCTGTTGTCCACTAATTTGTGCTGACATTTGGGTTACGCTCCATTTTCCTGTTCACAACCTTCAACCTGCTCTGTTTTCTATCCCCCCTTTCCTGAAGATGTCATGAATTTAATAGCTGTTTGCTAAAAGTGTATTGATGAACTTTATTCCCTCTCCGACTTGGTACCACTTTAGCCAGCAGTTTGTATTCAACACTGTCACTCTGAACACTGAGGAGAAAAGAAAATCAATTCAATAAAACATCACAGTATTCTCCTGTGCAGTCTTATAGAGCCATAACAGATATCAGTGTCTAATCTAAGAATCTAAGAAAAGCCCTCAAAAAGATGACTCTAAAACTCTTATCGTTCCGTCAAAATTACAATATATTCTTTAAAATAGCAACTTGAGAGAGTGTTTGCATGTCCTGAAAGACCTGCACGTGCTGATGTGCTTTGTTTGCAGTTTATTATTAAATGTCTGTTAAATGACTGTTTATTAAATGTGAGGTGAAAAGCAAACAGTGGAGAGTTATTGTAGTTTGACCGCTGATACGGCCCACTTACCAACACGGTCAACAGTTGGACCAGCAGCAGTTAGTTTGGCAAACAGCTCATGGAGGCAGATAAGGTACTTCAAAACCATTAGTGTCTGAGAAGAGATGGGATTTTCTTTTTCTAGGCACAAACTGCAGTAATCAAAGTCATAACACAGTCAAATCTGAACACACAGTCGTGATAGACACACTTTTAGAATCAGTGTGACACATCATTATCTCAGATGTGTTTTGCAAAATCAAAGAAAAACACACATCTTTACACACTCCAGGAAAATAATCCAGTCGGTACATCCATGGGTACATTACAGGCAGGAACTAACTACTGAAAGCTAATTCAGCACAAGTTTAATGGTTTTAAAGTTATGACCTCAGTATAACTGAATCTATGGGAGCATTATACTTCCTGTTAGCATCCCCTCAAAGTTTTATGGTTGTTTAGGGTCCAGTTGCCTCAATTTTTGTCTGTGGAGGGAACCCACAGTGTCAGTCTCATAAAAGCCCTGCGTTAGAAGATCAATCTTGAAAGAGCTTGTTGTGAATCTTATTAGCCTGGCTAATAAAGTTAGACCTCTGCACATTTGAATCCTTGTCGTTTTTTCTAATAAAAAATTGTCTTTCAAAACCACATTAACCACTGGACCTCTGTCCTCACCAGGTGTCATGGATATGGGAACCCATTGATGGTCAGAGGGACAACATAGCTGTATACCACCCCATCTACGGACAGAGTTTCCCCAACTTGTCCTTCAAGGACCGGGTGGTCTTCCTCCACAACAGTCTGGAGAACCCGTCCATTAGGATTTCTAACCTAAGAATGTCTGATGCCGGCCGGTACACCTGCGAGTACGCCACCTACCCCTCTGGGAATGAACAAGGGACGACTACCCTCATCATGCTTGGTGAGTACAGAGTTTATGTGTCCATGTCAACATTGCATATACTTTCTTACTCCAAGCTGCTGTATATTTCAGGTGCAGCTGAGCTCTTAGAAAATAAGCACCTTAAAGGCTTAGAGTACCAAAAGGTCAACAGTATTTCCACTTTTCTGCAAAACAGGACCTTGCTTCAAACAGGTCTTTCAGAAGCTGTTCTGATACATCAACCTTGACAGCCTCCCCGGCCACAGCCTCAGATCCAAAACCTAAGAAGAAGCAATAAAAAGCATTTGACAAGTATCCTTGGTTTATAGTTAGATGCCGAACGAAAAACAAAGAAGATGGATGAGAAAGATTCAGATAGGAAACACCTACTTTCTACATTTTAATCAAGTAATGCAGGGAATACGCAGCTGAAATCCCTCACATGGCTGATGTTCATTTATTTTGAACAATAACTAGAAGTAATGTGAATTTATTTGATAGCTGGATCCATTTAGTAAGAAAGTGATTTGGCGGTCAGCATCCCTTCTGCTGTTTTTTTTTTTTTTCCTTTAGTTGACTCGCTTACACAACATTGTATTGTTCAGTTAATTAGAGTTAGGTCTGCTTTGAATTAATTACTTTTTGAGCACCTTCTCACCATAAGCCATCACTGTGTATGAAAAGTACCCAGTGGCAGTGACATAGTCAGTAATTGTGCTTCTGACTCTTATTGTGACTGACTTCACTAAAACCTCACACCCATATCACATCAAATACAGATGTCATTAACACAGACAAGCTCTGCGTGTCTTGATCACACAGCCGTTGTGTCAGGAAAGCCTGGATGAGGAAAATTAAACAAATTGCTGCATATGACAATACAACGATCATAGAGAAAATGCTCAGAGCTTGCCTGAGAACCACCATGTTTTTGAGTTCTCTTCAGAGCCAAAGTAATCCAGTGATAGCAGTTTGCACATCCATGGATATAATTAGCAAACAGGAACAGATAATATCGAATTCTGCATCCTTTTATGGGTGCCAATTTGCAGAAATGTAAAGAAATCTAGTCTTAGAGTGATAGCCCACAGCTAAGTCAGTGAGCACAGGGGAACATTAGCTTCTTGTTTACATTCCCTAAAGCCCCCTGATTATAGAAACTGTCATTTCAGAGCTTTTCCAAATACCCCTCAAATAGAAGTAAGACAAAGAATATTAATATTAACCTCTCCATGTTTTTGGTTGTATGTATTTCTGTGATGTAATTAAGCCTCCGAATGGCTTGAATCATCTTGTTTCCTTTATTCCTGGAACAGTGGCACATTCCTCTGCCATCCATTGGTTGATATTTGCCCAGTGTGTTGAACCTGTGGACACACAGACGATGATGATCAGGGGTGGTGGTGGTACTGGGAGAGTGATGGGGGCGGGGGGGCACTGTCAGGGTACGGTTGTCTTGATTTTCTCCCTATTAAATGGTAAGTTGTGTAATACGTAATTAGTGTGAGGGATGATACTACACACACCGGCTTGCAGAGTCCCATTTATCAACAGGCTGGACTACTGCAAACATGCAGCAAATACATCCCAGAACGTGAAATCTGGAGAATTGCTCAAAGTTACCTCACTCTCTTAATTTCTGAAACTGAGTGGACGTTTCGTTGCTGACGCATCCTGCTTGTAATCAGAGACAGCTGGTGTTATTCATCCACCCACATGTCCTCCCATTTGCACTGCTAGTACAAAGGAATCAGATGCCCGGTGCCTTTCTCTCGCAGCACTGAGGAGGCTTCATTCTTGAATTTGAATAACAATAGTCCCCTACTGTGTTTATAGTATATGGCCATGGCAGCAGAGTCTATACAATACAGAGCTCATACAGTCAGAGCTGCCGTTATAATGGTTGGCTCGGGGAAGGATCTCAGACAATGCAAGTTGAAAAGAAACATTCCATGTACTAAATTAATATTATATGCAGTTTATTGCAATCTGCCTTTTGCTTTTTAACTTTTTTTTATCATGTCAGTTTTGTATGTCAGGGTGAGATGTGGGAAACGTCCTCTTTTTCTTGCACAAAAATTGAGTGCAATTTCATAACATTTTATTTATTTGATCCCAGTACGGTCAAAAGAAAACCTTGAGGTGAGCTGGATTTCTCATAGAAATTGATATGTGAAAATGTGTAAAGCGAGTGTGGTGACACTGTGTAGTTGCTGCCTGAAATGTGGGACCAGAGACATGCTAACGCTACAACTTACACTTAAATAGTGCACACGGACTCTCCTGTAGCTCTCTGTAGAGACACTGAACAATGAGCAGGCAATAATGATATGAATTAATTACAGTACTTCAGTAGTCACAAGAGGTCAAAACTCCAGCAGCATTTGTAGTGTGAACAACTGGACCTTCACGGCCACAAGCCAAAACATGTCAGCCTGACAAAGTTATTACTGATACGACATGAGTTGCAGGAGTTTGGGCCTCTCCAGACTTCTTCCCTTCTTCATACACCTTGGAAGTAGGTTGGGAAGCTGTACCAGAAATCCCTGCTCTCCTGCCCCAGTTGCTGCAGCCAATATAGTTCATAAAAAGAAGTGTTTTACAATTCCTTTTGTGTTCCCCCAACTGGACCAGCAATATTTTCCCCAGTAGTTTTTATAAGTAAACCTTCACACAACAATACAAAATCCATCCTGGAAGCTTCTCTCTCAGAGAACAGAGCACACAGGAGATGCAGAAGTTGGCTGTATTGCAGAGAAAATACGTAGAGATATTCTGGCGGGCTTGCAGATGGATGTGGGCTAAGCCTCCTAAACTGCTGCTGCTGGCACAAAGCACAGTAGACTGGGAAATACCTGCTGGAAAGCTCACTGACTCGCCTTTTGTCTGGAGTTATAGCAGTGTACAGCAGTGCCAGGCTCTTTGGGACAGATTCTGGCAAACAAAATATTTCAAAGTCACTGGAAGACACATTTTAACTTAGAATCCATATGAGCCAATCACATTAGCCCTTATCGAATCCACAACTGCTGGCAGCCAATTGTATTACATCATATTGGATATAAAACCACCAGCATCCCAATCATATCACAACTTATTTAAGTACGAATACATAATCCTGACAGCCAATTGCGTTATAACTTATTGGATACAGCACCACCAGCAGCCAATCTTATTACCACTTATTGGGGTGTGAATACAGAATCACTCACTTGGCAGTGAGTGACATCATATCTTTATTATTATACTGCATCTTATTGGATGGTGTAGCCAGCAGGACATAAACACATTCACGCAGGTGAAGGAGAGTCTAGTAGATCAGTAGCCTGTTATAAGTGTTTAAGCCAACACAGTTAAAAATTGTCCGCATTGTTTTGAATTTAAAGACGTCGCTGTCCAGAGGTTGGAGGAGAACTGGCTGGACTCCACGGGTCAACAGAGTCAATAAGTGGTAGATTGGAGTGTAGCTTCTGCAAATGTTTCACTCAGCCAGACTCGGGGGTGGTGCTGACCTTAATGGGTGGAGCCAAAGACTTTTTTCTGGCAAAGTAACATCAGTGAAGCCGAATGAAGAAGACTGCAAACAGGCCATGAAATGAAGACTGGAAATCTGGCACGTGCATTGAAATGCAGTTTAGCCACAAGCCATGTCCTGATTACATACCATATTCTAGTTCTTTTTTCACTTCATGTAATTATTAAGGACGTGAAAGACCAACAGACCACACAGCCGTCTGTTACATGTAACATGGCAGTTCCATGTTTCATTAATTATCGTCACTTGCAATTTGTGGATATCTTAACGAGTCCAACGGGGCTCTTATATGCTCATGCATAGATTATTAGTACGTCTCTTTGATTAGAGAAATGTGTCAAAATGGATGTTCATGTTGCAAAGTGCAGCTCGTATATCACAAATTTGGTGAGATGGGGGAGGCTGGTTAGCTGCTTACACAAGGCAAAGCAAACGGTTTCAAACTTTGACCGTCTTGGTAACTTTGTCATCAGTTTAGTCTTTCATGATGTTATGGTTTAATGAATAAGAAAGTACTGCCACTTATATTTTCTCAATCTTAATTTGGCGCAAAGGATTGGCAGGTTTTATTGTTGTTGAACTCAGCTAATGAGACTCAGAAGTGTCTCTCTGCATGTACATTCCTGCTGGTGATCCAGTGGTTTTGGCCACTGAACATAGGAATAAATGCTCTCCTCCTCCCAAACCAGCTGCTCTACATGCGTTCTTCACTAAATCATTATGACCCTTATGGGTCCAGTCAGCTGCTCAGTGGTCAACAGCAGTAAGACTGTGGTTGTACGAGGCAGGTCCCAGGTCAACAACTGTGTTAGAATGAGAAATGGGGTCTGGCTCTGAAGAAACCATGTGTGTGAGGCGAGCCTTCCCTGGATAAATAAAGGTTAAACAGAAATTATGAAAGTAACCCCTTTTGGCTTGTCAGGACAGTGCTCGGTGCGTTTTAGGCTCCAGCCCTGACGACATGCCACGGCCAGTATTTGTTCAGAATACAGAGTGGTATTATTCCAAAACCATGTCTTAATTAAATTAGAATATCTTGACTGTCTGTATGTGAGGAAAAGATAAAGATAAATCTCCAAACACTTGCAATGTCCCAATCAGCAGATGTACCAAAACTACAATAACAGATGCTGCTTGCAACAGCGTTCACCGTTCTATACATTGTTGAGTTGTTGATAACAGACAGAAGAAGGTAAAAAAGAATCCTTTGAGTTTTGCATTTGCCCTCAAACAGCAGCACTGAATCAGTCAAAATGCAGTTAAGTACGGCAGCAGAAAGGGTCTTGAAATGTGAGGCCTCAAGGTGCTTTTTGTATCTGTGTTCAAAGGCAAGTCGGAGCTGGGTTTAATAGTCAGAATGAGTGTTTTCAGCCTTCAGTTTTGTTTTTGCATAAAAATAGTCACTTTGGAATTTATTTATCTATTTATTTATGTGTTTATTTGGATGTTTATAGTAGCTTTTAGGCACTTAACTGGTGCTCTCAAGCCTAAATTATCTAAATTAGTCTCAAGATTAAATTAATGCGTTTTGTCAACATTTCTAGCAGCCAATAATGAGTTGTCAAAACAACACAGACAACGGAATAATTGCAGTATAAACTATTCCTTTGTTCCTTGAATATTCATGTATTGTTAACAGTTGAGGAGACGTAGAGAGCCAAACAGATGTTTTTCCCAACAATGTCTGGATATATTCAGCAGCCGTGTGTCAAGCTGAGAGAAGATGTTTACAAACCTGGGCAGCTGGTGAGACATGAATTCGAAAAATTTAACAAGATCCAGAAGCCTTTATTGATTTTTGGCTAATGTATGCAGCATAGTAGAAAATAAAAAATACATCCCTTGGCTGCCTTCATCAGGGCACAGCAATGAATAAATCCATGTTTAGAGAGGAAAAGGAGAGAGGAGGAGGAAACGCTGGCATGTGCCACTAGCCAGGGCTGCGTCTGCTCTGCAGGCTCAGTTTCAGTGTTACCAGACATCATTTGGTGATCCTACTTCATGTTTCCACTCTGAGCTTGAACCAATGATGTTTACTACAGGGGTCACAGCTCTATAGCTCTAAAGGTCAAATGAAGGTCTTTAGAAAGGAGTCCGGTTTAGTTTCTGTCTCTTTCCTTGACTCTTGTTTTGTCTGTAAATTTGTCATCCATTAACACGTCTGGAGAAGCTTGCTCGGGACGCTTTCTTTAGAAAGCCAAGCTTCTCCAGTCAGCGTAAGAAAATATCACAACACAGGACGTCAGAGATGACTTCAAATTAGACTTGTGGCCATGCAGACACCCCTGTGAGGCTGGAATGAGGCACGGCAGAACTTTGAGCTAAATGTTAACATACCCACAAAGACAATGCTGTCATTCTGATGTGTGTCAGATCTAGATGAATGTCAGGGGAACATTTCTGACTTTACCAAACTAGTTTACTAGACCAGTGGTTCTCAAACCTTTTCACATCAAGGACCCCTAAACGGACACAAATTAGACCGCAGATCCCATTTGATAAGAGTTTATCCAAGGGTCCCCAATCCGATAAGAATTAGTAGATGTTTCATTTCATTGTGTTACAAAAGTTAGTAGACCATAACCTCTGGGAGCCCATGGCACTCTATGCTTTAGTTAGTTGGCCTACAGTGGTGGACCAGCCCACTGCCGTCCATAGAGCCAGGCAGCTAGCATAGATCAAAATGTTGGAAGATTTCAGTAACTGCACGCAGCAGCTCAACCCACATAGGAGATGATTCCCGGTCAAATTGGTTGACTTAAGGATGTAAATGGGTCAGTTATGGCAATAGCAACGGGGCTTTGGTCCAAAAATGGCTCATCTCTAACCAACCACCCACAAGCTATGTGCAACATTTGGATACTGGGCCAAGTGCAACAAACCACTTGTAATCTGGTGTAGAGCTGGGTCTCCAAAAGGCCACAGTGTGCTGGGGTCTGGCCTACTTCTGCGCACCGTCAAGGTTAACATGTCCTTGCAGCCAGATTGCAATGGCTTCATCACTGATATTGCAGAGTGTGAGCCAAATGTAAGTATTACTGTGGGTTAGTATTGGGCTTCACTAATTTGCTTTCTTGGTGTCTGCTTGGTTTCTACACAAACTCTGTGACTATGACAGATGCCAGCTGTCCTGTGTGAATGCCACCTTAATTCAGCAACAGACGCGGCTTCACATTCAAATCTTCAAATCTTACAAATCTTCTCGCTTGGCAGATCCTCCCAACTTGTTTATGATGCACACTGGCAATCTTCCAGTCACAAGCCTTGTTCTGTCACTGCTGCCAAGGTGAAAGGAAAGACTTAGAGGAGTCTCAGATTCAAGTTAGGGCAAGCATCTGCCTTTCTGAAGGGTGCTGTGAATCCCTACCAGTGACGGGGACAGTGTTTCACAGCGAATGCCTCTTGCAAGCAAATGGCCCGTAATGAACATTCTGAAGTTTGAAGTCGAATAGTTTCTAGAGTGCAAATCATACATCCATATTGTAATCTGCAAATGAGAGTTTGGAGAAGTTTATAACTGCAATATCTCTGTTATAAAAACCACAGTCCTTTGTGACACACTCATCAAAATGCAATTTGAATACTCACTTTCCAAAGCATGTGGTGAGTATAGCTTCCACAGGACTGTGTTCACCTTTTGAGCTTTGTAAGTGCTTGGTTTCATAAACCAAACACACCTCATGCAGTTAACGATGTTTGGAAACATCACTGTAATGCATTTTTCCTGTCTCTGGCATTCAGCCTGTTGATACTACCACAGGGGGGGTGGGGGCGGGTAAGTGGGGGCTAGCGGTGTTTATTCAGTTCTGTAAGCACGGCCTCCCGCATGCCTTCTAATTACCCTGTACTCAGAATGCCTCAGACTAGGAGTAGCTGTGGGCTCAATTGGATGCAGTGTCACAAACACATCGGGGATGGATACTCGTGACTTGTTAAAGACTGCAGATCAATCCAGCCCTCTTTCTGTCACTCTGCTCTCCTCTCCTCTCTCCTCTGCATGGTCAGTCTCTCTGTGTTTATGTCTTTTCATTTTGTGTCCCCTCTCTTTTCTTATGCTTATCTCCTTCATGTCCAAACCCTCTCGTCTCGCTTCGTCTCAGCTCTCCATGTCTGTTCCTGCTCTTTGTTTCATCTCCTGTCGTAGGATATCTCTGGTTTTCAGAGAGATAGGATGTAAGTGTATGTATGTTTAAGATCTCACTGTCTGGAGTTGGATTTAGGATCAACTTTAAAGCCAGTTAAAATAATAAGGCATGCAGCAGCATACAGCTTTGATGTGTAATCAAAGTTGTCATAAAACTAATGCATGAAACTTGCCACAAAGTCAGAGAAGCAGTGATATGTTAATCTCTGACTCACCCAGAATCAGACTGGCACTTTTGTTGCCGTAGTCTGAAGACCTGATCACACCAGAAAGTGTTCCTCACTGTGTCTTTGTTAAATTTGTGGTTTTGGTAGAAAAGAAGAGTTTGGAACAAGATGTTATCCGACCACATCAGAAATAAAGAAAAGTGTGTGTTTAGAAGTGGAGGGTAGATTGAAAAGAGGCAGTCATGGAGAGGACGGGGACACAATATTGTTTAAATATGGACATAATGGTGCCCGATTTTACAGTCTCTCCTGAAAAATATGTTTCACTCAGTTGTTCATATGAAACGTGACAGAAATATCTGTGTCAAGAATGAAAAAAGAGCTCTAGAGAAAAGTTCAAGTCTCCTTCTCACCTCCACACAGCGTGCTTCATAGTGCGAAGTGTGTGTGACTGTCCGATGTGTGTTGTAGCTTTTAGAAAGTTACCACAGTCCAAGCTAGCAGGAAAGAGACAACACTATACTAATGTTTGTGCTCTTTTGATTCATTCCTCATCTTTGGAGCCATTTATACTCAGAATGTGAGAAACAAATAGATTTCTCCATTTTTCATGCTCTGACTTTGTTTTCTTAAAGGTTATTACTGTCAAAACAGCCTGCCACTGGTTAACTGCCCAAATTTACAGGTCAGAGTTCACCAAAGTAGAACCTGATGCAAAACACTGGAGCAAAGCCTGTCCCTGGGAGCATATCCATGAGTTTTCTCTGAAATGTCCTGATTTAAATGCTAGTCTGACTCTGCCTCAGAAATCAGAGCTCTAATAGATGCATTAAAGTCTGGTCAGTGTTCACAGTTGTGAAGATGCTAAGGGCTAATGCCATACCTAACATTTGAAGGTCTGTTGGTGGTGTGTTTTTCTCATTATCATGAGTAACTGCCCGAATCAAAAAGCATAGCACTATGTTGAGATATTTGCAGCCCGGAGTTGAGCAGAGTTTGACTACAGAAGACTTTCAACTATTTACAAAAACTGATAGTAGTATAAACTTTAGTGTCAGTCCCTTAGAATCAAACAGCATGGACTACTTTCTTGACTGTGTAGAAAGAAATTCACAAGGAACACACAGACGAACCAATTTCTCTGCTGACAGTGTCCTCAATAAATCAGCAGGCAAAGCCCTGAAAAAAATGTGTTTTCAAAAATTGCCCGACTAAGTAAAATCTTTCAATTCTAGTACGTCCATTACTGACTCTGCAGACATACATACAGCGGATTGCAAGGCATTTAGGGGAAACTTACTAGATCACACTCTGCACAACAAGTTGACGCATGTTTAAGATGAGTGGGTATAAAAAGTAAATTGCAGCACTTGACATCATGGAATAATGGAATTCACTGACATTTTCAGATTGATTGATAGTTTAGAAGTTGGGTTTTTCCTTTTAAGAAGAGGAAGAACATTTCCATGGAACATTGCCACTTTATAGAACAAGTCCAGTTTGATTTAACAAAGCTAATGTGATGGGAGAAGGAAAAGCAATGTTTTGCATATCACTGTTATAAAGTGCAGCCTGGTAACTGTTGCTATGTCTAACATTTCATTTCAGATGGGAGACTACCTGCAGTGTCAAAAATACATTATAATTCAGCCAAAGATGTGACTGTTTTTCTTCTACTTCGTTCTCTGAGAAGTAGGAGTTTCATAAGCATGAGAGGGATGAATTTTTTCTGGGTTATTCTAAGAGCATACTGGCTGTTATTCGATCATGAAGAAATATAGATTGGATTTAAAGAGTCTATTGCTATATAGGTCCTGTAAGACCTTTAAAGGATCTAGCAGTATTTTCTTCTTCTGTCTCTGTGGTGTTGAGTGGCATAGGGTCACACCAGAGGGTCCTCACCCTCTCAGAGTTTCATTACAGTCACAGTAGGATGCCATGGTGAACTGTATATGCACAACAAACTGATTGAACCTCCTCCTTCCTGCGCTCCTCTCGTTTTTCCTCCTCTGCCTCAGGTTTGATGTCCCTCTCCTTTCACCTTTTATGTTTTTCTTCTCTCTACTGCTGCTGCCATTTTTCTTTTCTCTGCCCCCCCCTCATCTTCACTCTCTGATTGTCTGACTCTTGCTCTCTGGTTTCTGTGTCTTTATGTCTTTTCTCACTTGTCTTTCTCCTTCTCCGTCTCCAGCCAAGCCGAAGAACTCAGCCAACGTTGTGACCGTCCAGGCCGGATCCAAGTCGGTGGTGGTGGCCCAGTGTGAGGCGGCGGATGGCAAACCGGCAGCCACCATCAAGTGGCTGGCGTCGGTTGGAGGCAACCACTCAACCAGTACCACGAACGGGCCTGACGGCACGGTGACCGTACGCAGCGAGTATCGGCTGGTTCCCACACCGGCAGATAACGGCAGAGAGGTGACCTGCATGGTCGATCAGAGGACGCAGGAGCGGACGTGGGTTCACAATGTCAAGCTCTCTGTGGAGTGTAAGGATGACGCACATACACACTAACCGATAGCTTCATCTTGAACATTAATGATGAATGGTGCAGGGCCCTGGGGGGATACTTTATTAGGTATAGGTGTACAAGGGAATTGGAATTGTTGTGTGGATCCTTCACTCCAATATGCAAAAGCAACAATAAAAACACTTGGTTGGATCCAGAAGTAACCAGCTCCAGACACAGAACAGTGCTTTGCCAGAGCCTGTAGGCTTTTACTTTGGCAACCTTCTGCAGAGCCTTTATCACTAATCTATAAACATTACACAAATTACCAAATATAAAAACGATTAGTCCACATTTATATCCAAACTGTGAGACAGCAATGATGAGGAAATGATACTGAAATGTTAGTGTGCAGCATTTTCTCCACACACTCCCCTTCCAAAGCACTTCCTAGTCACTCCTCTAATGAGCTAAATAAAAAAACAAAACAAAAAAACATCTGGTCTATTTCCTGCAATGTCTGAAAACACACTGTCAGTTTTGCTTAATTTAGACATTGTGGGTATAACACAAAAATGTATTGTTAACTTGATTTCTATAATGTATGGCTGTGTAAAGGCCCATGTGCTTACAGCACAGCAGCCCTGCAGAGTTTGATGATTGTTCTTTTAGGATTTTTGGTCTCTTGGAGTGTAGGAAATCAAGATTGCACATGTTTACACCCAGATGTGCACTCACACATTGCTTTCATCGAATCCATTAAATTCCACTCTTAATTAACATGAGATTGAAAAGTTAGACAGGTTCAGCGTAGCTTAACACAACTGTCATTCGTGTGTCTTTGCTGCTGTTCCCTGTAAAGATGGAGCAGAGGCATGTGCAGCGTCTTGTCATAATCTACAGTTTTTTACATGGCACACACGCAAACATGCGAAACATACATACGTAATCAAATCTGCTTGTTTGCAAGAAATAATGAGGAAAACTTCTACGTGAACATAAGACCTCTGGCTATACACACACTCACATACACGGGGTCACGCCTGTCTGTCAAGCATTCAGAGTATCTTTACATACACAAACTCTGCATCTCCGTATGTGTGTGAACAGATTTGGCATCCATGTGTGCGGTGTGTGTGTGTGTGTGTGTGTGTGTGTGTGTGTGTGTGTGTGTGTGTGTGTGTGTGTGTGTGTGTGTGTGTGTGTGTGTGTGTGTGTGTGTGTGTGTGTGTGTGTGTGTGTGGATCTCATGCACAGAGTTGGTCCTCACAAAGATAGAAGTACCACAGCACACACACACACACTTACACACCGTGACTCCTCGCTGTGTATGTGTTAGTTTAGTGATGGTGTGAAGGATCATGTCTCCTGTCTGCGGTGTAACTCAGATCAGCTTTTATAGGTCAACACTCTCTAGGAGGAACACACACACACACACACACACACACACACACATATATCTAATAATCTACACAACAAGAACGACATCTGGTTTATTTGCTGGTTTTGTTCATTTGTTTTAAAAGTCACCGTTTCTACAGTCTATGGCTGTGTAAAGGCCCGTGTGCATGCAGTACAGCAGCCCTGTGATTAGCATGTCAGAGTCTCTAACAAGTATTGGAATGGGATGAAAACAGTAAGTGCAGAGTGGGTTATTGCCACTTTTATGTACATGATAATGAGGGACATGTTTTCACTCCCAGTGTTTGTGCACTTGGCACTTAATTTATCCCGGGGGCAGGTCATTATGCTATGAGCTACTTGGACTTGCCTCCAGCCTTTTTTCTTTTATTCACCTGCCATTTGTTTACCACATGATCCCCAGTTAGCCAATCTATTAACTGCTACAGTCACCTGTAGCTAATTTACATTTCGTTAAAGTGCCCTGGTATGCATGCATTACATTTAGCCCACCATTATGACTTAGAAGCTGCTTTTCATTTTTGCTATTATGATTCTGTGTTGCTGTACCACAGCGGGGCGGCGTGCACTGCATTAATTGTAGCATCCGTCAAGGTGTTTGTGTTCACCACCATTTCTCCTTAGTTGTTAATTTCTAAGCAGATTGTGACAAATGAATCCAGATTCTGAAATTACACTCAAAATGAGGATAGAAGAAACAAATGACTGTGGTAATGCCCATCTGAAACCTAAGCCCAGACTTTAATAACTGCTCCTAAAGAGGAAGTCGCACAAAACATTGACACTTGAGAATTTTCACCTTTTTGTTGTTTTAGTACTTTTGCCCTTTTGGAGCATAGAAAATCAAGACTACAGATGTTTAGACACAAATGTGCACACACACACACACGGCTCTCATCTAATCCATTAAATTCCATTCTAATTTACATGGGATTAAAATATTAGACAGGTTCAGCACAGTTTTACACAGATTTAGAGATGCTGACAGCAGTGTCTCAATTGTGTGACCTTGCTGCCATTTCCTGCAAAGATGGAACAGATTGTGTTTGCTCAGCCTCTTGGTATAATCTGCAATTATTAGCCACACACACACACACACACACACGATAACACACACACACACACAATCAAACTGCCAGTCAAGCTATAGCAAGAAATAATGAGAAAAGCATATAAAAAAAATGATTCTCCACGAACCCGTTACCTCTGGCTATACACACACTCACATACAAGAGGTCATGACTGCCCATCAAGCATTCAGAGTATCTTTACATACACAAACTCTGCATCTCAGCATGTGTGTAAACAGATCTGGCATCCATGTGTGCAGTGGTTGTGTGTGTGGGAGTGTATGTGCACATGTATTTACATTGTGTACACATATATAAACATGCATTCATTCAAATAAGCACACAAATAAGGCTGAGGGCTCTCACCTGTCAGGCTGTCAGTGTGCACGCTGTAGAACTGGAATACAAGAAGACACGCAAACGTGTTTGTACTTGTTAGGACGCCGGTTCGTTAGCCTCCATCTTAAATTTTAAAAACAGTTTTAATAGAGGGGAGGGTCGGCAAACGTGTCCTCATGCACAGAGTCGGTCCTCACAAAGATAGAAGTACCACAGCACACACACACACACTTACACACCGTGACTCCTCGCTGTGTATGTGTTAGTTTAGTGATGGTGTGAAGGATCATGTCTCCTGTCTGCGGTGTAACTCAGATCAGCTTTTATAGGTCAACACTCTCTAGGAGGAACACACACACACACACACACACACACACACACACACACACTTGCCCTCCTGTCCTGCTGCTTCTTCCTCTCACTGCCTTGACACACTGTCCTCTTCTCTCTGTCACTCTCTCCCTCTTTCTTGTTCAGTCTCTCTCTCGGTCTTAGGTTTTTAACATGAAAAAGGTGAAGGAAAAGGGAGCTGAGCTCGTCTGTTCTGCCTGTTTTAACTTCCTACACACATCACTTTGGTTTTCCCTCACTTTAACATAAGACTCTTATGAGAGTGACGCTAACTGATTTTCTCATCCCTCTGGCATAAGAGTGCCTTGATTTTGAGGGGAGAAAAGCTCTTTCAGGTAGTGAGGTTTTCTTTTGCACATTCTTGACATTTTTACTTAGGAGCTTACACACATCACCGTACACACAAGGCATACCATTTCTTTTCTGCCTCGTATTGAAGTTTTAGTTTGTGATGCAACATTTTGACACATCTCAAAGTGGCAGCGATTCTTGAAGACCCACCATGTTGTGATTCCTGTTGTCATTTTCCTTACCACAATCTTCCAGTGCGCTGCGCACACAGTCCCTTCATGTGATGAAAAGACGCTCTAGACTGTGACCCAACCATTTCATATGCCAGCTTTCTCCACAGTTTTCCAGATTTTAGGAAACACACAACTTTGTGAAAAGAGAGAATCTGGCTGAAAACCAGTGGCTAGCTTCTGTCCTAGTAAGGTAGCCCGCTTGTGATAGAACACCAGAGATTTGCAAAGTGGAAAGAGCTATTTTGGGTTTTTGGGAGTTGACTAGTGGGTAGCTTCAGAAAGGTTAACCCTTTAATAGCCACCATAGAACAAGCCTGGAGCATTTTAATTTGCTGTGCATCAATACAACCTTTATATCCCAAGTTTTAATAATATGTATAGATTTATGTCCACACTAACTAAATACGTTGCTAAAAAGTGCAATAAACCATAAACTGAAAATCGTTTGTTTTTTATTTTTTTACACATATTTTTCTAAATAAGAAAACCACGTGATAGGTCATGCTCACAACGTGATGACGTATATTCCAACGTAGGAAGCGCAGTGAATACGCGCGGTCTGGATTTGTTGTGTGCACTTTATACTGGACTTCTGCAAACACATTAGTGGAAGGAACCAGCGCTCTGGGACATGAAAGTGTAACTGCTCGGGTTTTATATGCAAGAAGAATGATCGCTCTCTCTTATTTGGTTGTAATTCTACCGGCATTGAAAAGTAGATATGCAAATGAGGTCGCGGGCGCTCCCGTCGGCAAAAAAGGGTTAATGGATCTTCAGTGTGATTTTTTTTTTTTTTTCTTTTCTTTTCTTTTTTTAAGTTTAAGGCCAGAAAATATTGGTGTTATTTTGAATCATGAAAGCTTTTACAGTTTGAGGATCATTCACAGGATGCTCTAAAATCAGTTGGCCTGCTGTTCTGCAGCCTGGACAGCATTCAGTAAGTACTGTGACTAAATAATATCAATGATCCTAAATTTAGGTCTTAAGTCCTCCAGTCCAGTGGACATGAACTTCTCCTGCTTCAGTACAAACGATGAGCAACTGTGTATAAATACAATTAATATGGTTCTTAGATAATAAGTCAAAGGTGCATATGTGAGTACAAAACAATGTAAAAAACATCCAATCATCTTAAAATTGTGAAAGATGTGCTGCCAACGACAGCTGGAAGCTACAGATTACACTGTGGAGAGAACTGATAACACAATCTGCAGCTTGGATTAATTCACCTTTGGATTCTGGGTCAATTGTGGATGAATTTGGCAGCTGTGGTGTTTTACACAAGTGTAACAATGAGGCATCTAGAATTTGCTCCAGCTCTGATCTTTGCCACTGACTGGTTGCAGAAAAAAAGATTTCACTGAAACAAGGCAGACCTCAGTTAAACTGCATGTTTCACTGTTACAGAACATGAAGGGAATCACTTTTAAACAACAAAGCTAGTTAAATCACCACCGTTCTCTCCCAGTTGATAGAGAAGGACTCTGGGGCTTCTGAGGGAACCAGATGATGTCAAGCATAATGTTTCAGTCTCCAGTGTCCTTTATGAACTCCCGCTCTCTCTCTCTCTCTCTCTCAGACCCCCCCTCTGTTTCCATAGAGGGCTACGACAACAACTGGTACGTTGGCCGCTCAGACGCCGTGCTCCTCTGCCTGGCCAACGCCAACCCTGTGCCCACCACCGTCACCTGGACTGCGTAAGAATCACACTCCGTCCATCTGTGCACTTGATCTGTCTCCCTCCGCCTCTGTCGGAGAGAGTGACAGAGTTTCTAATTGTTGCTATAATCTCGACAGAAGCGCGCAAAACAATTCCCCCTCTTTAATGATTATTTCTTAGTACTTTTTTGATAAACACAAATGCTCCTCACATCTCCTCCTGACGGACAGATGGTGTGCTGTGTGTGTATGTGTGTGGTTTTCTTGATGAATATTGAGCAGGGAGACAGAACGGCTGTTCACAAGTCTGTGATTTTGCTCACATTAATGCTGTCTTTGAATACTGCAGTCACAAACAGTCTCTTTTTTCTTGTTTTTCATCTCTATCTTTTCCCATCTTTCTCTGCTTCTTCTTTTCTCATTTTTTTCCTCCTCCTCTCAATGATTTGTCTTTTTGATTTTCATTTTCTTCATCTTGTTTTATCCAATATTTCAAAACATATGGTCTCATCTCTGCTTTTTCTTACATTCCTCTTCCCCCTTCCTCCTTTTTTCTCGTTATCCCTCATTTCTCCTATTTCTTCCTCTCTTCTCTCGCTTTATTGCCTCCTGCTCAACACGCTCCTTCCCTCTTTTCTCTTTTTCTTTTTTGATCTCACCAAATCTCATCCTCACAACCTCACTCCCCCTCCCCCCCCATCCTTATTGCCATCTTTCCTTTCCCTCCTGCTCCCTTCTCTCCAGGGCATCCGGGTCTTTGCCAGACACAGTGATGGTGGAGGGCAACAAGCTGATGGTGAGGAAGGTGGACGACGCCGTCAACACCACTTTCATCTGCGAGGTCAAGAACAAGCACGGGGCGAGCAGGCACCAGATCACCACCAGCGTCATTGGTGAGTCCATCAAGCAGCACACACAGACTCGCTGTACATGTGTGGAGGTGTGCACAGCAGAGACGCATGTATGTGTACCTGCAACACACACACTGGTGATACAGCGCAACATCCCATCAAACAAAACAGGACAGCACATGATCACTGCCTACACACACACACACACACACACACACACACACACACACACACACACACACACACACTGTGAATCGCAGTAGTTAACTGATGCAACTCAACACACCATCCCGTGTGTGTAGGTGCACATGTACAGTCTGGACACTCACACGCTCAAATGGACCAGATTTGCATGCACACACAGGCCACCATCCTCCTCAAACACGTAGATACACTTGCACACATGCATGTACAGAAGCATAAATCTCTCCGTCACACACACACACACACACACACACACACACACACACACACACACACACACACACACACACACACACACACACACACACACACACACACACACACACACACACACACACACATGCTGGGATCAGGACTGATCTGAGAGCTGCAGGGATACTGGTCCCTCTCAATCTTCACATTGGATTTTTTTCATGTTTTCCTCCTTGCTGGCTGGCTTTCAGCGAGGCGCAGCTGAGGCATTTGATTGACCCTTTCCCCACAGCAGGGCCAAATTGCAGGACAAAGGCCAACTCGAAATGTTTATAACTTCAGATCGAAAACCACTCTCTTGAAACTGGAGTACAGAGTACTGGATACAACCACACCATGTCTGGGAAACCGTAGCTCTGCTGGACATAAACTAAAAGTGAATTGTGGTCTATGAGTCTGAGAGAAGGCCCTCGTTACAGCGCTTTGGCCCTGCAGTGGACACGCTGGTGTCGGGGTTGTTGGAGGGTTTCTAAATTCTTCCAAGGGGTTCAAGTTGGTGTGAGCCAGTTTGCCCAGGTTTGCTTTTCTTTCTCTTCTTTCTTGTTTTTTTTCCCTTCTTTGCATCCACCATTTTCTTTACATAACAACTAACACCTAAGCATGAGTGCTCTACGTGCTCTATCTTCCTCCCTTTAAGTTTTCTTTCTTCTTCTACCCCTTCCCCTTCTGTCTGGTAAAAGTATGACGGTTGTGTCTGCATGCAAGTCGATCTTTCTCCTGGGTCTTAACTTTTGACTTTTGCTACTCCGGTGATTCGGCTGCTGTTTCCACAGTGTCAGTTGGGTTTTTTTTCTTTTCCTCTGCCCTCTGATGCTTTCACGCGTTGATCCGACACACACACAAACACCTGCACTCATAGGCACACACACACACACACACACATAAATCCAAGAACATGTCCGCATGCTGAAATGCCTCACTGCACATCAGCAGGCAGGCCTCGAAACCTGTTAGAGTGTCTTTTTTTATCGCCGTGTGTGTGCGTTCCAACAGTGTTGCACTCCACATTGCCTGCTTGACTGGTCAAACTGCTTCCCTTGAATCTTCTACTATTCCTTTCTGAGGAATTAGTTTGAATAATCACCATGTTGAGCTTTACAACAAAAACATAAAAAAAAAAACTTCAACTCTTTTGCCAAAAGACAGAGAGAAAGCTACATTTAGAATATCCGTGGGAAATCGGAGCTGGAGATTTAAATTGTCTCCTCCGAGAACAAAGATGCTTTGTAGCTAGGCGGTGCGTTGGGAGGGATGTGTGGGAGGTTCTGAAGTGGCTAAGCTGCTACTGTTCTTGCTGGAAGCGTAGCATTGTGACTGACTCAAAGCATCAGGGAGGGTACTTTTTCGCCTTCTAACACACACACACACACACATACACACACACACACACGTAAGCTTAACACACTGAAGTCTTTTATAGACGTATGTAAAATCTCTGAGTCCACACAATACTCACAAAGTACACACATACTGAGCACTTTGAGGACTCGCATACATACAAATGATTTATCTTTCCAAGTACCTGAGATCAAGCCCAGACTTTTTGATTCATCCTCCTCTGTGTTAAATGTGTCCTTGGTGTTTCACGGTGTGCTTGTGTTCCACCACAGTTAAATAACTAAATGTGTATAAAGTCATGTAGTGACTTAATCTCTCAGTTTAATATCTTTACTTATAGAAGCGCCAGGACTCAGATTGAACCTGGCAAGGTGTGTGGGCTGACGGAGCTCTTTGCTGAATGAAAAAAAGATGACAGCATGTTTTGTTTGGCAGTTTCAGCTGACTCACTGATTCAAAGTGACTTCCCATGAGTACACAGGGAACTGGTGTATTACCCAAGGACGCTATGACAGAACTTACCTGATAAGAGTGACTTTGGCTATTGTGGGAGTCAAAGCTGTGAACTGTATTTGCACCTTGTTAGTCTCCTCAATCATCATTATAGAAATCCCTTTTTAAAATTATTTTATTTCAGCATGAATAGCATTCTGCAAAATATCAACTTAACCAGTGGAAGCTATTGCAGACCAAATACTTAATTGCAAAATTTGCGAGGTCAATGCCATGTCGAGTCACTGCCAGGGTAGTAACTCAAGCTCAATTATTTTCGGTTGTTGGATAAAGAAAAATAGCCTTCAACTTCATACCAGCTCATCAAAACTCAATAAGTTAGTGTAAAATTAGTGTGTCTGTCTTCATGAAAACACACATTTTATAAAAAGCCTGAACCACTACACCACAGAATCATATAAAGTATTAAATCAGCCCTGTGGAAACGATGCTCATACCTGACAGCACAAACCCTGCATTAGTTGAAGTCCTGATGGTGGTGACAGCAGGTGGATCATGACCTATAACGCCAATATCCCCCAAAATAAAGTGAGCCAGCAGCTCACTCCCCCGGGCCAGCCATCACAACCACATCCAAGTGACGGTTTGGAATTTTTGTCTTTTGTTATTTGTAAAAATCTGAAGGCAGCCCATCAGGAAAACTCCCAGCACTCCAGATGGCCGGTCTGCCAATGGTAGTGAATCAAAAACCGACTGCATCATTTAACTTGCCTTTCTATAAACAATTATACACATGGCTACATGACTCAGTCAGCAACGTGAGTTACTATGTTAGTAAATCACATGCCAGCAGTTAAACCACAAAAGGAAAGAATCATACACCCTTTGAAAACATGATATAGCATGAAAACATTAGAAAACATGATACAGCTTGTCTCTTCTTCCAGTCTGTCACAGAAAATGAGTGTGTTAATAATTTGAAACAAACCAAGAGTAAATTCTTCAAATGAGCTACGAAGCTAAACGCTTGCAAACAAATTGCTGAGCTTGACATTTTGTGCTTGTGCCATGAAATAGTTTTTGTTTAGCATGCGCACAAATCAAATGGTTTTCCACAGGACGGCAGGGCACAGTAAGAGTAAAGTAGGCCGGTTTTGCACAGACAGCAAGTGTGTGTTGTTTCTTTTCAGCTAACCAGCTTACAGCGTCCATTCCTCTCTGCAATAATCACCAATCCATCCCCTGACAACATAACACTGAAAAAAGCACCAGTAACCTTGGTGCATTGTGTTTCTTATAGCTGGTTCACAGTCAAAGCATCTCTGTGGCTCAACAATGGAAAAGACAGTATTTAGAGCTGAACACAGCGAGACATTTCAAACTGGTGTTTTCTCTGTAGTCACCTACAGAGCCATGCATATATTGAGCCAATTAGTTCAAGGCGCAGCTTTGGTTTAGGAAGGAGGCCATTATGAGTTGGCCCCAGCTGACTATTTTACTAAGCAGGCTGACATTATTAAAGTGCAGTGTGAAGCGTGCTGTGAGGTTGCATTCAGAATGCATATAATCATGGCTTGGTATGCCAGGATGCATCTAAACCGCTCTATTCTGACAATTTGAGATTCGTTTTCTGTGACTGTGGTTTTGTAATGAGTGTAGTTCTTTGCACCCTTTTTATTTTGTAGGTCAGCAGGCATGAACGTAACCGTCATCATTAAGACAGTGCCTTTGGATCAGAGTCCTCCTGCTCCTGCAGTAAAAATCAGTTTCCTGAACAAAAAATATTATGAACAAACCACCTGCAAATAACTGCAGTGACAGAAGCCAGTTCTAATCTCACAGCATACGTTCCAAAGGCCCAGGCTCTCAGTAACGTCCCACTTAATAGCCCAGCGCTTTATGTACAAGCACACCCAACTAATTTCTCTGTATTCTGATAAATGGTAGATGAAAGCGCCGTCAAGCAGCTGTCACGTGTCATGATTTCGCCTCAGACTCCACCAGGGGCAGCGTCTTTGAGGAGAAAGACATGTGGGGTTGCATGAGGGAAAAAAGAATGGGGGGGGGGGGGGGAGAGAGAGGGGAGGCAGGAGGGGGAACAGACTCAAGGAGAGAGGAAGAAAGACAAGGAGGAGGATGAGGAGAGGAAGGAAGTGGGGAGGAAGGAAGAGGAGAGGGTGGGATGAAGAAGAGTTGAAAGAAGAGCTTGGATGGCCCTTGGAGGCATTTTGGGAAACCTGATAAATACAGAAACACACACACACACACACACACCTACACACACACACACACACACACACAGTCTATTCCTCTCTTGTATCCTGAATTCTATTGAGTAAACGCTGCTGTAAGACAGCTGGAGATTTTGTTCTTTAGTGTCTTGCTGATGAGAGCAAAATGTGCGCACCCATCTTAATCATTACACACACACACACACACACACACCCAGTATGTTTCACTACACACACACACACCCACACCCACAATGCCACCCTGAACTCCCATTCGTTCACAGGCACATGATGCCAGCTATGCATGGCTTGCTTGGTTTCCACAGAGCCAGCTGGATCTGCCCGGCACATCATGCACAGAGAGGGAGGGAGAGGATGTTGGCAGGAAAAAAACCATCGGAGAGGGGGGATGGGAGGAGATATGAGGTGGGGAGGGCAGCAGAAAAAAAGACAGTGAGATTGCAGAAGGGCTGAAAACTGAGATAAAGGCGAGCACTGGAGGTGTAGAGAGGGTGAAAAAAAAGTAGAAAGCAATGAAGAAGTACAAGCAGAGGAGGCAGCAGCAGGAGAGCGACAGGAAAGTCCTCTAAAAAACTCCCCCGACTTCTGGTCCAGTTTGAAAGAGCAAACTTGCAGGAGGCTGTGACCCCCTCTGTCCTCTACCCTTCTGCCCATCACTCCATCCTTCCCCCCATACATCTAGTCCTTTCATGGAGAGTCCAGCTGGCACCGGGCTGGGGGCTGTTGCTGCCGTTCAAACACACACACACACACACACACACACACACACACACTCGTACACACAGTCACATCTGAGGGGACCAGTGGAGAAGCATTTCCTGGATTGCCTGCGGCAAGCTAGATAGCTGTCCATTGGAAAGACACATTTTGCAGACACGCACACACAGACACACACAAACACACACACACACACACACAAACACACACACACACACACACACGCATACACACAGTGTTTCACACATGCACACACAGACAAATTGGACCATGCAGCTCTGTGCATAAAATAATCAGATGATCTAGCCATGGGGGAAAACGCTGGCACTGACTCTCTTGGACATAAACCCAAAGCTAACCTCTGTACAGGCTTAATGAAATACACACATACAGTAGGCAGATGCACACAGACGGGCTGCAGTGACAGTGGGATACTTGTATCAGTATATTTTAAATATTAGTGCAGCATAACTCAATGCATTCCTCTCCAAGCATTTGATTAAGTCATTTGAGAAATCGGAGGATTACTATTGGATGCTCATTTGTGATCAGCTGGCTGATGTCTCTTAAAGCAACATGGCCTCAAACAAAGATGTGTTCAGTGTGTCGTATCTATCTATATATGTATATGCTGTATATTAGATTACCATAACAATACTTCATCCTTTATATTGACTTATATTGACGACGAGTTAAACTGATTTAAAACAGTTTTCAGGAAGAGTTTCTTCCTTCCGGCCGTCAGGATAGTGAACTATGCCTTAAGCATGTCAGTGCTTTATCAAACCAAACTGGGTCAGTTTTAACACAGTAACTTTAGTATTGTTTAGCACGACCTGTGCCATCCCGGTACTGCAACTAAACACAACGAACGACCACGACAGATAAAATCTTTGAATGTCGAATACACCCAACCTTGTTTTCCTTTACTTATCGGCACAACCACGATAATGTTCTCTGAAGTGTCCTTGTTGTGTGTCACTACCTACATAAGCACACAGAAATGGTGTTATTTTTACAATGCATGCCGCACACCTCAACATCTGAAGTGATTAGCATACAGTACCAGTGCCGAGTATCATTGTTAACTAGTGATTTGCCACAAAAACCTGCTCAGCTCTGCTAAAACATGAAGGTTGAGCCACCCAAGAAGGATATTCTATATATAACACACACACACACACACACACACACACTCATACGTAATGTATGCTAACCACAATGACTCTGTAGCTCTTCCGGGCTTCCGGTATATACAGTATGATGTGTTTCTACAGTAACAGACAGGAAATGGCCGCCTGTTTAGACTGCCAGTCAGATCCCATCTAATTTTCACGTCTTGATGAGGCTGATTTAGTTTCCTGTAGTTTGGGCCCGAGGCCACAAAACTGCATCTGACGGATCGAGCTGCAGAAAAAAAAAGAGCAGCACGGCCTCCTGCTGAAGGTCTCGTAGAGGTGGGAGGACTTTACGTTTGGATCTCGGCTCATTTTGATGGGTTTTCACCTAATTGATATCAATACCTTCAAGCTGCCAAAAACACAGCACAGCAGATGTCTAACCACATTAACTGTTTATCAGCAAAAATTGTAAAGCCCACAGAGGCGCTGGTGAACTATGGTGGTATCCCATAATTGGATAATCACAAATATTTTGGTAAGAAAATACTGTTTGCTTTATTTTGTCTGGAGGGGGGGTTTCTCACAGGATCAATTAGCTGTGTAATAGTTGTTTATTCAGATAATTTGGCAAAAATATTGAAGCCTTGCTCTTTCTTTGTTGTTACCTTATTATTTTAATTACAACCTGTGCTCGTCTCGCCTGTCTGCTGCGTACGTACAGCTGTGATTTATCAAAGCTGGATGGATGTCAGTGGGCTGGTTCCCCCGAAGCGGCTAAAATAAACAGTGTCGTCAGAGCCTCAGTACAGCGCGTTGTGTCCGTCAGCGGTTACTAACAAACATGTTCTATTTTGTACGCAGGCTCAGGTATCAGAAATTCTCTGTGATGAATGTTGAGCTGTAAGTACGTAAATTAAATCCACCAGCTCACAGTCTGGGTGTGAGGGGATGATTTTATCATTTTGTCACAATAATAGCTGCTGTTTTAGGTATTTCAGATGATAGAGGTGGTTGAGGGGCTGCTGTTGTAAATTATGGCTGTTATCTCTCTCTGTTCACACACTATGACATAAAAAAGGGTTTTAATAGAAAAATGGGAATTAGTAACAAATTGCATTCATTTTGTTATTTCATGTGAAACAGACATAGTTGAGGTGTTGAATGATAAATACTTTCGATAATAAAGAATATCATTTCCATGGTGCGAAAATCCTTTTTGATTTAATTGTCATAGCGGTCTACATACTGATCTCCTGTCAGCTGTGTTATTCTGACAGCTCGGGTGAAATCTGGGCAGAAACACTGCGAAGGATTTCATCCAGATGAGCTTCGTTTCCACACTGAAGTGATTTCCTAATGAAATTTATCCCCCTAAAATAATAAGGAGGGGGCTCTATCTGTGTATAAACAGTATTCGTCCCTGACAATCAGAAACAAAGCTGAAGAAATCTGGTAGAAACTTCCAGAAATCACAGAAAAAGCTGCGTTGTCGGCCCCTCGGTGCGACCACTGGGGCTGCGGCCACACAGGGCTAACGTCTGTCAGCTAGATAAGAGCCGAGGAAGAGAGCCTCAAGGCTGCGGCTTATCACACACACAGACCTGGAGGGAATACACAAACACACATACATACAAATACTCACAGGGTGGGGGAGAGTGAGGCCTTCCATGTAGAGAGATTTGAGGAGGGGGGAGGTTTATATCTCACTTCAATATCACCGGGTGCCCGACAGCGGTAACCTCAGCCTATTTCTCTATCTGTCTCACAGCAGGATGGCCGTCCAGTCAACAGATTACTGCCACTGGTGCGGGGCTCAGAAAGAAAGAAGGAAAGAAAGAAAGTTGTTTGTCTGTAACGTTTCCACCAGCACATATTTATTTTAGACTTGACCCGGGGCAGCTAGAGGAAGCGCTGGGGCGTCTGTACATTAATCGCGCAGTCATGGAAAAAGTCAGCCCATCTGCAGTTGTGTGACTTTTGGTGGTGGATGACGAGACTCATTTAATTCTGTGGAGCAACCGTGACCCCACAGGATGGTAGCCTAGTTGCATTATGGGTAAAATAACAGGTGTATTTTGGAGTGTCAGCAATTTCTTCGGGCAGCTTGGAGGACATTGCACTTGCAGCATTAAGTAACGCTTTGACTGTTTTCAGGTATTTGTTTTTGATACCTCAGCTCAATATTATACAGCAGAAGAACTACAGTTGAGACCTAATTATACAATATTAGAAATTGTGGACAGCAAACCTAACATTCAGTGTGCATTTAACATTTGATAATCACGCTGAGGGAAACTTCCATGGTCTGAATAGATCGTCAGTCTCTTGCTCCTGTTATTGTATCGTCATTTTCTCTTTAGTTTATGCTCAATGCAACGAGTTAATTCCCCGTGTGTGTAGGTTGTTGAAAAGCAGGAAGTCACAAACAGAAGGAAATAATTGGCAAATTACAGCACGTCAGTAAACAATTATTTCGCTACAGTTGTCAAAAAAAATACCATGTAACACAGAGGCTAATCAGCCCCAGATGCACGGCAGAGACGGCTCCGGCTCGGCAGGGTGTTAGTGTTTCTACAAATGGGTGGGAGTGGACTATCCCACATGCTAGCAATTAAAATGTAAGTGATGTTTGTTCTTATTTTCGGGAAGTATGCTCCTTCAATGCAAGTCTTTGAGTAATTACATAATGTGTATTCTAATTTTGAGTCCATGTACTAAACAAGAAGGAGAAGCTTCACCCCGGTAACAGCTGGAGGTTCTTCCTGTGAATCTGAATTCTGATGAGTGGTTGTCTGAAAACAATACACACCCTCACATCCACCCTGTTTCTCTGTTGTTATTGTCTAATGCCAAATCGTTATCATTCTGCTTTAACAAGATTAATGTGTTTGAAAGTGTATCTGTATCCAGGTTTGGCCTAAAGGGATGAACTTAGTGTTGTTCTGTGTGTTTGGCTGTTCTCTAACATGATCTACAGTGCTTTGTCCAGAGATGCAGTTGTTCAATGTAGCGCAAGACAACACAGCAGGGGAAGATTAGTAGACGTGTGTGTTAGGCAGCAGGGTGGCCAGGTGGTGGGAGAGAAGGTCTCATTATTGAAAGGCCAACAGTTCAGTCCTACCATCAGCCTGTACCAGCCGCCGAGTGGCCTGCTCCAAACCCTCCCTCAGTCTCTCCAGCGTCAGTTCTGAACCACTAAAATGTCAAATGTGAATCTCAAGGCTAAATCCCACCGCGCGTCTCAGCAGCGTCCCAGCAGCAGCATCGGCGCTCCACTGCGCTAAAGACGCCACTTCTGTTTTCAACGCTGCACAGAGTAGATGAGGCGAGCAGGAAGTTAGACAAACAAACTCTAGAGAATCCAGTAAGTTTTCAAAATAAAAGCCCCCTTGCAGACTTTCAAACGTATATTCCACCACCACCTCAATATTACTTTATAATCAGTCTCACCAGAGCAGATATTAAGTGGGAGGAGGGGTTTTTAACCCCATGTTCGACGAGAGGTTTGTCTTGGATGTGGAAAAATACTCTCACTTTGACTTTAGCTGCTGTAGACAAAGTATGAAACATAGCTTGTTGAGACGCATCAGAAGCACAAAAATCACAGGAAAATGACCAAATCAAATAAAAAAGTCTACTAATCAGTCATGCAAAACGCTCCGTGTCTGAAATGCCTCTGAAACGCTCCCGATGAATTTTACAACCACGCTGAGGACGGAACAAAACCGGACCACAGCCGGTGGGACAGAGTCAGAGTTTTTCCAATGAAAATTCACTACAGACTGTTTGGCTGTTACACAGAATGTGCAGTTTGTTGGTTTGTTGACCATTTTGTCTCAAATGCACTCCAGATACAGTGTCATTACCAGCTTTGTACTTAGACAGCGAAAAATGGTGCAGCTGTATGTAAATAGAAGAATGTAAAAAAGACCGTTAAAGGTCTATTCCAAAGAATTTCGTCATTTGAGTAAAACTATAATTAAAGGAATGCAAATTGAAGTAGACTGAAGTAAATGGGTATTTGGGGAAATTCCCTGTTGTGTGTGTACATAAATGACACCTAATTAGGATTAGGCCTATAATTACCTTAAAATACAAAATACTTCCAAGGAGCATAATAGCTGTAAATTTGGAAAAGTGGCTGTGTGGTACAGGAACAAATTAGCAGAATGAACAGAGGGGATTAGGCCTTTGATTAAGTGAAAATGAACAAAAATCGAGTTCAAGAGGTGAAAATGGAGGAAGAAGGAGGGTGCTGGCTCCACAGAATAAAGTCTGGTTATTTCTACCAAGTCTCACTGCTAGATTATTTTCTGGGAAGCGAGCCAAAAGTTAGCGTTATATTCTCAGCCGGCGGCTGTCCCTTTTTTGTCCTTCAAGACAGTCTCAGTACCAAAGACAAAGCATCAACATGTGACGAACAGAAGGCTCCTTTCCCAAGCAGACACAGGAACAACACCTCCTCTATTGTAGAACTTACAGGTGGTTGCTCAAAACTCAAAACTGTCTTTTAGACTCAAAGAGGAGGCAGGTAAACCTTCCACCTGGTAAGACCAAGTAAAGGTCTAGATTTGTAGTAAGATGAATCTAACATCTTTTTATATAAGACACGTTAATATTGCTGTTCCCCCCCATGTAATTTGTTCCAGTTGTTGTACAAGAAATAGGAAATATCTTCCTCATGTCAGCCGACGTAAAGAAGTTAGGTTTGCATTATCTCACATTTTTTCTCTCTTTGTTAGACTGAATTGATATCCCTGGATCTTGCTGGCAGAGTTAATGAGCCATTTTGACGCTCAGAGTGAGACAATGATAAGACCTTACAGTGTTTCAGTCTGAGCGCTGTAGTGACAGCAGCTTCATCAGTCACTTCCATCCTTGTCCTCATGTTTGACTACAGTGATGTCATTTCAAAGTCGCGCCAAATGGTCACCTGCTGTGAATCCCAGCTCAAAAACGTACCAAACTGGTCTGTGGTGTATTTCACTTCCCATCAACCAAACCTGGCCTGTATTTTGAAATGTATCCATCTTGTCGAAAGGGGATGCATTATTGATAATCAGCCAGCAGAGTTGGAGTAGGAGCATGGGGATTTAGGGGTTTGAGTGTTTCATGGTACATAGTCTAAATATTTTAAACACAGGTACTTCTTTCTCTGCGTTCCTTGCCTAAATATTTTACGTTTGGGGCCCGTGCGGGTTGATGCAGTCAAGATTTCAAGACTTTCCCTGTTACTGCTGCAGTCAGAAGAGAAGGGTGAGCTCATTGATGGAGCTGAGCTGAGCCAAGGCACTGCTGGTTTCAGTCAGGGAGAGGCAGCGTGTGGGTGACCCATGATTGCACAAACAAGCACGCGCTTACACATCGTCTTCTCATGTACTGTATCCACCTCCTCTGGGCTTCTTTCCAGTTCTTCGCTTCTTTCCTTTCGGTAGTTGCGGTTTTCTGAATCTGCCATCCAAGTCCGAGCTACTTCAGCTGTCTGGCTCCAGGCAGGAGTGCACGTAAGACTTCACTACACACATACAGGAGGAGGATATAGTGCACATTATATACATCAGATGCAGTCTGTGCGCTCTGTACATACATCTGTGGTTTCATTATGTGATACAAATGCACATCCTGCATTTTACATGCACAAACAGACACTACTCTTATGTCTTACATTTGCTTCTGCACACAGACGTATTGGTTGAAAATAAATATATGCGCATTCACCATTGGACTATTGCACTGGTTCATTCCTCGCTGAACTCATAGGGTCAGATGTTAGTTGTGTTACTTGCAGTTTAAGCAAGGCGAGGGAGAGGCCCGTGATTACCTCTGTGCTGCTGTTACTGCTCAGACTCTTCTGTTTTTTCGCCTTTTTTTTTTTTTTAAATGCACTTCATTCCCACACACAGGTACAGACACACAGACACACAAGTACACAGTCGCAAATACACACAGACACTTGCACAAGAACTTACATAAGCAGAGAGAGTGCACACACACACACGGTCTTGAACTCCATAGAGAAAAACACATGCACACACACACACACACACACAAACAAACACAAAACATCCGATTTGTGTCGAGGGCTTAGTCACATTTCTCATTTCTCTCAGTGTTGCAACTGCGAGCTATTCCCTGCTGGTCTGACACATCCAAAGACCTCAATATACCGCCCAATCTCGCTCTATATTTGTGCATCAGTGTGTTTATTTGTGTGTGTGTGTGTGTGTGTGTGTGTGTGCATGTGTATAATAATGGGCCAGTCAGAGCTGAGTCTAATCCTGCAGACCAGTGCGTTGTCTTTCAATTAGCCAGCAGGGCTTGTTCAGGGCCAGCCGGGGTCAGACTGCTATCACAACTCTTGCTAATCCACTATGGACAGATCAATGCAGAGTGAGGGAGAGGGGGAGGAGGGCTGGAAGGTTAGGATGGGGGGAGAGAAGGAGGGGTGTAAGGTTGCATGTTTGAGGGAGACAGAGAGCAAAGGTTAGAAATGTGAAAGGCCTTTAGGCAGGTAAGAAAAAACATGGAGCAGAGGATGAAGGCAAGTTCGACAGGACAGAGGGAAGAGGGCATGAGACGACTGAAAGTCGACTGGTTCCAGACCTCTAAATTGCTGCCCACATCTCCAGTTTGTTCAGTGGTTTTTATAGCTCTGCTGTTCGTTGACACGAGTTTCCACTAGTTGGAGAAGCGTCCGTCCAATCAGAACTCAGTAGGTGAGATTCTGAACATGGACTTCCTGCCTTCTTGCTACAGTGATGGAAAGTAGTGGCAGAAAACGACGTAAATAAGATGGATTACTTGCTACAAATGTGGTCAAACGCATTTTAAAGCCAAATGAGGAATGTCCACCGCTCACGATTACGTGGGTTATGTACAAATTATAGTGCTTCACAGGTACAAGTACGAACAGTGAATGAGAACAGCCAGGAAGAATCGCTCACCTTAAGAGTGCACTCCAACTTCTCCTCCAGACACTTCAGTCAATAGTCCATGACAGTGAAGAACACTAGTACACGTATGAGTATACATATATTGAACATGCACGAATTAGTCTTGGTGTCATTGTGAAGAAACTCTTGTCACCACACATGATATGAGCTCGCGGTAAATCTGAGCTGGGAGGCATTATTGCTGCCCCGATGTTTGCTTTTCATTTCCGTGCTCCTGATCATATTCATGACCAGAGTACAAGGAGAGCAGAGGGGACGGAGAGGTGTGGAGAAAGGAGCAAAAAGAGCAATGGCTTCAGAGAGCGGCTTTAATCCCGTCCACACTGGGTTTGCTGTTTTCCTCCCCCACTGGCTCCCCCATCGTCCCTCACCCCTCTCTCTTTTTCACTGTTTTGAAAGGATGAAAGTGATCCATCTGAAATGAGCAAAGGCACGCAAGCACACACATTTCTCTCTCTCTTTCTCTTTCCCCCTCTACTCTCTTGGGCCCCTTTAACCCCCGACTCCCCTGCTCTCCCCCCTCCTTGTCTTTCACTCTCCTCTCTTCTCCTCTCTTTGCTTGGAAATGAGTCACCCGACCACAAACCGCCCCATTTAAGAGGGAGGGAGCTGTGGAGAAGAGGAGGGGGCGGGTGGAGGAGTGGTGTGTGACTTAGAGATGAAGATGGATTGAGTGAGAGTGGGCGAGAGGGATGGGAGAGAGAGAGAGAGAGAGAGAGAGAGAGAGAGGGGAGAGGGAGGCTGATGGCTGTTTTTCACTCAGCTGGTTTTGTTGATCAGTATCAACAGCCAAGGTCTGCATCCAATCAGCTCCCTGCATTCAGCCAAGCAGAATAAGACTAAAAATATATTTGACAGTGCACACACACACACACACACACACACACACACACACACACACACACACAGTCATATACTGCATGCACACACACACACACACACACACACACACACACACAGAGTCATATACTACACACACACACACACAAACGGCAGCAGCAATGCAAATTCAGTACATAATGCAGCACAGACAGGGTGTAGAAGTAAAAGGACTTACCAGGTTTTTGGATTATGACACATGAGTGTGCCTGCGCTCATACATTTGTGTGTGTGTGTGTGTGTGTGTGTGCACGTGGCCATGAATATTACTTAGAATCTGCACTGAATTAATGAAGCCACAGACATGTAGGTGTGAGACATCACACTAATTACAGCAGCAGTGCTGTAGCCTCGCCATCAATAATGTTCATTAAACTACTGAACCCTATAAAGTTGATGTGAAGTGTCTGTGTGTGTCTGTGTCTGTGTGTGTGTGTGTGTGTGTGTGTGTCTGTGTGTGTGTGTGTGTGTGTGTGTCTGTGTGTGTCTGTGTGTGTGTGTCTGTGTGTGTGTGGGAGAGTAAGCACCACAGTTGCATGATGGATTGCCAGAGATTTGCATTAAATGACTCTTTATGTGGACACGGCTGGCTGACAAAGGCTATTTTTTATCATCTCTGCTGGTTCAATATATAAAAAAATATACAAAAGATCCAAGTCCTGTTATGTCCGGTTATGCCAAGTCACAATTTGGCATTACTGAGATAATTTACAAATGTCAGGGTTGTTTCAGTCAATAAGGTAATTTGAGTCTCTCTAGATCAGTCAAACAGAACACACGTGGGTGGAACATTTTATTAAAACTGTGACATGTTTACTCTTTTAGCCCATTTGGTTTGGCTACATTGGTGAAAACATTGCCTTTAAAACTCCTGAATATTAGATTCTCTGCCCAAAGCCATGTGGTGCGTTTTGTTAAGAGAACATGATGTGTTCCAAACCCCAAACTCAAAGGTTGTAGCGTCTTTACACACTGATGTTGATATCTGGCACTGAGAATTTTGCAGTCTTGGATAGCTGAGTATTAATGAACTGACCCCATGGGGGAAACTGCAGCGTGGACCGATACTCAGCTGTTTCTTCATGTGTCCTCACAGAGAGCAGGAATTATGGCAAGGAACACAAACGTTACAGGAACTGGAGTCATTTCTTTTCCAGTAATACTCAAATTTGGCAGCGCGTTAGCTTCCCCAAACCGTCCAGTAAACAAGCTAGTCATGAGACTTGTGACTTTTTGTTTCCAAGCTGTGGCTCTCTTGTAATCATGCAGTGAGAAAATAAATGAACCATATAAAAAAAAAAAAAACAACAACCCTGTAACAACGAAAACTTGGCTTGCACTCGCAAAGAAACAGAATGGAGGGGTGATCACGTCCTGAGGCTGAGATCTGGAATCAGACCTCCTGTCTTTATAAACAGGGTCTGTCTCTGTAATCACAGGCCACCCTGCTGGCCCAGTGGGTATTAAGTGCTCATTTTCGAAATAGAAATCTGGGTTTGATTAAATCAGACTTACAAAACGCATGCACTACTTGACTGCAGTCTTCTACCTGTAATAAGATTTAAAGGCTAATTGTAAAGCTGTGCCTTGCAGACGGTTACAGCCAACATGACAGCGTTGTAAGACATCCTGTGATCCCGAGGCTCTTGACCCTCTTAAGCTCACAGTGATCACCATACACAAGACACACATTTCCAAAGTGTACCTAATTATCTCCTGCTTGAGGATGTCACCCAACCTCGTATAATCATGCAGGAGGAAAAATCAGATCACATGATCAGCTGACTTAAGGACAATTCTGTTATACCATGGCGTATGTGTGTGGTCTCAGGGGAAGTGTTACCGTCGCACTACTGGAAGTTGAAAACTATGCAGAAGGTTTTCAAGTCCTTTGATAAAGTAATTATCTCCTGATAAACCCCCATGAACTTCTTAATAGGTTTAACGGCTCGAAGGTCTTCAAACTCTTTCAACACAAATATCTGAATAGAGTTTCAATTCAAGCAAGAAAGTGAGAACCACTCTAAAAGGCCACTTTTATATTGAAGTTTAACCTTGTGTCATCATAAAAGTACAGCAGAAAAGTACCTGCTGATTAAGGAGCAGCTTTCAGTAAATGTAACCCCTGACTTGTTGCAAAGTTTGAACTGAACTTCATTATCTGGGAGTTTTCACAGAGTCTTTGAATACGATATGCAGCAAGTTGGCTCAGCTCATCATGAAATAACCGGTTAAAGTCTTCCTTCGGCCCGATCACTGTTGCTGGTCTCAGTTTGTGCATTGTAATGTACACCACAGGCAGTTAATATCAGGCTCTCAACTCATCTGACGGGTGTCAGTGGATGAACATGTACTCAAAATCAGTATCCGGTCCTGTTGCTTCCACTTTGTTCCATTGTGTTGCCTTGCAGTGTGTTTTTATGGCTGCATTTTACAGCTGTAAAATGTGCACTCAGTAAAACTCAGAAGCCTTATATTCATGTGGTGTTCAGACCTGTGTGTGTGTGTGTGTGTGTGTGTGTGTGTGTGTGTGTGTGTGTGTGTGTGTGTGTGTGTGTGTGTGTGTGTGTGTGTGTGTGTGTGTGTGTGTGTGTGTGTGTGTGTGTGTGTGTGTGTGTGTGTGTGTGTGTAAGAAAAAGAAATGGCCAGCACTCTGTGTGTTTGAGCTATTACACATGCATGCTGGTCCAAAGTGAGGGACTTTTGTATGTTTATGCTCTTGTGTGTGTGTGTGTGTACATGAGTGCACAAATGTGTGTGTGTGTGTGTGTACAGGCTGTAATTTTTGTGCATTTACACTTTAGACTGAAGGTAGTTATTAAGGTGAATGGAGCCAGGAGTGGGGGAAATCGCCTGTGGAGTGTGTGTGTTTTTGAGAGTAAGTGAGTCATTTATTGAGTGTTTGTATGAGCAGCTATGTGTGCAGCAGCTGGATGCTAAATGAGTGTGGTGCTCGAAGAGGAAGGTGGGGAGGCACTTGGGAAACCTCCTGAAGTTCATAACCCATGCAGGGGGCTACAGAAATGTGAAAAACTTAATTAGACTGTTTGTGTGTGTGCATGTGTGCTCAAGCGTGGGGTGCAACCCCCATACTGTGTCTTTTGTAAGTTTGAATGTGTGTTTTCTGCAGAAAGAAAGCAACACAGATGAGCTTTCAAGGTGAAACTGGGTAATGAGCTTGGAAAAGATGAATCCACCCATTTATCTCCATTTCCATCCATCTATCCATCATCTATCCATCCATTCCTTTATCCACACCCAGTACATCCACCCTCTTTCTCTCCCTCCCTTTCTCTCTCTCTGTCTCCTTCCCTTCTGTCTGTGCTCTTTAGTTTTCATCCCATCTGCTTGGTCTATGTCAGAAAGCATTCATTTAAAATCCTGAGAGTCTCAGAGGAGATAGCACAGCGAGACTCAATGGGCCACAAAAAAATGCCAAAAACAAGATGCTTTAAAAAGTCATTCTGACTTTTCCCCCTCTCTCTCCCTCTTTTTGTGTGGTTTACAGTTTAGTTTTTTCTATTTCTTTTTTTTTTTTTACCACACTCTGATTATTTCCTCGCTGATGAAAAGTGAGGGGAGAGAGCCGGAGATGAAAAGCACCGGCTAGAATCCGTGATGAAGACACAGAATTGAAGATGATTTAGGCAGGAAATTTCCTCCCTCACTGCGGCATCGAGGGGTTGCATGAGGAAATGATTGAGATCGTCATGGAAACACCGGTGGTTGGATGCAGGAAGGGAAGAATGTATAAGATTTAGGTTGTGGGGCAAATGAAGTGTGTGTGTGTGTGTGTGAAGATCAGGGATAATGAGGGCTAATTTAATAGACTTGCTGTGTGTGTGTCTGCATGTGTGCAAGTTTGTCTGTGTCATCAAGGGTAATTAAGCTGTGTGTGTGTGTGTGTGTGTGTGTGTGTGTGTGTGTGTGTGTGTGTGTGTGTGTGTGTGTGTGTGTGTGTGTGTGTGTGTGTGTGTGTGTGTGTGTGTGTGTGTGTGTGTGAGCGAGAGAGAGAGTTTGTGTGTGTGTGTGTGTGAGCGAGAGAGAGAGTTTGTGTGTGTGATATACAACTGCTGTGGCGTGATTGGAAATGTGACACAGATACACACAGATACACACTGAGGGCTTTTAGTGTGGCTAATAGACACTTTTGAGGTTTGTGTGTGTGTGTATGATTCTACTTATCTGTGCATGTGTGTGAATGGAGAGAAATTAAGAGCATTAATCATTTATACTGTGTGTGTGTGTGTGTGGATGTGAAGCTGTGAAGCTTCAGAGCATCTGTATGTAATGCTAGTGTGACTGATGGTGTTTGGATGCATGGGTGTGTGTGTGCAGAGGTTTCTGTGGGTGTCGGTACTGTACATAAAGAAGATGTAAGAGAAACTGCACACTGAACGTTTGTTCAGTATAATTCAACAATTAGTGCATAAAAATTAACTTAAAGCCCCATTAGATGTAACATCGTGACTTCCCTGTTTATTTCCCATCTAACGTTTTAGAACTATTCTGTACATCTGTTGTGTGATGTTAAAGGGATGTTAAAGGGAAGTTAAAACTATAACAACATAGTTAATATAACATGCCGTTCCATCCATCTATCCATCCATTTTCTCATGCTGCTAAATAAGGTATTCCTGAGGTTTCTAGCTCCTCCTGGGGGATCCCAGATGCACAAACATCCTCAACTGACTCCTTTCAATGCAAAGTTTGTGCTATAGTCATTTATTTGAGAGCGCAAATTTCTAATCCATTTACACAAGTGAAAAACAAATGCACTACCTACAGCTGCTGGGCTCCGTAGCAACGGGATTCTGAAAGGAAATATGCGTAGCTGCTTTTTTTCCCAAGAGTGAGATGAGAAGGTCTGTCCCCCTGTCATTTCTACAGAGGAAGCTGCCCAACATTCAAAAGCAACCAAGGTGTCAAACAATGCCTATAAACTCCAGGTCATACAAGCGAAAGGCCTGGTGACCTTAAGCGTTGTGCTTTTCTACATATTTGGTGATAGTAGCTTGGTGACGTTGTGACTGCTCACAGGGCTAGCAACATGTTTAGGCAAACAGTAGGAGGAAAACACCTGGACCAGGTACTTATTTTTAGGGTTCTGTGTCAGTATCTTGCTGTTAAACTGAAGGAAAATATAAATAGCTCTGTTTACCTGCTGAAATTGCTCCCACAGCCTGAATGGATTACAGCGACTGAGCACAGTCCACATGACTAGTATATAAAGACCTTAAATGGCCTTGATGTACTTTGCAATAGTCTGATTTAGAATAACATTACATGTTCCTGGAAAATGGCAAAGTCTATGTGCTTTGTCATTCATAAATGAATGCTAATGAAATTCAGTCAGATGCTGCATAAGTAGCTCCCTGTTCTGGATGCTACATCACACAAGTGCCTTTCCTGTGCACTATCATCTACTGGAAAATTTGAAGCATTATCATTTTTATTGAAGCATGTCCTTCAGCGGGCCCTCGTGTCTTTCATCATGTTTTGTTTGCACTTGTCAGCTCGAGATGCAATCACAAGTTTATTTCTCAAAGTCAAATCTCACATATAATTCTTAAAACTGCACCTTTTCAACGTCAGCAGTAAAACATTTAGCTTCAGCTTGTTATGTCAGTGAGGAGGTTACACTCGTATCCTCTTCCTGCTGTACAGCTGTGATTTCCAGTCTGAGTTGCCTCCGGTTCCTATTGACCCACTGTGATAACATTTAGCCTTGGCCTCACCGCCACTTGCATCTGCTAGTATTACGAGCCTGTGCCTCTCAGACATGCTGCTTATACATGAAGACAGGGGACAAAAATTCAGCCCTGGACTTTTCTCCAGGCCTGCCCACATAGTGGCCCTATTATTTTCTGGAAAATTCCACCCTTCACAGTAAGAACCACTCATAAAATCCAGCCTGCACTCTCAATTTGCATCAAAATAGATTCTACACACATTTAAACAAAATAATGACAAGGACATAGTAGGGCAGGAGTTTGCAACAAAAAAACAAAAGAACACTGGTAAGCTCCACTTCTCCCTCATCATTAGATAAACAGGGCAGCGCTGATGCCCAACGGGGCCCTTGGTAACATTCACAATTGGTTTTATATTACAAAACATAACAAGTTAGTTAGTTTAGTTTAAAACCCATGTAGGTTACTTTGACCCAAGAAGCAGCATGGAGTCGTTTGTTGGTTTTCTCAGACCGTTCATGGAAGCAGAGTTCTTCAGGAGGCCAAAATGAACTATAAAAACTGGGGAGGTTCTCCATCTTTGCCTGTTGCACAGGTTTAAATTTGACAAGAGACATGAGACAAAACTTGCATTAAGTGTAGAGGAGCCAGAGAAAAGGTCTTTTACACTCATGATGGGGTAACGGTGATGGGACTCTTCTGCATCTTGTTTGCCAAATGGAGAAAACAGTACTTGCGGAGGTTCTGAGTGGTGTTTTCTGTCTTCACGATTGTGAAGAATCAGAAGGGTCAGCAGGCTCACTAACTATAGCTGATGGCAGCGCTAACAAGCTAACAAGCTAACAAGCTGAAATAATAACTTATATTTAATATACATTTTTAGTAAGTACTGGCATTGTATGCATACCACCATCTTTATTTTTGTACTGGGCTTCTGTGCAACCTTACAAAGTAAAACTGGTAAATTTGGAGACTTGATGAATTTTCACGTGCAAAGCTTTCACAGCTGAAGTGAAAAAATGTTTGCCTTTGGAGTCTAATCATGTTCGCCTGCTTTACCTCACCAGACATTCTCTTTGTATTCATTGCCTCTGTAATCTTCAAATTGTTTGTCATGGAGGGCACTATGTTGTGAGACCAACAGGGTCAATCGATTGATATCCGTGTCTGTGACAGCATGAGAATTATGACATTGGCTGCTATTACAACGTTCGAGAAAATCAATTGATGGCATGAGCAAACGTCTTTTAAAGAATTCAATTGTTTGCCTTGTTTTAGCGACATCTGAAATTTGCAGAGATCGAACCAGCTGTGGAAACAAAATAAATTCGCACCAAGGATTGCAAAAGTTTTGGGTTTTGGTATGGATGTAATGGAGATTGATAGGTTTGAATTTCCAAATTGACGTGATTTAATCGCACAAATCGTTCACAGTTTGTCTGAAAGGCCCATAAGTGGAAGGTCTCTGTGGTTTTTCCTTTTCTAATTTGTCCTCAAGAATAAGGTGTTTTGATGTTAGGTGCATGTTCCTGGATACATTTTTATACGTGCTGTCCTTGACCAAAAGCTGCTTTAATGAGAATTCCCACTGTGGAGCTGTTACAGTCCCTGCCTCTGGCTTATTATATGACTGTCGAAGCAGCTCTCTGTGTTTTTAGGACTGATTTCAGTCCCGTGCTTGAAGAGAGGAAGGAGAGAGGTGGTGAAGGAGATCAACAAAAGATTATTTAGATTCCACTATTTTCATACCCCTCTCGTTTCTCTCTCCGTTTCTGTCTCACTCCACCCCTCTAACTCTTTCCACCTTGCCTCCTCACATCCCAAATCTTCTCATTTAGATTATCCCTACCGCAGTGAATGTAACTGAGTAGAAATGGATAGTTTTCATTGCTCTCTCTCTTTCTCTGTTTCTCTCTCTCCCTCTCTCTCTTTCTCACCCCTCCTCCCTCCCCTAATCTCTTCCATGTACATGACACTAATACAGAGACTGATATAAGCTCCCCTGCCTCTCTCTATGACATTTATCACCGTGCTTCTTAATGCAGGCAGGCTGCCGCTGTTGATGAGAAATAAGGATGACAAGCATGGCCTATTTTCTTGCTAACGATAGTCTCTCTGCCTTTTTCTTTTTTCCACTTTTTTGGGGAAAATATGTTCGCAGGAAAGTGTTTTCTAACGCATCTCATTGGGCGGCTGACAAGGATTTGACACTGATGTTGATCATGCATCTGGCACATTTTTGTCAGAGCTAATCCAGGATCCATTAGTGTTTTAGATTGTAATAAGTGATGCCAGAGAGCCTTGTATCTGATAAAAGATGTTCTGTTTTTCTACTGTACATAGTTGTATTTTTAGCGTTTTCAATAACCATTAGATAACATATGGTGTCATGGTGAATTCATGTGCCATCACATGCTCTCACTGACCTACATGAGGAACCCGCTTACTGTATTTTACCCAATGTGCTCATTTGAAAACGGACAGTAGCAAAAACTGAAATCTGTGTCAGAGCTATACTTGTCCTGATGGCGTATTAAAAATGTCCCACCTCAAACTAACCAGTCAAGAAATAAACGTATCTTAAATATTTAGGCATTTTGGAAAATACACTAATTTGCTTTATTCCCAAGAGTAAGAGACAATAAATTGAGAAGAACAAGATCAATGTTATGTCTGTACATACAGGCAGCAATGTGCTGTAACTATTTCCTTTCCTCTCATTATTGGCAAGAAAGGGGAGCATAGCATATTTCCTAAAATACCAAACTATTCCTTCAGGTTTTTTCTCTGACTGAAGAAGCAGACCCCGTGTCAATGCAAACCAATTGAGGGGCCAGTACACTGCAAACTACTTTTTGCATGGTGAGATGGTTTCCTCCCAACCCTTTACTGACGTTGGATTAGAGCGGGCCAACCACTTCTGTGATTGATCAGCTGTGCTGAGAGGAGAAATGGCCAGAAGTCTAGAAATGCGTGCAGTTATCCCCATATTTAAACACCATCACGTCTCTCCCCTCTATGATTGATGGACGGCTTTTCCTCCTCCCAGTGTGGCCATTGAGATCAGGGATAAACACTTTTGATTTCCAATGTGGTCGTACGGACCATTTCTATTCTAATATGACAAGATCCTTGAACAATATCGTGACAGAAAATGCCCACACAATATCTCTAAAGGACATTTTAATCCCGGAGTTCTGACTGAAAGCCAGTCGGAGGCTTGCAGCCCTGTAGGTCCATCCCACTTTTCACTCAACAATCACAAACCTTGTTAATCTGCGCTTCTCGGAGAAGGATGCATTGAAGTTACGTTTCGAGTTGCTGCAGTCTGATCATTTATGCTCTTTTTTTTTTTATATAAAATGAGAAGATTATAAATGTAGATGATAGTGTTTTCCATATGGATCAGCTGACTAGTCTGTCTCACTTATTTATGAGACATTGCTTTGGTTTTGTTTGGCCTCACTGTGCAGCTCTCTGATGTTCTTGTATCCTGTTATGTAATATTATTATTATTACTATGGACATATCATGTTTTTCTGAATCTTCTATGCTGGCTAAGTTCGGAATTAGACGGCATAATTGTTTGGGAAGCAGCTAATTAGGCCTGATTTTTATGTCTTTAATGTTATATAACTATTTCCACCTTCATTTGAGAGTTTACTTTTACTGGAGAAAGAATTTAGTTAAGAGTTGTATTGAAGTTTGGCCAGAACGACTTACCAGGACACACAGTGTTCACACTTTATTGACAGCAGCTGATTTTGGCTGTATTCATCACGTTGACCTCATTAACACAAAAACAAGGCAAAAGTTCCTTTAATATCAATCATCCTGCAGTTTTGGACACTGAGAGAAAATTGGAGAGAAAATAATATTCCTGTTTGTGGCACAAGATTTATTGAAAAATGAACATGCCAGCTCTAATGAGCCTCTGTACGAGCCTTGTTCTTTATAGCCTTTACAGAATAATAGATTTTTAAGCACTTGATTAGCAAAAAAGCAGCAACCACCAAAGACCTCCCACAAAAGGCCATCATTCAGCTCTCTCTCAGTCCGGCGCATTATAAATGCCTCTAATGCTTAAGATATAAATGACACAATAAATATAAATAACATTTTGGCCCACACGTTGGGTTTCCATGCCAGTCTGTAAGTTTGCAGAGAGAGAAAACTAGGACAGGCAAAGTTGGATTCGTCATCCTTAATGCCTTCTGTCACTTCAATTGGATATCACCAGGCACTGTCCCCTAATTTAGACATCATATCCTGTCCCAAGAGCCCCGCCTCATTCACCCAACCCGTCTGTCTCACCCTGGCATAACCCTCCTGCATCCCCACATGAGACCAGAGTATGAGAATGTCTGAAACCAACTGAGACCTCTCCTCTTAGCTCCCCTGCTATCCACTACCAAAAAAATCCCCCAAGTTTTCCATCCTTTTGCTGAATTCCTTTCCTCTGTCATCTCCTCTCTTTTTTCTCCCAGACCCTCAGAATGAACAATTTGTATGAATCACAGGCTCTCAATCCAACCTCACTTATAGTGACATCCTCCCACTGGTTTTGTTAGCATAACTCATACTCTCCAGTGCCATACAGGTCATTATTTTAAGTTCAACGACATTTTATTGAAAGAGAAAAGAAAATCATTCCCCCACTGGTGCTGCCCTGGCATGTAACCCCACACAGTGCTCATTTCAGCCAAGCTCAGATTGTTTGATTGGCATTCACTGCTGTGTTTGCCAGGAGTGCTGGCAGAACCTTGCTGTTATTTGCATAAAACAGGAAGGGGTTCAGATTTCCCTGCTGTTCTGCGTTCTGCTGCCCTTGCTGCACCCCAAATAAAAATCAGCATGCAATTCACAGACAAAAAAACATTAGCTGGCCTTGTGCAGTTCTGCACTATAGGCTGAACATTTCTCCTTGCCTAGTTTGACACTCTCTTTTCTTCTCTTTTTAACCCAGCGTGAATCCACTTGTACAAATCCTACACTATCTGAGCCATACCTCTTTTCTGTCTCATATTCCTGCAGAGAATCCTCTTAAAAATGTACTGGCATGAGTCTTGCTACACAGTGTGAACCTTTTACCTTTGTGTGCTGCTGATCAGTGAGATCTGGACTCAGTCCTGGGTTGACAGCAGGCTATCACTCTGCCCTGCGCTTTGACTAGCTGACCGATAAGAGAGGCATGGGGTGGAAGCAGTGGATGTAGACGACGGGAGGATGAGGAGGAAGGAAAGGAATGTAATTAAGAGGCTGGGAATGAAACTGAGGGTAAAAATGGGAGGGATCTGGGGAATGACTAACATTGTGGCACTATCCAGGCGTGACTGTGTGTTCATTTCCACTGAACCTCTTTAAATAACCCCTCTGCCTGTCTGTCCTGTGTCTCTGTCTCTGTGTCTTTCTGTGTGGCTCTGCTGGGCCGGTATCTCTAACCCATGATAAAAACAGCACAAGGCACAAACAAACTGCTTTCTGCTGCTGCTGTAAACCCATCTCTCATTTTTGTTTCAATCTTCAACTGAAACAAGAGTGGAGAGGCAAACTTGGCTCACACCAACATGAAGTATAGAACAAAGGACCGTTACAGTAGTAAAGGCTTTTCCCCTGCTGGCAAAGGGGTGCGGGGCAACAAAAACTGAAGTGCCAGCAGCTGGACAGACATGTGTATAGAGCAAAATGTCTCCAAAATGCAGCGCAACAAGCCGCTGGGAGAAAGTGAATGAGTCCCATTCAGCCTGATCCCAGCAATGACTGACTGCACCCATACCAAGGGATTACACTGAGAAGAACATTACTGCACACTTGTAAGAGGATTGTAGCACACGTAGAAGAAGACACTACTACTATCACTACAACACACTTACAATTCAAGAAGAACTGTGAATACCTCCTCCAAAACTGAGCAAGACTTCCTTAAAAACAGCCATCAATTCTTGCCCTTTTTTTCTTTTCCTCCACCCATTTTTCCATCCCTCCTTCCAACCCCTTCATTCCCTCTGCAGAGGCCTTGGAGGATCCGTCCAGTGCCGGCGTTGTGGCGGGCGCCGTGATCGGCTCCCTTCTGGCCCTTCTATTGGTTGTCGCACTTATTGGCGTTCTCCTGACCCGAAGTCGCCGGCAGCAGGGACGCGGTTACCCTAGCAGTGGGGACTCCATAGCGACTGGCAGCGGCGGCAGCAATGGCGGAGACTATGGCAACAAAGCCCGCCTGCTCTTCAGTGGAACTGGCAACAACAGCAGTAAGAACGGGACTGGAGCTAACAACAACGGGCCCATCTACACCTATAGGGAGGGCTGCGATGCCACGGGGACTCTAACGGAAAAGGCCAACGACTACCATCATCATCTTCACCACGCCTCAATCGGCAACCCCCCCTCCGCCCACGATATCCTCCTTAGTGGAGAGATTGACGACGCCGAGAGGAGGAAGTTCGACCTGGATGACAGCATGGAGGAAGAGGAGGAGCGATACGATAGGTTTGGAGGAGTCGGGGGTGGCGGGAACATGCTACCCCCAGCCTATCACGTCCGCAGAGGCCATGGCAGTGAAGAAGAAATGGACGTGTACCTCGATGACGACATGGAGTCTCAAAGAGACGGCTCTGTCATTTCCCGGACTGCCATTTATGTCTGAGGATGGAATAGAGGAAAGGAAAAGGTGAGGGCTGAAAACAGGGAAAGAAGATGTGGTGGAGAGAGATGGGAGTTCAAGCCAGCCCGCTTTCGCCACGAAATAAATCAGCATCGCTTCCATCACCTAACCGTACCTGCTTAACGTCCAACCTGATTACTGAGATGCCATCAGTTATATCCTTTCTGCTCGACACCGACTGTATAATTTTATAAAAAAAAAGAGGATTAAAAGAAAAATAACAAAAAGCAAACAGAAAATCGAAAGGAAGTTGTTGTGAAGCTGATGAAGCAAAACTTGTGATGGCAGTAGTGCACTGTGGCTGAATATGTGACTGTGTGTAAGATTTCATTCAGTGTCAGCCAAATATAACAAAATGGAAAAAAAAAAAAATACTGCAAACAAAAACCACAGCAACTCTGATGCGTCGTCGCTTATTGCTGCATTCTTGTTTCTTCAGCTTTGCAAGTATGTGATTGTGTTGTTTGTATTTTATACTTTAACCGAAATCATAATCTGCAAAGCAGGGAGCACGATAACCACTATTCCAAAATCAGCACAATTCAACGGTTCAAAAAAACGCCTTCCAAGAGTACAGAAAAAAACCCTTCATCAACGGGATGAACGCTATATACAACTGTCCAAACAGCTTTCGTGGATGTTGCCACCGCGCTGCAGACGCCGGCTCTTCTGACACGCCTGAGGCTTCACTTGAATTGTTTTAAAACTTGAAAAGCCAAACTTGTCGACCTGGCGATGATGATGATGGAGTTTCTGTTCATCCCAGTGATGACTTTTTTTGGGCTTGCAGTGACACGGGGTTCCCGTCCCACCCTGTGGCACCACCCATTTTTTCTGATGGGTGCAGCTGAAGCGAGGGCCACTAAACTGCATAACAGAACAGACTTAACAGTGTGTGCTAATGTGTGGCTGGCTGTGGTATTAATGATGTGCATCATCTATATATTGGGAGTCGTCTCACTATAGCACAGTTGTTGTTATTGTTGTTGTAGATGTTGTTGCTGTTGTCGTTGTTACTGTTGTGTAATGGTGTTGATCTCGCTAAAGAAAAGACGCACCAGGGGCCTTGGGGGTTTCACATTTTACCACATTGGGTCGGTAATGACTCATTTAATGGGTAAAAAAGATGGGCTTTTCTTCATTTCCAACTCTATTTTTTCCGCTTTAAGTCTCTTCTCACTTTCTCTGGATTTCCTCTTTCTTTATTTCCCATTTCTCTCCCTTTCTCTGTCTGTGTTCTACATGCATCCTGCACCATTTATATGTTTCCCTGATGCTCTGTCCCACACACATTACGTCTCTCTCTCTCTCATTCTGCTCTTTCTTTATTTACATAATGGGCGGCTTAGACGAGTGCCGCAATGACTGTGTGCAGGGAGAAGGGGATAACTCGTATTTATATTCCTATCTGGGTCGCATTCAACGAGGCAAAATATTCACCGGCTTTGTAGGAGGCTGCTGTATTTCATGTATTCATTTTCCATGTCCCGCAGAATGTTCTTAGGCTATGTACCGGATTATTCCATGTTCTGTATTCTGATTGGACAGAAAGACATGGTCTAAGACACATTTTAGGATGTGAAGAGAGGATGTGAAAGCAGGCTAAATAAAACTCCAAACTCCCAAACCTTTGTTTCTTGAACCCTGCAAAACTACAAGTGACACTGCAGTTTTTCTGAAACGAAACTGACACATCTGCTGACAAGGTAGGATTGTTTGTCTCTAACGAAACTAACTAAACATTACGATAATGGTTCAAGGGAGTTCACTGAACATGCAAAACTGCTTTGGAAAAAGTTGCTATTTTTAATTTCGATGATTTGGAGTGTATTTTATCAAATTACAGTACTTTTTAGAATGGGTAGTTGTTTTTTTTGCAGCACATTTGCTAATGCATAACAAGGGTTGAGAGCTGAAACGTAGCTCTTATGTTTATGGAACACATTTGCCTTATTGAGTCCCATTTTTCCTACTCATTGTTTTCAGAGCACCAAATGGGCAGTTTTTTAATTAACTGTTGAATTATATCACCTGTTTCTTTTATGTTTGGATGGTTGTGAGTTGACACAGGGAGGCTCTGTGAGAGGGTAAATCTCTGACTCACAGGAAAACCTTCTAGGACATGTAAAGAGAGCCTGGCCACAGTTCAAGAGAAACAAACTTGACTGATGCTGCATGCTTTCAGCAGCCGAACTGAGTGGATCCTTCGCTTTTCTCTGGGTCACATCACAACCATATACTTACTTACTGTAGACATGCTGTGTTTGATTGAGCAACATTGTGCAGTTGAGGATACTGTGAGTAAAGTCAAAGAGAAAATAGTTTGGTATACTGTGTATTTACAGTGTTGCATAATTTAAGTCAATTTCACGATATTTGTGTTTTTGGAGTGTTGTTAATGCAACACAAGTAATATTTATGAGAAAGGATCTTAAAAAGGGAAAATCTTTTAAGGAAGGTGGTGATCTTCAACCCTGAAAAGGTCGGTGCATTTCCGAGTGGGTAAACATGCTTGTTCACTGCACCAAGTCTTGTCCCATTTCATCTTATTGTGTCTCATAACAATGTAAGACAATATTGTGATAATTAAGACGTTATTACCCCAAATGAATAATAACAACTCTTCTGTGGCTTTAAGATCTGAACACAGACTTGGCCTTAAATTGAAAGCTGAGATATTTCAAATTTGAACTTCAAAACCACACTTGGCTGATTTTGTTGTGTTTAGGACGTCGGTTTTTAGCTCTACTTCCCCCCGTGAGCAGGTCCCTTGTTGTTGATTGTTGTTGAACATTATACACTGTGCAGTCTGTGATTCTGTAAATGAGACAGTTATATCTGCTATGTTACAATACATTTCAGTGAAGACATTCCATAACATCGCACAGTGTTTGGACAGGTTGCCAATTAATCTCAAAGTAACAGCCATACTGTATCTTATGTTGCCACACGTGTCACATGTAGTAGGACTTGTTTATTGTATCACTGCAGTACAGTTTGGATTAAAGTATTGAAATGTGTTTTAAACTCCGTAGGGTGCATGCATGCTCCAAGATCCTGACGTTTAAACTCTGGAGAACAAAGTTTCATCATTTAGATAAAAATACATGGTGTAAAGTATTCGGTTTACAATTTGAACCTGCAATTTAAAGATAGTCACAATGATTTATGTTACGTTTGGACCCTTTCCTGTATCTCCCAAATGGAAAATATATTCTTATTAGAGTTAAAAATGTTAATGATTCTCACCCTAAAAATAAAATCCCTGACTTTTTTGAGGCACTCATTTTCATCTCTCTCAAGCACATTTACCCTCTATTTGGCCGTTGTATGCCTCAGCACTTCTTTTCTCCGGGGGTTTCTTGCAGCATAATAATTCGAAACAGTCGACTGTGATCACAACTTTGGCGCCTAATTAGTCCCAGAGTCTTGTAGCGTGCATGTACCCCTAGTAAGAAAATTCCTCATCAGTCATAACTTTTGTTTTTGCACAACCCATTTTCAATAAAAAAAAAAAACCTTTCTGAAACAATCCTCTGTGGAAAAACTGGTAATTAATTAAGCCTAGCCATGTTATCACTATAAATACCAGACTCCCACACCTCTTTCTTTCCTCAGCACATTTCTCAACACAGCACAATTTACTGCACCTGCTCTGGGATATTTAGCCTCCTCAACAGATCTGTTACAGGACGTTTTTCAAGTTTTGCTAACTAAAGGAGAAGTCCCTTTGTCACAACAACCACAAACAGTCAGTTGCACACAGTCACACCTGGAAGCTGCCCATTACATAACGCTTGTGTTCACTGTGCAGTATAATTGAAAGCCCCATTTAAAACTGACATCTGTTCCTGGATACGTTGAAATAATGACATTTGATCTGCGAGGTTTTGCATTCACATGAATAAACGTTCATGTTATCTCAATTCTGCCACTGATCAGATCTCCATATGTAAATTAGTTCAGGTCTGTCAGACAGGTCAAGGGAAACAATGCCACAGACAGTGTCATTCATGTTTAAATCACTTTTTTAACCAGCAGGAGGAAGTGGAGTTAGATTTTGGTCCTGGCTGAGTCTGCAGTCAAAATCCATTCTGTTTGCATACAACTTGTACATACAACTCTAGTGTTTTAATCATCCAGATATAGATATCCAGATGCATCTTGCATTTAAAGGAGACATATGCTCAATTTTAGGTTCTTGTATTTGGGGGTCCTACTAGAATGTGGTTACATTACATACACCCATTATTTTTCTCCTACTGTGCCCTTACTGCTCTTTTCTGCCTCTTTCTTTTTCAGATTTTAGCAGCCGAATAGAATTTGTCCGCTTTGCTTCCACATCTTATTACCAGAGCTAGCATTAGCCACATAGCACTAGCGATGACGAGGTGGACTCAGGTTTTCAGTGGACGTTTTCCAGTGAGCGTTTATCCACATTTTCACTGGAAGATGGAGCAGGAGAAAAAAAGAGTTTGTTTTGGGGTCTCCAGACATTTATGTTGAAAAGTCATTCAAAACTGCATTTTACATAATACGTCCCCTCTAATGCCAGGTGCAAATGCTGTCAAAGAGACTTGTGCCTTCATTCTGAATCATCCACTTTTTCAAACAACTAAAATATTCTGTAATCTGGAAAAATGTGCTGTCAGACGATAACCGCATTAGTAATGGTGTGAGTATTAAAGTAATTAAAATGACTTAATAAGATAAAAATCATGGCACTATGAAACATATCTGACCTTAAAACTAGTAAAGACTTGATATGAGCAGGGAAACTTAAGAAATTCAAGATAAAGCTTCTTGATCTTTTTATTAGGAGGATGGAGTTTAAAAAAAAAAACTCTAAAGAGGGCTCTGACAACCTTCAAAAAGGCGTTCTTTTTTATGTCGAGGAACTTCACAAGAGGGTTCAAATGCAACTTCACGACAAATCTGATGATTTAATTCAAGTGGTGCTCAACAAGATTGTTTATCTTTGATGAGAATAAATAAGATCGTCCTTGTATGAAATATGACTCTCTTGAACTGCCCTTTTTGTAGTGAGGGAAACAGACTGTCCCAGCAGCCCGTCCACTGAGTCGAGAATGGGGTCATGCTAGTTACAAGCGTCCCTCTCTGATCTTTAGCCTGCTGCCCCGCCTCACATGGTGTGTGCCCTGGCAGGTTGGAGTCCTGAATGCAACCCCTGTAAAGTCGTGTCCTTGCTGCTGCGAGTGTGGTGGCCATGCTAAGCAGAGGACGCTGTAACAGGTCACTTGGCTCCGTCAGAGGGAAAGAGAGTGGAACGGAGGGAGGGGAGGCTGGAGGATGAGGGTGGTAGCTCATTACTCTATCTGGGGAATACCAAATAGGCCGGCAGAGAGGGGAGAGAGGGGGAGACTTTTTCTTCTCAGATCAGAGAAATCGAGAGTTAAAAAAGAAAAGTGACAGAACAGAAACTTAAACCTGAGCCCATGCTGAGAGGATGAGAAGACATCGCCAGGTTTTTTGTAAACCATCTGAGACTGAGAACATTTGAAATACTGTCAATTATTCACCATCGAGCCTGGAGTTAGAGATGGGCAGATTTGTTACTTGTGGGGCCCAACTGGTTGGCCGCAGCGTAAAGATGACAGAGTGCTTGAAAGAGACTGGCAAGATGGAATTTACCACTTCGACAATGAAAGCTGGAGGTGGGAAGGAAGCCTCAGAGGAGCATTTTTGAGTGCTATGCCACCCCTCCACTTGGCGATTGGCTGACTCCACACAGCGACAACTGACAGTTCTTTTCAACCCCGCCAATTAGTGAAAAAAAAAGCCTGTCCTGTTTAGCTTTCCTCGGCACAGTCTATCAGTGACAGATCTTTCTAATTGTAAAGAAATGTTCAGCAGCACTCCAGGGACCCCTGAGCAGGGGCAGAAATGTATATATCCTCCTTTTTCATATTCCCTCTCACTTTTCTTCATCTTTAGCGCCCAGAACAAGCTGTTCTCTCCATGTTTAATTCAGCAGAAGGCATGAAAGTGTTCGGCATTATATCTCTGCTTTGCTCTGAAGGAGAAGGAAGACGGCAAGATAGAAAGAGAAGGAGAGAGAAAGGGATAGAAGGGAACAGAGAGGAGGAAGAAGAGACCTATTAGTTATTGAGCTCGGCTTTTGTTGTTAATCCAGTTAAAGCCGAGCCTCTGCCAGGCCAGCTGAGACTCCAGCAGATGTGGATGAAGTTTCCTCCTCCCAACACTGGTTAGAAGAGGTCTCATTGTACTCTGTAACAAATTTACTTAATGCATCGCTGTCCTGCTTTCCTGCTACCTTCCTCTTCCTCCCACTGTGCTTCTCTTGCAGTGTGCCGTGCTATACTTAGGGATGTGATTTGTCATGGATTTCTTTTTTTTCATTTTGGTCCAGGTTATTTCAGGTTCCGGGTATGCATGTTCACACGAATGGCCATTTATTAAAATGGAAATCTGTTTTCTTTTTTTTTTTTCTGTTCATGGTGTGGAGGTTCAGGATAGAGGAGAATAAACAGTTTAAGATGAATCCTTTCTCTGATATTTGCAGTTTAAGCTGTATCTCTTATGCAGTGCAGACAGACCTCCACAGCCCTATCAGATGAGCTCAAGTTTGCCTGCTGTTGGATGTTGGGCAGGTAATATACAGCAAGCATTTTGCACAAAACGACTGTCTGCAGTCGAGAGCAGTGAAACCGAACCAAAACAGTAAAGTTACTTGATGTAAAACCAAAACAATGAGCTGGAAGATGCTATAAAGTTTCATAGAGTTGAGGGAAACTGCAGAGTTGAGTGAGTTTTTCACTGTGAGTGACTTTCTCACAAACATATCATCCATTATTATATAAATCTGTTATTTACAGCAGTTATTTTTACTCTCACCCTCTAACAAGCACTATTTGTTACTTTCAAGTGCTTCAGAATGTAGCAGGTTAACATTGGCTGCCAGCGAAAGAGAGTCGGCCCATCTGGCTGTCTATGCATTTTCTAATTGGGTGGGTCTGAAGCTGGTCTCATCAAATTAATTACAGTTCTAACACCTTTAGCTCCCACTGTCAAGGAATTTTTTTTTTTTGTTCGTCCTTGTCACAACCTTCTTCCATTTTCAGGCCCTGTGTTCACTCAGCTCTTCAGTGTAAGTGGTGCTCAGTGGACCTTCCTCTCAACAGGGCACAGAGTCCTCTCCTCTTCAGCCATTTCAAATTAAAAGGTGAATGCACATGAGGATCCAGGAGCACTTCTTGAATAAACTGGATATAAAAAGCACTTCATTTGCCGTTTCTGATCCCTGAAATCCAGAACTCCAGATAGCTGAGCCATTAACTTGATTCAGAACTAAGGTGGAACTGTATCAGCTGATATCACGCCGACAGCTGGGGATGCGAGACTTGACCTTTTAAGGGTGACCGTAATTTTGATGTTCAGACTAAAGGGCTCGTGTGTTTTCTTCATTTTCATCCCAATGAAGAAATTTTCTAGCAGTTATCTTCTTAGTCATCCAAGATTTAAGATTTTATTTGCTCCTGCCTTGTTGACCCCCACCTTTCTTTATTCCCATCTGAATCAAAAGTCTCTTTGACGTTCCAACTTGTGCAGGAAACGGTTTTGATTTTATGCGGTGCCAACACAAGTCCCCCCAGTTCTGGCATCCCTTTACTGGCTTTAGAAGTAATGTAGCTTAGTAACCTCCTGTGAACCAGAGTGTAACTTCAGATCTCTGATTAATCCTAAACATGCAATTAACACTGCGGGACGAGACCTTGAGGACCTCAGATTGCCCCAATAAGTGATTGTTTTTGGATGCTACATCAGGCAGCTTTACACGCTGGCAACAGCACAAGGCAGAGCCAGGTAACTTTGAACAAACTGAACCTCAACATCTTCTGAATCTCCTAATATGATGTGATCAAACTCAGCATGCCCCCAAACTGTGATGTAACATTACCGAGTCCAGCTCCTTCCATATATTATATACAGTAGTACAGCACCTTTAAACAGACTAGTGTACAGTTGGTGACATTCCCATTTAAAATCCTCTCTATCTCCTCTAACTTTTAACTTGATCACAGTTAGTATCACACTGTCAGAGTTATGGTTTTAATTTACTGGTGTTCTGACCTCCCCTGTTGTGTAACCTTGCTTATAGCTTTTGTGTGTGTCAGCTGCACTGCTGTTTTTAAGTATTTTAGTCTGACTCAGGTGTGAATTAGGACTGTAACTACATTTTTATTGGTTTCCTTTATTAAATATCCTTTAGATTAATTGATTAATCAATCTATCTTAAAAAAAAAGATCCTTATATTTGAGAAGCCAGAACCACCCATATTTGGCATTTCTAAACTATCAAACTATCAAAAATGTCTGTTGATTGCTTAAGTAATTAAAGTTGTGCCAGTTCTACTCCAAAGTTCTACTCCAAAGTCTATACACCTTAGAAAAGTACCACACAAATCCACAATCCCTAGATTTTTGACCAGAATAATTCTTTAACCAGCAAGATTTGATTAGATTTTGGTCAAAGGTCACTGAGATCTGAAGCCCGTCACAGTCTAGAGAACATGATGTCTCAGGAACATCTGAAGATAATTTCATTACATCTGCCACAAACATCCACTTGAACTGGAGGGTGATTAGAATTTGATGTTCAAAAGTCACTATGACCTCACAAAACACATTTTTGGACAAATTACGACAAAAGTTCATTCAAAAGTCTAAATGGATAAAATGATGAAGTGATGGCATTTTAAATCCAAAAGGGTTAAAGGTCACCTTCACAGTGCATCATAAAGTTCTGCAAAAACACTTTTCTGGCCGATATTCAACACCATAACTGGGGAACAGAAGGGGAGATTTTTACCATATTTCACATTTGGTCGGACACTGAAATGGAGACATTAATCTTGGGTCCCCAGCTTGAAACTGTGGTGATTGTGTAGATACATGTGAAGCTTTTACATTTTAGAATTCTTATTTGCAGCAACCTACATATTTGAAGTGTTGTCAGCTGTCACGGCTACAATTTTCTGTTCTATTAGTCCAAGTCATTGGCCAAGAATACAAAGAATTTGACTCTTTGTTCTTCATTTACACACTAATAGACATACAGCAAACCAGAACAACAAAGCTTGACAAAGTCAAGTCAAATCAAGTTTATTTGCATATTCTTATATCACAGATCAAAAGGTTGTCTCAAGGGGCTTCACAATCTGTGCAGCAAGCGACATCCTCTATCCTCTATCCTTAGACCCTCTACTTGGACGAGGAACAATTTCTCCAAAGTCTTCATTGCATTGAGTGTATTATATGAGCATAAACAGACATGCATGTGAGCTGCATCTTGACTGGTTGGCCGAGGAAAAACAGCAGCGAGCTGGTAATTCTAGTCAATCTGCAGCCTAGATGGTCTTGACAATGCTTGTAAACAAATATATCAACCCAATCCGTAGAGACACCTCGGCTCTGTGGACCTCGATCCTCTAAGGATCAAGACCCACACCTGGGAAAACCTTGTCATATAGATTTGTTGTCCTACAGATAATCTCGCCAGTTTATTCACAGGAGTAAACACTGGAGGGTCTGCTGTGTCTTTTGAAGATATCAGGTCGTGTGTAGTGGTTTTTAAATCTGGCGTCTCAGTATCAGAGCCTTGGCTCGTTTACTCAATATTGACATGGATATATTGTTAATGTTCACACTTTGAATCTATCATTTTCAAAATGTCTACACCCATCACAAGAGAAACATTATCTTCTCACTTTGAAGCCTCTAGAAGAAAGATTCATCTGGGCATCCGTCAAAAATCTTGTTTTTCTTAAAATAAATGGAAAATTCATGAAATGATAAATGATTCTCTTTCAAAGTAAAACTTTTTTTTAATTCTTTTTACAGATTTCTAATCAATCAGCGTTGTGTAGAAACAAGATGAATGATTTGCTTTGTTTAAACTGCCTGTGATGTATTTCAGGGAAGTTTTAAATTCTTTCAACAAGTGAAACTACACAGAAACAAGTGAGGTTATCTTCCCCCACGGGCAGAGTTACTTTTCTCTCTTCTTCCAATCACAATCAGGCTTCGTGGCTGAATATGAGATTACAACACGTATAAACACAGATGTATTTCATAGTGCCCTGCTGTGTTGGACTGCAGCCCAGCAGTGTGTCTGGGCAGGAAGACGAAGCTCAGCCTTCGTCAGCTTCAATATCAAGTCTGTCAAAGAATCCTTCTACCTCCCAACAAGAAAATATATAAAAGAGTTTATTTGTGTATTGATTTGGGGAAATTCAAGGATTAACTCCAAATAGCATCAGACAATATGCACACCTCGTGTAATGCTACACACTTGACTGCAATTGGCAACAAAATAACATCAACAAAAGCTTGATGCTTTGAAAATCTTGTCAATAATTGGTGAGACAGATCATTTCAGGGCTCAGGGTCGGTTTTAGTTTTAACTTATTATGTGTGGGAGGAAAAAAGATGCAGGATATTCAGACTGTGAGAGTGCTATCATTTCTCTGGGAAACACCTAAACTACCTGCTATTTCCTAAAATAGAAAAAAAATAGTTTCTGTAGAAATCATCTGAATTGGCCCGAAACTCCTGAAGTGCTGAGATTCGTTTCTTGTAACCCCAGATAAGAGAGCTTGTGTAGAAGTCAGATTTTGTCACTCTTTGCTCATTTTCTCTGCTTCCTTATCAGAAGTGTTTATATCGCCATAAGAAAACCTCCATCGTCATCTGTCAGGTTAGTGCAGATGACCAGCCAGATATTCGCTCGCCGTAGTATTTTCCTGCCAGAGAAAAGTGAGACAAATGGGGGGTTACGTTTAGCTGCTAAATGAGCAGAACACTATTTGTCCAGGGAAAGAAATATGTATGTATATGTGTGTGTGTGTGTGTGTGTGTGTGTGTGTGTGTGTGTGTGTGCGTTCAGCTTGTGTGGTGACATTGAGTTTTTGGAGCGACTGACTCAGTCCATAAGCTTTAAGGCTTATTGGGTCTTTGATGTAAACATCAACACAGTGCAGTTTTGGTGAGCTGTCCTCTTTGAATTTCAGGCTGTTTGTGGTGGACTGACAGTCCCTGACGAATTAAGCAGATAAATCCATCTTCGACCAAAGTGAACAAGAACTCACTGTGAGTTAAAGTTTAAGGTTTCTGCCTTTTTTCTTGAATTCCCTTCCATCTTGGCTTCCTAAACATCACCACTGTAGCAAACCAGTCACAGTTAGAGTTGGCTGTAACTCTCAGCAAGAAAGCAAACAAACATTTATCCCAAAGTGTCAAACTATTCCTTTACTTTTGACTGGTGAAAATGACCAAAAACGGCACAACTGACTTTTTATTTATTTACGCTGTGAGTTGTCCATGGTGTCTGCTACACTTTGTACTGATGTGTCTGTTGTGTGTTTGTGTGAGTGAATCTTGTGAAGTCAGAGTTGTTGATTTGCTCTCAGGTTTAGTAGGAAAGCTAAAACTCAGTGTGAGTGTTGATAATATGTATTTGTTAATATAGTATATGTTGTTTTGTGTGTGTGTGTGTGTGTGTGTGTGTGTATGAGGATGTCAACTCTCCCAGCTATGTGGATCTTACTGTGAAAAGAGTGTGAGAGTCAAGTGTCAGCAGATGTGTTGTCACTTATTTGGACCTCTCAGAGCGTGAGGACATTATACATCCATATACAGCAGGAATTAGCATAATTTCACACACACACACACACACTGTGTTTCATGCTTGTATCTGCTCATCACTCCTTGAGTGATTTTATGCACAATGACCCTGTGATAACAGAGGAGCCAGACAGGAGAAAAGAGGGGGGGGGCACAGAAACTCACAAACCTAAACTCCTTACTATTACTGTCACCACAGGAGACAGATTGCGGTTCAGCTCCACTTTTTTCTCGCTGGCTCAGTTTTCTTGACGTGGCTCTTATCTGTCAAAGTTGATGATCCAGGAGATGCAGTTAAAGATGAGAATAGTTTTATCTTCTTATGATTTTTGAATTCCATTTGGATCATCTTTGTCTGCCTGTGGCCTGAAGAAAAGGACTTACAATCTCTCCTCCTTCTTATCTGTTATCTGGCGAAAGGCTCTGAAGAACAAGATGATCTTAACTTATCTGCAGAAGTTATTGATTAATGCCAGTGATGCTGCGGTTTCTTCTTCTTCATGCCTTTCACTACTCTGGCACAAAATCATTATTTTTGGAAACAATCCTCATGCACCTTTTCAACTGCTCTGCGATGCAGGACTGTGCATTTACACCATCAAGCACTCAACAGAAAACAACAGAAAATAGAGACTTTGCAAGGTTTTGTCTTGCGTCATTGTATATTACCTTTTCTTTTTTAAATGTACAATGTATAAGCTTTTTTCCATGTTAAATAAATAATACATTCACAAGAAAAAGGAGAAATGAACTAAATGAACAGACTAAGATATAAAACGTACTGTGAACTCCACTATGACGAGACTGTTCAGGTGCTGAAAACCAATAATGTGTCTCTATTCCACAGTTCCACAGTTATAATAGGATGGAGTGTACAAAGACACATACAGTGACTATGTCAAACAGATCGCTGGAACACTAAACAAGTTGAAGCCCAGATGTTTTTGTGCATCACGGTGCAACTTTAAAGTCCACTTTACATTAATCCACATAGTAAGAGAAACTGTAAGAGGAAAATAAATGTAAAAGGCCTCAGACATCAGAAAGACAATGACGTCTGCAGTCTCTTTATTCAGATGATTCCATAGGTGATGCATGCTAGCTAGATGTCACAGTCATTATGAACCACTTTGGATAAGAGCATCCAAGAAATGTGGCTTCCAGCAAAACAAAACTGTCCCATTTCATATGTGCAGAGACAATAACAACAGACAGGTGCAGAAACGGAGCAGTAGGAGGAGCAGTAGACTGAATTAGCAGGAAGTGGAAGCGAGAGAGAAGTTGAGTCTGATTTTTCTTTTTCTTTTCTGTGGCCTCAAGAAGGTGGCTCAAGTTCTTGCAGGCGCAGGATTTGGAGGATATGTGATATTCTGGGATTTACTATCTTTACAGACGCTCGGCCAAACTCAGCGAAATATTACTGAAGGAGACGATTTCATGTCTGTTTCTTATCTTTTACTGGCTTCTTTCAGCCAGCAATAATAAACCAGAGACTGTCTGGATTGTCTGCGACACATGTTGTCAAGATGTTGATGTTTGAGCCCTCGCTGTTGGTCAGTTGAAACTACAACTGATAAAAGAAGGTAATCTTGGTTTATCATGCTGATAGTTGGTTGGTGTTAGATGGAAAAACTAATTTTTCCTCAAATGTCACCTAAGAAATCAGACTCTAATTTTAGCTTGACCGCCTTGCAACACTGACTTTGTCCAGAGCTGTTGTCACTGTAGTTTTCACAGTCTGTAGAAATACAGGCCTATTGGAATAATAAGTTTGTCTTTATTAATTATACAAACAGAGCACATGAAGCTGTATTCATATATAACAGAAATCAGATCAGCACACAGCAGCACATATTTTAATAAAATGCAACAAAAGTAACATGTATATCCACGATCAAGTCTTTGGTTTTTTTGATTCATCGTGTGTCTCATAATGAAGCCAGTTGGATCACTCTAAAAATAACAAGCCTTCAGCCATCCCTCCCTCCTTCCCCCTCTCTCCAGCCAGACTAAAGTGGGTGTCAAAAGAAAATTGAAAAAGTTTTCAATTAATAAATGCACCCCGATCTGCAGCCGCAGCCTTCATTGCTGCCTCGTGGTTACACATTCTGCCTCTCTGCCGAGTCCATTGGCTCAAATCGCACTTTTCATTTCACCGCCAGCTGTTTCATTCTCTGCAGGTCCCTCCTGTATTCTGCTCGGCTCTGTCAAGAGAAGAGGGAAAAAAAACAACAAAGGGAAATGAAGGAATAAAGGGAAAAAAGATGATCTACATTAAATATAATTGCTACTATTTTACATTTCATCAAGCTTTCTCCTGGTGGTTACTATTTGAGAATGGCTGTCCTACTTTTCTCATTGCTTCTCTTTTTTTCTCCTTTTCTCTCTTAACTAAATCAAGAGAATGAGACTGTTTTGCCTTCTTGTTCTGAAGGGAGTCGACTGTGTGCATATCTTGATTATGGTGATATGCCTGTTTCTCGTAGGGTTGTGTTTATCATTTATACGTGCACTTAAATAACTTGAGCCTCTGGTGTGGGCACGATACATTGATGCAATCAGCCAATGACTACTCCTGCAGGTTAAACTTATTTTTGTGCTGGCAAAACAAAATATCCACACTGTTATTGCTGAGGTGACTGTATTATATTATAGACACCAGACAGTGCGTGTTTGGAGGAGCCCATGTTAAAGCTTCCACGACTGCTGAACAAGTATTGTTTGTGGTTATGAAGTTGCAAAATAGACATTTATGCTTCCTGTCTTTTCTCTGTAATGCAGAACATTCAGCAGTGATGGTCTTTGTGTATTCAAGCTGCATGGCACACAGTGTAATTGCTGCTGTTGCGGAGCTGATTGAATAATTACAATCAGAATCAGAGATACTTTGTTCACCAAGTACAACAAATGTACAGAAATTTGTCTTGGTGAAGGTTTCAGGAGGAATAATGCCCCTGTATAAAACCTATTCCCTGAATTCATTATGTTAGTCATTATCTCATACAGTTTTAATTTGCCAACATGATCAAACCTCTCTAGAGGCAGGGAGCTTGAAATCTCTTGGTGAAGCCTTCACAGACAAATCCAGAACTGCTCACCAAACAATTACTGGCATGAGATGATTCACAGTATAAAGCAGCAAGCCACGACGTATTGACTTTGTTTTGTTTCTTTGCAGCATCTTTGGTGCAAAACAATTGTTGCTGTCTTGTTTGTTCACTGCACTTCTCCAAAATCGCCTGTCAGTCCGACACTGTGGCCTGTGAGTGTGATGTTATTTCCTCATGCTGCTCGTCTCCCTCCTCTGTGGTATTATATATAAATCTATTTAAGTTTGTAAGTAAAGAACTTACATTTACGTACAAATCATGGGCCAAGTGTGTTTTACAGGAAACGTGATGCCACCTGGATTACATAATCTGGACATGTTCTTAACATGACTGTCAAACTGTGCTGACACTGAAGCTCTTTAATGGTTAAACTTAGGGAAAGGTCGCGATGCGGTTTATTGTATGAAAAGTCTGCAAAGCATTAGAAACGAAGTGTTTACAGTGTTTTTATCAACACCACAATCTTTCACTTGCCCTAATCTTCCCTGAATCCTGCACTTTGAATGCATGCCATTCAGTCCGACCTCAGTTCATTACATAAATGTAGCGCTTCATGCATTCAAAGGAACACTGCCTCCAAATGTAATCCAGGCGGTTTGTGTTAGAGCATTTTCATACCTGCCTTGTGCTGAATCAAACCCTGGAGTATTTACCATATTGGTGCAGTTTGTTTGGCCAGGTGTGAACGCAGCAGCAGCAGCAGCAGCAGCAGCAGCACTCGGGTGCTGACCAGAACAACTGGGCTGAGCCCTTGCTGAGGTGTCTAGTTCAGGTACAAACAAACGTTGTGCACCCTCAGCGACTCCAGTGGTAAATAACTAAAGTGGTAAATCCAAAAGCATATATAATGTATGATGATGTATGATGATCTGCTTAGCTGTCTCTCCTTTGTGAAATTAGAAAGTGGTGTGTTAATCTATTTCCAGAACAGAATAACAGGAGTCTGCTCTTCTTCTACTCTTTTCCCACATGCTAATTTTGACCAATTAGAGAGCAATTAGGGCATTAGAGAGTGATTTAATAAATTGGGTTGCATGATTTAAAACCGTGCCAATCATGATGTGCAGTGAAAACACAAAAGCAAAAATAATTCATACTTGGCTGCCAATCCTTTAGAAAGGTGGTTTACTTTGTTTTATCTATATTTGCATATATATATATGTGCATATTTTACTTGACATGAAAAATATCTGGTTGTTGTGGAAGATTTTCTTTTTGTAATGAGAAGCATTAAAAAGAATCGTTATCACACTGACGATATGCTGCCATATATTAGACCACTGGACTGTCACACATCATTCCTGCCATGTGATTTGACTCGTATTTGTTTGTGCGTGCTATGTTTATTTTTTGAGAATCTTAAAACCAGCATCAGCGGCCCACAAATGATGTTACCAGTATGTGTCCAACCAGGTATTGGCTCTTGTCCTTGACATTTCCACTATAGCAATAAAAAGCTGAGTCGCTCTCATTTTTACAGGCTTAAAACTTATCTCAAAAAACACCTTGTTTTACCTTCTTCTACTCACGGATATGTTCTCCTATCTACTGGTGGAAAAAACATCCCCTCTCCCTTTCTCTTTTGAGGGTATTTTTATTTATATGTGTCTATTATTTTGTGTTTCCACATCATCACAATGCCTTTGACCCTGCGCTCATTACTGCCCAATACTTTGTTTGTAGGCACATTCACATTCAAAGTCTAACCTTCAAAAATACAATAAGGAGTGAAAGCAAGTGCACTTAAATGACCACAGAAGTTAAATTATCAGCACAATAAGTAAGGCAGCTTTTGCCTTTTCTAGATTTCTGCTTCAAGGCTAATGTCTCTATATGACCTACGTCAAGAAGAAGATTGGCTGTTTCTATTTTGTTACTCTAAATGCCTGTTCGTAGGTCAGAAATCAGATGAAATGATCTAAAACATGCAGACCAGAAGAGCCTATGTTTATGTTTAAGTGTTGTGTCAGAGGTGTTAAGGGCTCCTGGTGATGGCTGTTTAAGTTTACAGTGCTGTAGTTTTTGTTTCTGTCAATCAGGACATCAATCTGTTCTTCTCTGGTTGACCGCCCACCTCTGTGTGTGTGTGTGTGTGTGTGTGTGTGTGTGTGTGTGCACCCTATAGTGTCGTATATTCTCTGGTTCCAGCCTCCAATCACCAGCCTGCCTGAGCCCCCGCTCCCAGTCCATACAGTCCACTCCATGACGATGCCAGTGGTGGTGGCTGTGCTTTAACCTGAGCAGTCTCCTTCTATATCTCTCATTGTGACTGTTGAGTCTTATGAGTGTGTGTGTGTTAACCACATCTAGCCTTTGATTGTTTAGTACACTTTTATGGCTGCTCAAAGTGAGGTTAAGGTTATAGTCCGGCAGGTATTTGAGTTGTGGATTTTAGGTTTTGTCGGCTGCAGTTATATAGACGAGATCTGCTGGGTAGAAAAGTGAGTTTTTGTTTTCTTTGTTTCACCGTGTGGGCCACCCACAGCCCTCACCCTTTGTTCGTTTGCCTCCTGTGACTCAACTTAATGTTGAATTGTGCCATCTGTTAAACACACAGATTGCATTGTCATTTATTTAACTGTCCTCTAAACTATAAACGGCATTGATTTCCTGATTACAGTGGCTTCATGTTGCTTCCCTTATCCCTAGACACGGCGGGGTTGTAACACCAGTTAAAGGGAACCAGGAGGAGATTTTCCTTCAGAGAATTTTATTTTTGATGTTATATTTTGTGGTTATGGCTGATGCTGAGGCAGGTTCAGCAAAGACAGAAAGAAAAGAATTGGCGGGAGAACAAGGGCCAGTGACAGAGCATCAAGTCAACCTTGGATGGTCATTTCAACAGATGGTGAGAATTAAAGGGATTCAGAATGAATCCTAAATTGGCCTCCTCCCCCTAGACACATATGTGCATGTCCATTCTGTTGATGAAATACATTGCAAGATGTGGTTTTACAACAATTTATCTACATTGGTAGCCAAACCAAAGCTAGCTAATGCTTTGGCTTTGGCTTGCTTTTACCTTTTACCTTAACACTTCATTCTAGGAAACACTTCCACACTTTTGTTGCCAAAAATCAACCCAAAAAGGAAAGTTCCTTGTGGTTAATTTAGGGATGAAGGACAAATTCCCTTACGATGAATTGTCATAACTTTGATGATCCTTTATATTTGCAAAACTAGTAGCATTTTCCTCTGCTTCAGCTCTGTGTTGAGTTTAATGCTAATTAGCCTACGTTAGCATGCTAAAGTAAGATGGTGAACATGTAAACATTACACCTGATGAACATCAGCGTGTTACACTTGTCATTGTGAGCATGTCACTGGAGGTTCCCTGTGTTTGTGTGTAGATGAAGCAGCACTGTGTCTAATTACAGCCTCACGGAGCTGTTAGCATGACTGTAGAACCTTTGCCACATTAAATGATTGGTTGGCATATGGATGGATGCTGTTTACCTAATGAACCCATTTAAAATGACAATTTACAATTAAAAGCTTCACTAATTTCAGATCTAAGGTGAATAAATAGTAAGCATTTGCTGCATAAGCAAGCCTCCAGTTCTGTTATACAATTCATGCAACAACAACAAAAAAGGAATCTTTTGAGGATGAGATACAGTTTGACCTGCGTGTGCTGTATTTATGGATGCATTAAACTCTGTATTTAAGGGCACTTTGGGTGCTGAGATTCTTGCTTTATCAACAAACAGGTTCACACCTCAAAGCTGAGTTCCGCATTGTAATCTGCATTAAAGATGCTTCTGCTGCGTCTCCTCTGCTCGTCTCTCTCAAGCCACCTCTTTCTGTGTCCCTCCTCATTATTCCCTCTTTCATACCTCTCTCTCTCCCTCACTTTAAAACATACAAACTAGAGCTCGTTATCTTTTATCCCACCTAACATACCTCCTCTCTCACATTAACAAGAGCAAGATTCCTGAGCTATCTCTCGCACTTCTTCTCTTAGTTTTCATCACTCGTTTCTTCACTCCATCTGTTCTTCATCTGCAGATGAAAGAGGACTCTGGTCTCTGTCTGCAGGGGTTTAAACATCCTTTTTGATTTCGGTTCAAGGAAGAAATTATTCCAAGGAAGCTGTTGGACGGCCGCTATCTGTAGCTAGATGGTATCAGAAGAGAAAAATTAAACGGTAAATGCGTCAAACAGTTATTGTGCATTTCGACCACTGGGCAGGTATCGTTCTCCGTTATGTTAGGAACTGTGTGTAGTCGGGTTGTTTCCCATCCTCAGTCAACCAAATAAAGCTCTACAATCCTCAGTGTTCCCACCTTACTCCTATGGGCTCGTTATACAAAGAAATATGTGAATAGAACACTTGGACAAGCTGAGGTCTGTTCTTGTCTTCTCAGTGACACAGTCCTCCTGCAGGTGCAGGCTGGGATATTGCAGCTGTGTAGTTACGATATCCAATTTTCCAATTGCTTTTGATTTTCCACTTTGTCTGGCATTTTGAGCCATGTTGCACAGCTTTGGACTTGTAACAGTGAGACAGGTTTAATCTGTCTGACACTATAGAGGCAGAAGCCAGTAATACACTAACTGGGCAAATATGAACACTTAGACTTTGGATTTGTTCTTCCAATAAAAGAGACATTTCTCTTGGAGGAGAAATATTGTTTGTCTCACAATAAAGAACTTCATTTAACAAGTGAAATAAAATGCTTCAGATATGATTGGTGTCCAGAGCATGCAAGTCCACCAATTTCCACCTACTACTCAAAGATGTAATCACTATAATCCTTTTGCTCCTTCGCTCCAGGTTGTTTTCATTCCTTGATTGCAGTACAGTTGCAGCGGAGAGAAAAGCTGTACTTTCATTTATTCTGCTAAACCATCAACACCAGATACTCTAGTCTGTCCAGGGCTGTCCTGGTTTCCACCCAGGTGTCCCAAATCCTGACAAATAATTTCAAAACACTAAAACGTCCCAGTTTTCAACATTCACTACCAAATCGTCTCTGTTTTCATCACAATTAAAATATATTTATATATTTTTTCATTGCTGTCATAGATGTTTATCATGTTCCGTTCCACTCATTAGTGCCTAATCCAGAAGAAAAACATAAGCAATGCACCTTGCATCTCAGATCAACACTGATTTGACTGAAAGTGAGTCAATCAATCAGTGCATTGGTGTCAAAGCTGTTGCTAGCCTATGACGTTTGCAGCTATTTCTGTCAGAACCTGTCTGTATGCTAATGGCTAGATGTCATGCTGATCAGAAAGTCTGTCTTTTCTTCACATTTCCAGGAGGTGTAAGCCCCAACAGTTGACAGACAAGAGAAAAACAAACTAACAGTCCAGTGGAATGGCAGGATGGCGATATGTTACCGTGGTGATGTTGCATTGTTTACAAAGAATAAGATATGATGTAAAGAAGAATTGTGCCTCCTTGTGTGAGGAACTACGTAACATCTGGTTTGAAATTCTGTTGGGACGGACGGCAAAAAGTTCCTTAATACTTTATACTATAATACTTGTCAGCTAATGTTGGCTTAGCTAGCTGGTACACCCATGGATGTGTTTAGAGAGCTGGATACTGCAGCAGGCCGAGTTTATCCAAATCCTCTGCGGCCCTAAAATCATTTCCCTTATTTATCACCATTATGAAAGATCCGTCTGTATAAGTGTTGACAGGACCCCTCTGGCTGCAAACAAGGTCAGTTATTACTCTTTGCATTATGACTTTTTAATCAATAAAGGTCTGCCAGTCTGTTTCTGTGTCTAAACCTTCCTGGTGGCCAAGAGCAAGTCCTATTGCAAATACTATGTTTCACTTTAATAAAACAAAGAAGCCATTCAGTTTTAATTAAAAGTTTGATGGGTAATTGACACATGCTTTGTGTGAAATGACTTCTGTGAGTTGCAGCAGGCTTCGGTACACATTCAACATAAATATTCATATTTACACGGTACCACAGATTCCTCCGCCGCTGCTGCCGCCACCTGTACAGCTGAATGAATGCTTTCTGTATCCATCAATCATTCTGCTTACTGCAGAGGCGTGTCATTTCTTTGTTTTCCCTTCTCTTCTTTTTTATTTCATATCTTTCTGCTTTGCCCCAGTCACATTATTTTTGTATTTGAGCTTTATTAAAGTGGGACGGATTTACAAAGAAATTGGTTCTGAGTTTATAGTAGGGACTTTGATGGTGTGAGTGGCACTGATGTGACGGTAAACAATAGGAAATTGGGTTTTAAAAATAAGATGCCAGGGGATTTGATGCATGGTGGGAAATGGCGGAGTAGCCTCACACAGGGAATGACAGAGATTTCAATCTAAATGAAGGCAGCAGAGACAAACCTGCAGCGTGTAGATCATCACCTCCTGGAACATTTCTGCTGTATCTGTTGGCTGGATTCCTTCTGCTTTTGATCCTTAAAGGTCAACATCCATTTGAAAGCAGGTTAACCACTTAATGTCCTGTCCTTCTCCTTTTATTTCATTTTGAGTAACTTGAAAATGGGAAAAAACTCCTTCTTTTACACTGTCCTTTGCCTTTATCATGTTGCTAGAGCTGTTTATTGTACGTAGGATGTTTAAACCGGGTGAAACACTCAAACCCAAGACATATTTTTACAGCTGCACTGTTCCATCAAATGAAAATATTCTAGTTGTTTAGTGCATCACATATTCCAGTGGTATATTCAAGGATTAGCCTAATCATTAGACATCTTTGCCATTCTGTCTAACATATTTTTTCAGTCTGACATTGTTATCAGATTCAGATGTGGTAGATGTTGCTAAGAGCAAGTTTTAATATTTGTCATGTTACTTGAAGAAAAGCCAATAGTTGCTGTGGAAATCGTATCCACTCTCGTCGCCTTTTGACAATTTCTCTGTTCCCACTTTCCCGGCTCATGAAGATGGCATCCCCGATGTAATCCCCTCTACAAAGCTCTGGTTTGTGTCTTGGTCTGCTAAAACCGCCAACAATGAGCGCAATGTCAAACTTAATTGAATCATCAAAGAAATCAGAAACAAGGGCCGCGATTCAGAGGTGTGAAACTGGGTTATCGATATTTAGGGTCTTTGGTGTTTTTTGAACGTTCAGCATTTAAGTTATGGTTGTTTAAACAGTGTGTCTAATGTCTGTAAGTTAATGTGATAATTATAAATCATAAATGTTGTTCTGTCCTGGTTAGTTGATCCTACATCTCTTCCTAAATCCGTCATTTTAAAGACGTCCTCTGTAAGTCTGCTCTTTGACTGAACCATGACACGCCGGTTTCCTGAAACATAAATTGCATTTTCCTTTTTCTGTGAGGTGAACTCAGTCTGTTCCGTGACCCCTTTGGTGCAGAAACTGTTTGAATCCCATAGAAATGAATAAATGTGCATAAATTAGGAATAATAAGCATTCTTCATTTCTGAAAGGCTTACCTTTTTGTATACACATCTTTGATCCATCAGTAACATCCAGGAAGGTATAATCCTCTAATCTCTCCCATTCCTCTGTGTTTCCACAGCCAAATATTTTCTATGATCTTCCCTTCCTGCTCAATTTTATTTCAGTGCTGTGGCATTTTTTTTCTCTCAGCATTTTAACAATTTACTTCATATTGTTGCTGCTGTGATTGTGATGCATCTGCGGCTTTGACGTATGAAAGCTGTTGGGTCTCTTCCCAAATGTATACACACTTGACAAACACCAGAGGGAATGCTGAGATCTTCGATGCTATTTGCAGTTTAGAAAATTATTTCAATACAGCTTTCAGTTCAGTTTTAATCCTACAATTGTTATCTTGACAGATTTAGTTGAGCATGTTTTAGTCTGCACTTGTAAACAGTTCTTCATGCTGTGCTGAAATGATCTGCCATTATCTTAAAGAAACCTTCAAAGGGCTTGGCTCGGTTTCTGGCTCTCACACAGTTCATAGCTTCCTCGCAGATGGCACTTTGTTTCACCTTGTGTTTCATTCGCTGATCATTAACTTGTATAGAATACTTCTGTCTTTTTTAAGGAATCATACACAGTGTTTCAAGAGTATTGTAGCTGCGTCGCCGTCCCACCTGAATGTCTAACAGCAAACTTCTGTACAAATCATCTTTATCTACTCACACATTGGAAAGTGTCATGCACAGCCACAGATCACCTTAACTCTTCTTGTTCAAATAATTTTTACACATTCACAAATTTGAATGTATTCATACCGAATGTTTTCACATTTTCACATATGCAAAACTTTTTTTTTTGTTGTCATTCATTAGTCTGCGCTTGGGGCAGCATGGTGGTGCTGTGGTCAGCACTGTTGCCTCACAGCAAGAAGGTTCCAGGTTTGAACCTGTGTGGAGTTTACATGTTCTCCCCATGCTAGCCTCCGGGTACTCCGGCTTCCTCCCACAATCCAAAAGACATGCAAGCTGGGTTCATTGGTAACTCTAAATTGGCTGTCTGTCTCTGTATGTGGCCCTGTGATTGGCTGGTGACCAGTCCTTGGTGTACCCTGCCTCTTGCCCCGAAGTCAGCTGGGATTGGCTCCAGCTCCCCCGTGACCCTGACGGATAAGCGGTATAGATAATGGATGGATGGATGGATGGATAGTCTGCGCTTGCGTTTTTTACCTCAATTAAATTACCTTCAATCAATCAATACAATAGATTTTAGCAAAGCGTATTCAGGTGCTGTAAGCAAAGACAACTTATGCAAAGTGTGTGTGTGTGTGTGTGTGTGTGTGTGTGTGTGTGTAAATGGGTGTTTGGGCGTTTTACTAGAGTTAATCAGCAATGACAACGTCTCCGTTGACACACAGGCACATTTTCCAAATGAGGGAATCTATCAAGAAGAGGGTAGCACACATGTCAGCGAGGAGTCATGTAAAGATTCTTATTATTTCACATATCTAACAATGAACATGTAGAGACGAAATAAATGTTACTGAAGATTAATTTTACTCTGTCACAGCAGAGCTCAGCGTTTAATTTGTTACTGTCACTGTGGTCTGAAAGCAACTGTTATTCTTGCATGAGCGAGTAGTTTTTTGTGAACAGTTAGTTTGATTCCTGTGTTTAGAAACCACAGTGCGACAACATTGTACATTTAGCTCCACGCTGTTAGAACAGTTTACAAGAGATTGTAAGCAAAGTGCAGATGGAAATGTCAAGCCGCATGTTAACAGACTCAAGCTTTGTTGTAGGTAAACATCATGAGCTGGTTTGTTCTCTGGTTCTCTGGTGAGTTTTACAAAAGAGGAACACGAGAGACGATAGTTAAATATTACACTATAGTTCAATGTTAGCATCAGTGTTTTGTGCTCAGATCAGCGATTACGGATGTTGTCCTACAGTTATTTGGTGTTTGAGATGTAAGTTTGGCTTTCAAAACATATATCAATAAACATCATGCACACTTTTCACATACCATCAAATGAAACTAATTAAATAATGTACAAAACATCCATATTTACTTCAAAAAAGCTGCCCACATATCTTTGACTAGGTGTTATGTTCCAAACCCAAAGGACACAGCTGTGGGAAACACAATCTGATGGGAGAACAGACTTTGGCTTTGGCCTCTTTTGGCACAAATGCAGTCATCGTGTGCTTATTTAAGATGCATTTGCAGGCTTCTTATTTAAAACTAGTGAGCCAGAGACGGAGGAAACCAGCCAACTCACAGAGCTAATGCTAATTAGCAGGTTAGCTACAGCTGATAAAATCTGCTACTAGATTGTGTGATATCTATTAATAACGACCAGTCTTTTATCCGCCTCTGTCTAAAATCTATTGTTTCAGAAATTACTTAGACGTAAATGAATATTGCGTCGATATTAGATTCTGGACTAATGCTCAATCATTAAACTGCACTCAGTGATGATTTTTATTGTGTGCCACCAGACTGTGAATGCGTTCACATGACCACATGAACTTATTATCTGCTCCAAACAAGAATGACGCAGACATGCCCCTAAGCTAATGAGTTAATTACAGCTGCGATAAACTTATTATCTGGATGAAGAGAAAACTGATGTCATTTTTTCCTTATTGTTGTCTTGTTTTATTTCATTCTTTTTTTTTTTTTCTTGCACCAAGAATGAATCTGTGAGTCACTTCACACATAATGTGCGTCTGTCCTTATCAGAATGAAGGGGGAAGGTTAGCTGGGTGCTTCATTGAAATGCAGCATTCAAAGGCCTGTTAATTAACTGCTGTAACTGTCGTTTGTCTTACTATTGAAGCTGTGACAACAAGATAAACTGCAAAACTTGATTTCCATGACAACAGAGTTGATTGGATTTCCAAAACCACTTTTTACAATAAAAACCTGTGACATCAGTACAGACATAAAACACACACACACACACAGAAGAGTTCATATTGACAAACTTTTTCATAGAGTTAATGAGCACATTAGTTTGCACACTAATAATCTTTTTTATAGAGACTCTTAATTAGAGTAATGTGTTTAAGTAATGATGATTGTATAATATTTATATTAAAAACAGTAATCACAGTTATGGTAACATGCTGCACTCAGTTTTATTTATTCTGTCCTCAGCTGTTAAACAGGAAAAACTGCACGGAGGAAGCAGCATGTCTTTTTTCTTGACTTTTCAATGCCAGAACTCCAGGAAACTAGAGACTACTAGACAGAACTACAATATACTGCAAATACAAGCAGTGTGAATGTTCTGTACATAATGATCAGGACAATGCTTTCTTTCTTCTCACACCTTTTGTTTTGTGCAAATTTTTGCAGGTGAATGATTCACAACCATTGTTCCATCATAACTATTTGAGTTTAAGCAGGATGTTATGTTATGACATATTAAAGACATATTTGTCTTTGCTTTCTCTCAGAAATACTGTACAGAAGAGAAATACTGTAAAGTTTGATATAATTCTATAATGATAATGATAATAACAATTTAAATGAGAAAAGACATTAGTTTTATACTCAAATTATCTGCTAACATGATTTTAATGGGAAGCACAGATTAGGTTGAAGTTCCTGCTGTCAATCAGTTAATGTGTGAGTCATTTTTCTTTGCTTCTGTTTTAAATTCACTTTCCTTTTGACGTCTTCCTATGTTACCTAGTGTCGTTTCCAAATGTGCATCAGTATGCTTTAAGTTAACACTTTCAGTCTTGTACATGTGAGCGTCAGAGGTTGGGGGAAAAATCTACTCACATAACTATCGCGAGTATTTTTAGGATTCCTTAAACATTTTTTAATGCCTGGATCAATATTTTAGCCAATGGCCCATCTGGTGAGAAGTTGCTGCTTTTATTGTTGTAGTCTGTGAGTAATGCGGCATCATATTCGCTTCAAGAAAAACAAAGCTGAAGCGAGGAAGTAGACAGTGACAGACGGTCTGAGATCCATGGGTCCACACAAACGCTTCCTCACCGTGCTCGCAGTGCACTCCGAGCTTGGCACACGGCGCGACGCGTCAGCAGGGAAAATTCATCAGTAACTCTCTCCTATTTCACAATAACAGGACAGAGGCAGAGCTATTGCTCCAGCAAGAGATGATTGATTCTCAGAATGCATAATGTTAGCTATCCCTAACACATTAATGCACAAGTCTGATGAGCTGGTACAGCTCAATATCACAGCAGCAGTTTACTTCACAAAGTGTGAAACGTATGCATTTTTTATTCATTCTGTTGCACATGTACAATTTATTTACCACTTTTCTTGTGGTGTAGCAATGATTTTCTGATATTAAAATAAGAAAGACTGACTTACTGATGTGATGTGCAACTTTTAAACATGGTCCCGTGTTAAAATAAATAAATAAAACATGCAGTAAAATCGAATCGTAAGTATTGTGATAGCATTGAATTGGGAGATAAGGGTAAATCCCATCCCTAGTATGTGTCCCCTTAAACTTGACTTGAGGAGAAACTTAAAAAGTTGATCTGTGTTAATTGGACACGTAGACAATATGATGTAACAGCAGTTTCAATGATTTTATTATCTGCACTGAATGTGCACTGTTCTGTTCTGTGGCCTCGTTAAAACCCCTGTGTGTGATTCACTTAATAAACAGGCAACACAAACAAAACAGAATATAAACAGTCTCGCCTTCCCGCCTGAGAAATATAAATTACAGATGTCCAGCTTTTAGCCAACAGCAGAGGTATAAATCGAAGAAGAGGTTACTTGAGGTCTGCAGCTTCTAACAGCCACAGGTCCAATCTCTCTGCTAAACCGTGCTGTTGTCATCTTTATTTTAGCTCAGCTTGCACAATAAAAGGCCAATTACAGTCATAGGGGAAAACAAACAAAGGAGGAATCCTCACGAGAAACGACTAAACCCACGAGAGCTTTTTAAACAGCCTGCCTCCTAGGCTTTCTCTAAAGGGTGAATTTTAGTGCATCTGCTCATTTTACTCAGCTGCACCCTTGTCCAGTCTGAATAGTTTTTCCTGGAGATGCTGAAGTCAAAATGGCAGTAGAGCATTTCAAATAAGTGCTCTATATGCAGCTGATATTAAAGTGTAGGCGTGTGTGTACATTAACCTCTGTGGACCCACTTGCTGTATGATAAGCTGCATGTCTAAACCTTTAATATATTTTCCCTGCCAATCAGTCAGTCAGTCTTTATGTAAAGTGCAGCATGGTCCCGATACAGAATATTTGAGAATAGAGCAACCACTTAAAATAGTTACAACAGCACAACCATATTAAAACATCAAAGTTAAAGGGATGTTCAAATATAGTAAATAATCCAAAAATGTAAATAAACTAACATTAAAAACATCAAAGCTAAAGGGACGTTGGAATATGTTAAATAATAACTTAAAATAAAACAAACACATTAAAAAAACATCAAAGTTAAAGGGGTAATAAAAATTAAAATGAAACAGCTACACTGAAGAAACATCAGTGTTGAGGGGATGTTTGAACAGATGATGGACCCAACTACTGTAAGGTCTGTGACTGAATGACTGAATGAGGAGAGGTTTAGCAACGGTGAGGGAGAGGAAAATGTGATTTTTTGTGTGAACCCACCCACACAGTGGTGTGGAAGACAAGAGTGTGGAGTTTTGTGCCATATCGCTTTGCCTCCAGGGTGAACTGACTCATCCACTGTGAGGATTTTGCATGAGCGCATTCTTTACATGTTTGTGTCTCGATTGTGCCTCCCCTTTACATACACGTTTCATATATTCCACCGATCCAGAGCTGATTACAGAGAGGTGGGATGTAGGCGTTCATTGTCGTTCATAAGAATGTGCTAATAAGTTGTAGGTTGGGATCAAACCTGTGGATTTTCTTTCCTGGGACTGGACCACCTTGTCACCTTTCCCTTTTTTCCTTTTCCTTTTCTTTCCTGTCTGTTTGGTTGCCTTTGTTCCTGTCTGACCTCATTTTCACCTGGTATTTACAGCACGTCATTGTCTGCATTCTGTCTTCAGATGTACTTTTGTATGGTACCATAAATTGTCATATGAAAGCTGCTATTCAAATGCAGGAGCAACTCAAGTAATAAGCAGTGGGCTGCGAGGAGGAAGATGGGGAAAAAAGTCCCTATATAGTCATCAACTCCACTGACATGGTAAATTAATCATTATCTCTACTCCCACAGAGTTATTTACATCAGCACAACATTGCCTCTGCATATTTGCCACTCTGTGATTTTTTTTTTTTTATCCACTGTTTAATCCAAAAAGATTTTATAGTGCTGTTGGTTTCTTGCTGTTAAGCTGCTGTTGATGAAAATCAACGGTTCCTGTAGATGTATCACGGCACATTGCTTCCAGGGAATGGAGGAGATTAGGATCCCTGATCTGCTACAAGTGCTGTTATGTGAAACAGATGGAGGAAGTGTCAAGTTTGCATTAACAGCAAACAACAATAAATGAACACAATAAAGACGAGTAGATCAGACAACCAAGAGACAAGACTGTGATCATGTCTAATCAGAGTTATCATAATTACTTTTTTAACTCTTGCACGACCAACTCTGTAATCATACAGCCATCTGGAGATACCTAATGACACGTGGGTCATTAACACGGGAGTCTTTCCCATCTCTACCATCTATCCCATTTGTTGTGGACATGGCATATAATACAAAAAGCTTTACTGCCGTGTTTAAAGACAGGAGGCATAAAGAATGGTTAATTATAATGGACCTTATTGAGTTTTCAAGATTTGAAATTCCAACATATACACACATGAAGTTGGTGAAATTGGACACAAAGGCTGAAGGAAATACAGTAAAGGCCGTGGTCACTATTTGAGAATATATCGACTTGAAAGGTGTTGTTGTACAGCCTGGACTTGCTTTTCATTCACCTCCGGAGGCCTTCTCTCCTCCGCCCCTCTACTTAGCAGTGAAGGCGATGACTTGGTGATGACGTTTTATATCAGCACTGCCGATGTTTTACTCTTCCCTGAGGACATTTTGCGATAAATGTGAACACCCTTTATGTAACCTGACTGACCTGCTGAGGTGTTATCACCTACAGGGAGACCAGTCTGGCAGGTCGGATCTTTTTTATTTATTAATTTATTTTGATGTCAATGTGCAGTGTGCCTTGACATCAATTTTTTATCCAGACAAGATGTCTATATGTTGTATCTCAGCATGAGATGTAACGCCTCTTCTTCCATTCCACTTTTTTTCTTGAATGCACCTGCAGTTTGATTTGGATCTCTGTTAGCGTGGGTCTGCGTTAGTGTGGGTACGTTCCTGGAGATACCAGTGAGAGAACGACATACAATCCAAGATGTCCAGTTTGAGACATGGATTCACAAGTTTGAAGGTTTAGACACCAAATCCCTGCACAGTAGTTTAAAATACAGTAGTTTAATAGGATTTTACAACTCCTGAATGTTATCATGGCCACAATCATTTCACTCTCTGTTGTGAAAAGCACAAGGTAGAACTTCATACGATGCAAAGTAATACCAGCACGAGAATTACCAGTATTGATACACATACTTGTTATTAAAAGCCACTAATAAACTCATCATGTAGGGGAGAGCAATCCAATGTCCTAATTTATGAGGTGAATGCACATCATTAAGTGGCTAACTTGGACTATATTGCCATTACTGCACAATTATTTGCCGAGCAATTTACTGTTCTCTGTTCCAGCATGTTAACACAGTATATGATAGAGATGATCGCTGTACACATGCACACAACAGCAGCAGAGAAACACAGAGTGTATCCACGTAGAAGAGTCCCATGTTACCTGATGTAAGATGGATACATTATTTTTATTTTATTGACACTAATATCAAAACCAAAACAAATCTTGGTCTTGATAGTATCGATACTTTAGGTGTCTATCTTCCTTTACAAAGGGATGTCAATACGATGCACTCATGCGACATAATTTTGTTTTCAAAACACACACTGTGAAGTGTGAGCAGAGTGGACGATAAACACTGATTATTTCCATTCTTCCCAATCTGAGTTACATCTGTTGCAGCGTTTGTAATTGTGATGAATCTTCAGTTGTCGTTAACTTATTTCAGAGTAAAGAAGTGAGGCCCCTCCTTGCTTCCTGTCTCCGACTCTTCCCCATATGTACTCTCTCTGTCTCCCTCTCTCTCTCTGTGTCACTGCTAAACCTCCCTGACTCAGCCTCTCAAGCCTTTTGGAGGGAGGGATTTTTTTTTTTCCAACATGGGGCAGAAAAGCTGTCAGAAACATTGAGTAATGAAAAGGTGTGATACTGCAGCCTTGCCCTTCCTCCTCATCAAGCCGCAATGGCAGCAATTTGCCGTTGGCACAGGAAGCTGAGACGGGCACCTCGGCCACGTCAAACTGCAGCAGAAACAACTTTCACGGCACTTTAAAAGATGAGGCGCATATCACCCCAGATGGGGGATTTGTCATTTAAACTGTCATGTAAAAAGCTTATGTCATGTAAAAAGCACTTCAGCTGTCTTCATTGGGCACACAGGTAACCACCCCCTCACTTTCTTTTTTTGTGTGCTTTTAATATCGTCAGACCACTTCACGAATCTGAGGATGTCAGGAAATCTTGACACATAATGTCAAAGTGGTTTTTACATTAATGATGGGAAAAAGTTTTATTTATATTTTTTACATGACACTTCTGCATTTGAGGTGATTTATTTGTAGACTTTGTAAGATATTTAGAGCAAGACTGGTTGTCATCACTGCCTGTTTGCCTGGTATTTCTTTATAATAATGTTGTCTGACTGACTGTAGAGGACAGACTGCCTCTATCTGTCAGTCTTTGCTCTGATGATGATATCATTTATTTGATTTGGTCTCAATCGTATTGTCATTCTCCTGATAGCTATATTATAGCTATATTTGCTCTCATTTAATTGACCAGACTGTGTGTGTGTGTGTGTGTGTGTGTGTGTGTCACCTCACCTCTGTCACCTAGCCTGCTCTTAAAAGTCCAGTCAGACAGTGAGTTACAGATATAACCACAGGCTCAGAGGAAACTTCTGGTAAAATGATGTCATATGCTAGACAGGAATGATCTGCAGCCAAACGTATAAAAATGACCATGTGTTCCACAGTAAATGGTGTAAAAGAGGAAGTGTGCCTAATGCAAAATGTAACCCAGTTTATAAAAACCATGTGTGAACTTTAATCACACAAGTTTCCACTTGTCAGTTCCAATCAAGTTGTAATTTTTAACACGAGCGCCTCAGATCCCACCTTGTTAACTCCAACAATTAGCCATAAACTGCCAGTGAAACACCCTTGGTAAATACAAAACTGCATATGAATGTTTTTGTCATTGTGTGTGAGTAGAAAATGGCTAAGATAAAGATGAAGTACAAAACTGAAAACAGACAACAGATTTTTTTTTTTTTTTATGTTTGAAAGTGAAAAACGAAGTGAAGAACCGAAACGTCTGCTGATGATAAAAGTATTTTTTTTCCCGGTGTGAGGAACTGATGGTGAAGAGCTACCAACAGAAGGTAAAGATAATGGCCATAATGGTACTGAGCAGTGAGCAGTGTCTTTGAAAACCACTTCATTGCCTTGTGACCTTCAGCCCAGCTGCTTAACGCTGTAAGCTTGTTGCACTTAATTGGGACGAAGAACCTCTCAGACCACAATGATCGTTTTTAAAAAAAATAATCTGTAGAAAACTGGAATCATGTATTAAAAGATGGATAACTATGGCTAAGATATCCTGACTATTAGCACTGGATCCTGCACCTCCCATAATGCAACTTGGTCATGCCTTCCTGTCTTGTAAACCTCTTAACCACATCTTTTAAAACTCCACCTCCAGCTCACAGTATAACACAGGCTTGCTGTAAACTTGTAGTCTCTGAGCTCGCTGATGACGTGACCGTGACATCTCCAGGGCTGTTCTCAGACTCTGAAAAACTCCTCCAGAGCAACAAAAGACATTGTACAACAGTTTTCTTCTGCTGAGATGCACTCTTTGTGATGAGTAAAAGTAAGTCGATGCGTAAAACTGGTGGATTGACCCTTTAAAGCTTGAACTTGAGTCAAAATTTTCGTGGATGTGCACAGCAGGTTTTTATAAATCGCAGCTTTTGTTTAGAGAAAGAACAATTCAGCCTCCAGGCTCTGATTTGTTAACATTAAGCATTAACAATAAGTAAAGCTAATCCTTGTATGGAGTTAGATAACAAAAAACTTTTACTGCAGTGATCCACTAGTGAACAAGTGAAGCAGGTGGTCCGGCCGTATGCCAGAGCACTTCTTCTAACTTGGATACTTCAACACTTTGAACACCTACTGCAGCTCCCAAAAGTGCTGGATTAAAGTCTGATAGATTTGTTTACTGTTGAAAAGGGATCAGAGTGGAGAAGTCGGATGCAAGCGATTTCAGCTTTGCTCTTTCAAAAAGACAATTAGTCTCTGCAAGGTCTTGATGTGCCAGCTACAATGGGTGCAACAGCGTTTGACTTGGCTAATTGCTGGTGATGAGTTACAGAGAACATCACAGCTGACAGAGAGAGTGTAGGACAAACTGTAACAGGACTTCACACCTCAGGGCTGTCAGTGAACCAATCACACACACAAAGCATGTCAAAGTCAAACAGCTGCTTCACTGTTATAGCTGCTGACAGTGAAGGTGAGTGTGTTAGGTAGGGAGCGTAGCACTATTAACCACTGTCACACATCCAACAGTTTGATTTGTTCTCATTTTTAAAAGTCACACCACTGCGGGACGGACGCTTTTCTAAAACCTGGGGATTATTAAAGTAATTCTGATTCTGATTTATCCAGTGGCTGCGAAGAAAGCAGGGAATTCTGTTATCAACAATGGTACCATTACTGTCATGGGTCCTAAAGCATTAGGGAAGTGTGCGTTTGCCGCCTGTGCTCCTCCACCATCAGCAGAAAAGCCAGTACAAGATGAAGCTGCTAAATACGGTGAGAAGATGGATATGGTGGTTGGGATCTGGTCACTCTGTTGTCAGGAGAAGCCACATCCTCACCTCTGGAAAACATTTGATCAGTTCATTGCGGTGATCTGTCTTTCTGTTCTTTGTTCTAAAAAGTAGGGTGAAATCAGAAATACCTGAAACCGTTTGAAAACATGAAACAGTTTTAAATTATTTTCTTTTGGCCTCAGGTTGCACACTCTAAGAAAGATGATTCCACTTCCTCAACTAGCAGTAAATAATCACCCATCACTATTTAGAATAAGATCTTAAAACCAGGAGAACACTGAGCTAAAAAAGACTCATTTAAGGAACTGACATTGACATGAAACAAAAGCAATGAAAATTGAGGGAAATATAACATAACATGGTTTTTTGCCACTGTAGGCCGCAGCATACAGTAAAGCCAATGAGCGGAGTGCTTTATAAAAGCAGCCAGCCATTCAGTCGGTGTGCCAGCAGTCTGCCAGTTATCAGAAAGGGATTTCTGCCAGGCAGCCGGTCAATCATGAGGTCACTCACTCAGTTTAGGCTGGAGTGATTGACACACATGGACTCAACTCTGTGTCAATCTCTTTATTCCCACCAGGATTAACCTTCTGATTTCTAACCTCCACTGTCTGGTTCTCTCTTCAACACACACATTTCTTCTCTCTCTCTCTCTCTCTCCCCTCTCCTTTGTACTTCCCCCACGCTTCCTCATTGTCTCTCTCTTCCTACCATCATTATCAGGCTGACTACACAGTCTGTACCCACCTGCATCCCAGCTGGCGTCTCGTTTTTTTTCTCCCTCATTCCTTCCTTCCATCCCTCTCTTCCCCCTTTCTTCTTTCTCCCCGAGGAATAGTGTTGTTGTGTTCAAGCTTGTCACAGCGGTTGAGCTTTTCCTCACCTGTTCACAACAACTCCAGACAAGAGAGCAGGTGTCTGCTTAAGTCTGCTGCCCAGCACCATGTGTGAGTGTGTGTGTGTGTGCACATGTGTGTGTGAATATCCTGATGTGCGCGGTGAAATATTCAGCTGCCTCCGACTGTCGCTGCTTAAATTAGACATTTTGTTTTTTGCAAGATAAAGAACCTTGTGAGAAAACGGTGTGTTTATTTGGCAGACTTCTTCGCCCATTGTCTGTTCACAATGATATTACTACGGAAATCAATTATAATTACCCAGAATATGAAGGGGAGAAGGTGTTTTTTAATCTAAAGTATTAGTACTGTATTAAAGTATAATATTTAGACGTTTGAATAAATTGCTTTGGTCCTTTACCTTCAGCCTGCATTAGGTGTGATATGCTGCTTTGCTTTTTCTTTTTCTATTGTTATACTTCCTCTGTATATACTGGACATGTTTCATATCTCCTCCTGTCTGTTACTGAAAGTGATATAGAAAGTATAAGCTGGCATTAATGTGATGAAGTAATTACAGAAGAAGAAATGAATAGGCTCTTAGCATCGGATGAGTTTGTTTTGTTGATATATCTTGTAATTACATTTATGATCTACTGACTTTTCTGACACTGGTTTACGACCAAATACACGAAAAGCAAATAAGATTCCCATCAAACTCAGCTGTGCTCAGCTGTGCCTGCCAGTGAGTAAATATTCACATGCTAACTCACCAAAGTAGAAAGGTGAACATGGTAAACACCAGCGTTGTCAATCAAAACAATAGAGGACGCACATCGTGAAGGAGACATCAGCTGTATGGCTTAAAAAGTGATACACACAGATGCAGAACGAATAGAAGAAGAATGAACACTTATATGTGAAGTGATTGATGTTATAACATACCGACTGTTGTTCAGTGTAGCATCTTGGTAAAACCTACACTGTTCCCTCTATAAAGGCAGTTTGATGGTCAACATATAAACTCCATAAATACCCGACACACCTGTAACACAGTAAGTAAAAAGAACAAAGCAGCATATAGTTGAATTGTTTAAATTTGATCTGTGTTAAACTAGATCATGTTTTCTGTGGCTGCAGTCTGATGAAGCATCCTGAGTTTAACCGGTCGTGGTGTCGTGTCGACAGGCAGGCGGTAGAGCCGCTGTCGGGTCGAGTGTCCTGAAAAGAAACACGGCACTGAACTTTACTTTGCTGAAATTGTAGACTCAGCCGATCAAGAGCCTCTGTGCAGGTGTGAGAAGTTACAGTGAAGGTCGGCCCATTAGCTGGTCTGAAGTCAGTGTCACCTGAGACCTTAGTGTTCTGTTGGCAGGGTGAGTTCATGCAGACTGTCCTGAGTTCAGCATTGTCTCCCTCTGATTGCCTGTCATATAACTCTGACTGGCCCATTAGAGATTAGATGGGAAGATGGTGTGCGATGGTGAGAATCAGCTGGTCCCTCAAATGTGTGTGTGTGTGTGTGTGTGTGTGTGTGTGTGTGTGTGTGTGTGTGTGTGTGTGTGTGTGTGTGTGTGTGTGTGTGTGTGTGTGTGTGTGTGTGTGTGTGTGTGTGTGTGTGTGTGTGTGTGTGCTCAGCTCACATATAAGTGTGGGATACATCCAGCCAGTGACACACTGACCATGTCTTACACGCCTCCCTGCACATCGCTGACAGCACTTACTCTCTTTCTCTCCATCTCTCTCTCTCTCTCACTCTCACTCTCTCACTTCTCTCTCTTTTCTATCTACGCCTCACCTCCCTCCCCGCTCTCTTTCTCTCTCCCTCTCTCCATCCATCTCTGTCTTGCTCTCGCCTTGTCCCTCGCTCTTTCTCTCTGGCCTCAGGAGATAACTATGACACCTCTGGGATAGATGCCCTCTCTCTCTCTCTCTCTCTCTCTCTCTCTCTCTCACACACACACACTCACACACTCACACACACACACACACACCTCCCCCACACACACGTATAACACTCCTCCATTTGTGGCCCACTATATACACTGATAAGCAGCCCAGGTCCTCCCTGGCTGCCTCTCATACACAAGGTAGAATAAGCTCTCTGTGAGTGCTAAGCGCCTGAGGAGCGCTATCTCCTACCTCCATAGTCTGAAGCCTGTTGTATAGCAGGGGAATAATGGGCTATAACTCACCGCTAAGCTATACTGGATTACAGTCAGGGGATGGCAATTTGTGCATGAGGTGGAGTGTAAGTGTGGTGGGATGTGTGTGTGGAGATGTTGGCGTGTGTTTTGCTGTGTGCACGAACTGATATATGCAATGGTGGAAAGCAGCTAAGTAATTCTAATAGAATTAGTCTGTTTTTTAGGTTCTTGTACTTCACCTGAACCTGCATAGCTGGTTTTCTTTGGGGGAACTTGTGGGCATCAAGCTGCAAACACTGACACTGACATATTATCCTTCTGAACTGATAAGGCGAATGTCATCCAGCAGATAGGAACACTAGCGGTCACTTGGAGTCGTTTCTGGCCACCTGATGGATGCAAGTCTACTATTCAGTGTGCTTCTAGTTTTTTATGTTACTTGAAGAAAATGCACCTTTAGAGGGCTGAAAAAAGGAGTCGGCTTCTTGCACCACTGAAATATCTCAGCAACTACTGGATGAATTAACGTTCTCTTAACTCTGTTTTTAGGTTCCCCCAAAATCCTGAGGGAACTATCTGGCCTTTTAGCCTCTAAATACTTTATTTTCAGAGTCCACTGCATCGTAGTCAAAGTAACTAGTTACTGGGGTGTTTCATCTAAAATATATGATCAGCTTCTAAAATATAGTTAAAGACATGTATTATACCGTTAATATCATGTTACAGTTTATCCTGAGATGTATCATATGGTGTCTTGTTGTATCGTGTCATGGACCCTTGTACATAATGAGATGCTCACAGGCACAGCCCATAATTCAAATGGAAGCAAAAGTGCCCCTGCTCCAAAAATCAAAGCAGAAGACTGATGCTTGTGTCATTTCCAAATTGACTGTGAAGTGTGTTAATAATCAAGTTCAGCCTCCTTTTAGTTAAACACCCTTTTAGCATGAAGAGTAGTCGACAAGATGCTAAATCAAATAAATAATAAGCAGCAATATCATTTACTAAGAAACACAACATACAATACACTGATTATCACAAGTGTTAATCTAAGTGAGTGTTTGTTTTCTGTTGCATCAGCATGTCTGTAAAGAGATGCCTGCAAGCTTACAATCATAACAAGCTGAAAATAAAAAGATTACCACATGTGAACACAGTATATAATCAGTATACGACACGTGTCTGTGATCAGAAAGTACATTTCTCACACTCTTTCATAAAGAGATTTTTTGCATTGTATTACTTCTTGTGCCTGCTGTAAGTACAGGATCTGAGTACTCCTTCACCTCTGTCCTGTCTGCGAGTGTGTATGTGAGTGTGTATGTGAGTGTGCCTGCATCTTTGTGTGGCGGCGTTGGGTGAGGGGTTGAAAGAAGGATAGCACCCTTTTTCGCTGTGATTCATCTCCCCTCAGTGCAGATAGAGGCAAATAAATTGCAGGGCGCAGCGGGAAGGCAGATTGAGCCACAGATCAGCGTGTTGCTGGATTAGTTGAACAAGTTTCTACACAGCGCTGCTTCTGTGCAGCTCAAGGCAAGCGGAGGCCTGCTGCAGCAAAAATGGGAAATAGCTTGATTGAAATGACTGCACAGTGTAATCATTGATTTAACAGGGGGGAAGAATCACCCTCAGATATACATGGTATCAGATATCATCAGTTCAAGACGTTCTGCACGTTTCCAGGCGTCAGCTTGCGATAAAAGCTGTCGAAGATGGTGACGCATTTCATCCGCTGTGATTTCAGATCTGTAATGATGCAAGCTGTGGTTGCATTGCATTCTGGTCTAATGGGGCTACTCCTGTGAAGAAATTGCTAAGGCGTAATACATTTCTACCTGTTGGGCTGTTGAAACACTACAACTGGCAACTCAAGAATGAAAAGATTCTTTAGTTCCCTCTTTGAGTGGTGTGGCTTGACTGCTTTAAGTATTTTCTCTGGGAGAAGCACGAACATTTGGCAGAATCCAAAGCCGTTTTTTTTTCTCAGCAGCCACGAGAACGGTGAACTCACGTGGTTTTATCAGCCGTCTTTATGCACACATGAGGGCTGAGTGAAAGTGGACAAACAAGTCTTCAAGGTACACAATCATCTTCTGCTTGTTGATTCTCATCCAGACTGTGTGTTCTCAGGTCAGCAGCGAAACGAATCTAAACATCTATCCCATATGACGCCATGGTGTGTGTGTGTGTGTGTGTGTTTTCCATTTCCATTTCCATGTGTGTGCATTTCAAAGAGCCGGCTGAGGGGTCGTGGTTTATATTTGATTAATACACACGAATGATTTCATCTTTGTGACACCCTGATGTTGAATATTGAAACAAATTATTGAAAAGTGTGTCTGTGGGTGTAAGGGTCATTAAAAAGTGAATTATTCCTCATCAAAATACCAAATTATTCAGGCTGTTAATGTCCAATTAAAATGTTTGTGTATATTTGGATGTGTGTGCTCCTACTGTGCTTTGATCAGCATTAAAACATTTGCTTTGATTTAATTGTGTTATGTAAAAAAAAAAAAAAATAGCAAACGTTATAACTTTTGTAACTTTATAACTAATAACTTTATATTCTGACAAAAAAATGTTCCCCTTTAGAAAATGATTGTCAGGGAGAAAGGTGGACAGAGAGAAGGGAGGAGAACAGTTAAAGGCAGAGTCTGTAGAACTGGCTTTTGAAAGTGGTGAACCTCACGACAGTGTCCTGGGGAAGATGCATGTGTACTGGACAGTTCTGCAGTGCTCTGTTTTCATGCAGTGCCAGTGTTCATTGCAGATGCAGGTAGTATTGTGCCCTTTGTGACATGAGGTGGAAACTAAGGATGTGAAGGTCTGGGTGATCAATAGCAATGTAGCAGCACATCCTGACACAGAATTCTAACTAATGTTTTAGTCGTCTTCTCAACCACAACCTTTTTATTTACCTTAACCATGCGTTCATCACCAGTCACAGAGAATGTAAAGGACAAGAATTTTAAATTGTTGTTATTGAATCTAATCTGAATGTTTGATAAGGTTGGAAAGAAACTGTGAAAAAGGATAATTGTCTTGTTGAGTAGCATCAAAACATGATGTCGCCTGATTTAAAAACCACTTTCTTAGCCAGATGCAGTAAACATAAAGGATCACTGCAAAAACATAGTAGATCCTTCAAGAGTTACTGTGTGCATACTGAGGCACAAGGTCAACAGGACATCAGACACACTGAAAGTCGTAGAATCGACTCACTTTAAGATGATGGAGTTGAGTTACGGGAACAGTTGACCGTTTGAACAGTTACACGATCAACAGCTGATGAAAGTTTACTGATAGATTTGATTTGAAATGTATAAACTGGTGAATGAGATGACGTTCTTAATGTGATGCACTGTTATTGTTGTTTCTCCCAACATTATTTTCTCAAGCTTGCACTAGTGTGAGAGTTTATTCTCACGTGCGCTTGACACAGTTTTCTGATGTCTGTGTTCTGAAAAAGAAAATCAGTCGTCTTTCATCTTACTACTTTTCAGCTTGTAGTAAGATGAAAGATGTCGATGTCACGTGTACAGTAACATGAAAGGTATGAGCAAAAAGTCCAACTCACTGCTTAAGTGCCAACGGGGGCTGAAAAGGGCTCAGACCCACAGGTGTGTCTCAGGGGCAGCAGCCTCGGGGAGACAACAGAAAGTCAAAGCAGACATCTGAAGTGTTGGAGGTGTGCTGCTGACTGCCACTAGTTAGCACACATGTTGAATTATAAAAGCTCGCCGTCGTTCAAGTGTTGAATGATAAGTAACAGATTTAATGTGTTTTGATCACGTAGAGCTTCTGGGTCCATCAGATCAGGCATGTTTGAATCCGATCATTGAAATATTTGCTAAAAAAATGGACTCAGTGTCATATTGGTCACATTTTTTAAATTCCATCCCTCATGCACTTTAAAGTCATTATGTCTCTTCAAGTGATGTCACCTTTGAATTAATTTAGTCCCTTTTACAGATGTGTGAGTCTCCATTTGTTCGGGCACCATTGCTGGGCTTAAATGAGCTCTTATGACTTTACGGCAGCTATTTTAGTTATCTCCTGCTGCTTTTAGCTCTTCCTCCCCAGGGCCTGAGAGCCATATCCAGCCCTCTCACACTGACCCTGGATGTGAAATGAATCCAGATGATGTACAAGGAAGGATGAATGTTTACTGGGAAGCCCCGATCAGTGGGTTGTTGGTTTTACAGATGTGAACCTTGAGCTGATCTCCCCGTCTCTTATATAAGCGGTGATGTAAAATGAGGTATTACACAATCAGTCTGCAGAATGATGCATTTTTAATGTTTGTCTTGAGATTATGTTCTAATGAATAATGGAAAATGAGTAGTAAAGCAGGGATTCATGAAAATACACAGAAGTGTTCGAATAAAAGGACATGAGAAGAAAAAAGACAAAAGAATCAAAGTGCAGTGCATCTGTTAGTACGCATCAGCATCAGTCATTATGGTGGGGGGGGGGTTAAATTATATGTTTCAATTTTACACATTTCAAACCCTACCCATAATATTAATATTATATTAAGACCTTACTCATGACTATAACATAACCCTAATCTTTTAAAACATACCAGAGGTTCGGTACGATTGTTCCTCTATCAATAACTCAAAAGCATAAAGAATTTAAAATGGTGTTTAATTTAAACCTTAATATATTTATGGAATGATCATGTTTTAGCCACCTATACGGAAATTAGAAGTGGATTTAGGAATTTCCAAGTTCATGACAACCACAGGCCATACTTTATGTAAATTATGTTATTTAGGCCAACTTTAATTTTTTAAAACTGTTTGTTATGATGCAGAAGAAAGTGAAGGTGGGGGCAACTCTTGCTAGAGATAAAATTTTATGTGATGGGAAAACAAATCCCTAAAAAACAGAACCAGGATTGTTGTCCACACGGCAAATCACACCTTTATGACCCACAGAGCACACTAAAGCTGTCATTTTCATTTTATCTTTTATTCCTCGTTTTGTTAATCCCACAAGAGAAGACTGAAATATAAATTGGAGAAGTTGAAAAAATAAAAATGGCTCTTCTTTGCACCCCCTAAAAAAAGAGGGGACACAGCACTACTTTGTGTACAGTCCCTTAGTACATAATTAACATGTCTAATTACTATCTAGTTAAACACAGTGTAGTCTGCAAACTCAAGACTTCATCTCATCGTCTCCCTTGCTTCCGCTCCCTTCCTCTCCTTCTATATTTGACAGACCTCCCCCCCCCCCCTTTCCAGCCACACCATAATATGAAGAGTATTGTTGCCATGGCTACCACCAATCTAGCCGGTCTTAATTGGAGCTCCTTAATGAAGTTCTCCGATAAGAGCCGAGAAGATTGATGAAGGGAGGGAAACGGAGACAGAAACAGAGCGAGGGGACGAAGAGGGAGAAGCGGGCGGGTCAGACGTTGACGAGGGCTTATGGGTCATTCTCACAAGATATTGGCTTTTTGTGTGTGTGTGTGTGTGTGTGTGTGTGTGTGTGTGTGTGTGTGTGTGTGTGTGTGTGTGTGTGTGTGTGTGTGTGTGTGTGTGTGTGTGTGTGTGTGTGTGTGTGTGTGTGTGTGTGAGGAGACGGTGTGTATGTGTGGGTGAGCAAGGGAGAGAAAGTAGGAAGGGAAAGAAGATCTTGTTTCTAAGAATAGATTGTGGAGACTGAAGCAATTGTGACGTGACGGTGTGTGTTTGTGTGTGTGTGTGTGTGTGTGTGTGTGTGTGTGTGTTCGTGTGCAAGTGACTTCAGGCATTCTGTGGATCGTTCAGTGTTTAATCCACCGCTTCACCGCCCTCGTCATTCCCAAGTGGCTACATCCACGATCAGCCAGATCCCCAAGGGAAGTGGTGGAGAGAACGAGAGCGGAAGAGAGGAAAAGTGAGAGAGAGGAATCGGACGTTGGGGGGAGAAAGAGATAAAACATGAGGAAGAAGGCAAAGATGAACAAAGAGAAGTGGAGATAGTGTGTATGTAGACATGTAAGGAGAGGAGAGGGTATGAAAGAGTTAGAGGGAGGTAGAAAACCAGATAATCACTGAAACATGAAGAACAAGAGAGTGAGAGAAATCAGGACAGATTTAGTTGCAGGGAAAGTAGCAATGAAAGGAAGAGAAACAAATAGAAATGGAGGGAGATAGTGAGACAGAAGGGACAGAGAGGGAGATGCAGCGATAGAATGGGTCTCTCCTCAGTTCACTGGATTCCTTTCATGTTTCCAACTCATCATCTCCGCAAAGGGAATCAAAGATGAAATGAATAGCGTGATCCGCGGTGAGCGTGGGCGGACTGGAGGATGACGGTGTGTGTTTGTGTGTGCATGTATGGGTGTGTGCACTTGTTTTTGTTAGAGCATGTAGCCTTCAGTGCTCTATCTGCATCTTTGTGGTCCTGTGAAGTATATATTTCATTGTATTTGAAACTGTGCTTTATAGTTTAGGACCTATAGGGGTTTGTGGACATGCTTGCATATCTGAGTATGTTACTAATTGTCATGACATCTATATACAGTGTGTGTGTGTGTATTTTAACCTTGTCTTCTACAAAATATGGAATACTGGATTGTGTTTACAGGCACAGAAATCACCAGGAGCAAATTGGGGACGTACAAAGCAGGACTCTGACAACAGAGGCCGGCGTTAATAGACTGACACTGCTGTCAGATTGTCTCCCGCTGCCTGACTGAAGTGTTTCAGCTGTCCACAGACATTTGAACGTCTACATATAACATCTGGCTGTGATCAAGAATTCAGCCAGCACACAGTTACACGTGTAACTCTCATCTTAACGTTTATTCCAGCTCACGTGCCGCTCACACGTGTCTTTCGACAATGATAGTGACTTCAGTCCAGGACTAATAGTAGGTGGTGTAGAAACGTATCATTTGAAAAAGCCCATTCAGTGGTAACTCTTCAAGATGTTTTGAGGCAGGCGTCCATCCATTCAGTACAGAGCCACTCTTACCTCCATTCAGCCTTAAGTGTCCCTCAGTACACACAGCGCTCACAGCGTCTTCACCAGGCTGAATAATGTCATAAATACCATCAAAACTATTGATCTGCTCAGTGGACTGATACACTCGATACACTTAATCGATTCTGCCCATCAAGGTTTTATACTGTATGGCCATAATCAAACCAGACAAGCTCATCGAGACCTGAGGGCCTTGATTGATCATTATAGGTTTAGAAAATGTAAAAAAGGTTAGTTGTGGATGATTTAAGGGGATTGAAATGCTGCCTGCTTCACCAAGCACAGCGGAGGGAAATAAATAGACTTGGGGGGGGGGGGAAATGCAGAGGGTTTCATCTTCATGCATACCACACAGGTTCCTTTTGCAGCTGGTGTGGATTGACACATTTGTATAAATGGAAGCATGGCTGCTCTGTGAGATGTCAGAAACTCTCCAGAAATGCTTCAAAAAGCACTGGCAGTATGGATTACCCCCGAGACTACTAAACCAGTTTTGGTTACCAAAATATCATGGTTAAATATTGACAGAGTCTGCCTGTCCTGGGCCTCATGTCAGTGGTCAGGCCTACTTTTTCCACTATTTAGTCAAGACATTTGCATTCATATAACCCAAAATAACACAAATGGCTCTAACCTCGAACCATTTATCATCCATCCATCCATCCTCTATACAGAATATATCTACCCAACACCATGGTCGTTCCTTTACCATAACCAAGTGCTTTTAGTTGCCTCAACAACACCATTAAGTTTTCAGGATCTTTATGGAGAAACAAATTAAATGCAGTATGTTGACAGTGAACAGTTTGCAGAAACAGCCAGTATACACAGTTCCTTGTTATATAACAGGCACAGTTACATTTTGTACAAAACATGCAGTATTTTCTCCTGCAGATTAGTTCAAAATGAACAGAATTTTCAGGACACTGAGTTGTGTACTTTAGTATGTACTGGATAGTTTTGTGTAGTACAAAGTTATTATCTAGTGGCGATACAGTAGATACTGTGGAGGTAGCAAATATTCCAGCTGTCAATAGTTAATTAAAGTGACTCTGTGTGTGTGTGTGTGTGTGTGTGTGTGTGTGTGTGTGTGTGTGGGCATATATTTTCAGCTATATTGGATGTGAGATTTTAATCATTGTTCTCCTTGTTCAGTGAGCAGCAAGAAGAAGAAATGCATTAGTGTGTGTGTGTGTGTGTGTGTGTGTGTGTGTGTGTGTGAGACGTGTGGGATTTAAAACACCTTCTGGTTTGTTTGCTCACTTCCTTCATTAGCTCGTATTAGAGAGAAGGAAAGAGAGAGAGAAATGCAGAAGGGAGGGAAAAGACGACAGAAGAGAGAACCAAGCAAACAAAAAAATACTTTTTTCTCCTCTTCTTCGTCACATCTGTCTCCTCACTCTCTCCTCCTCTTCTCACCTCTCACTCCCTACATTATCTTCTTTTCATCAGTCTCCATCTGTCCGCTTCACCTGGACAGCTGTACATGCTCAAACACACACACACACACTTATAGCTACAATGAAAAGCATTCCCCTCACCTCTACACACACACACACACACACACACACACACACACACACACAGCTGCACTTTCTTTCTCATTTTGTTTGGCACGATCACACACTTTTTCATTTTAAAAAATCTTGGCCTCAGGGACGCTGTCATGTCCTCCTTTTATATTACCTGCTGTCTCACCCTCTCTGTCCTCGTTCATCCGTCTCCACCTGGCACACTAGATTATATATCTGCTCTTGTCACGCCGGCAGACGTCTTCACTCAGATTATAAGTTTCATTTCCTGTCCATCCATCCATCCACCTATCCATCCGTCCATCTATCCATCCATCCACCCATTCGTCCATTCACACCTCCATCCATCAGTTTCCTTGAGCCTCTATCTGTCCATCTCTACATGCAGACATGAGTATGCTATAATGGCGGTTTATGTTCGCTTTTCACGCTTGGATCTGCCTATTTTTTACACTTCTCTCCTTCCCATCCCTCCTCACTGTCATTCTCTCACCTCTTCCTGAATCAATTTTGCACGTTCATGTCATACATATGCGTTTCCGGCACCTATACAGATCATTTCACAGAGAATCGCATTATCACACACACACGGCCTGTTCACACAGGCAAAATTATTCTCTGAACAAACCGAATCTCACTGATATTCTTGTTAAAAAAGCGTGTCTGTTCATAATTAAGCTGATATTTCTCACTGTCTGAGAAATTAACAGTAGTTAATGTGCATCAGTTTAACACTTTTTTCTTTGTACAATTAAAAGACGACTTTGATTCATGCAGAAAAACTAGAAGACAAAATCGTATATATATGTCTTCATGTTCCTCACCTCCAACTCAAAGCAATTTTCAGTTGATTTCCTGATTGATTTTTTCTGTCTTTCCTACTGAGAAGGTATTTTGTAACATTTCAATTACTGTGTGTGTGACATTGGCCTCTGTTCAAACCTTACCTACACGCTCGTTCTCCTCACACACTTTATTTCCCATCAGCAGCTTCTTCTTTGTCTGCTGCTGTTGTTTTTCCTCTACAGCAAAATGTTTTGTTGCTCCGTCTTTACAGAGTGGGACGAACATGTTGGAAGTCCTTTTCATTCATGTTGCACTATTCCGCCATCACTGCGAAAACATCGACATTTTCAATCGACAAGGATAAAGATGGTGTTTAGACGTGGTTCGGCTCTCAGACCTTTCTGTTTTCTCTAACCTGTTGGTGGCACTCAGCGAATGGAGGATGGAAATCTTTCGAAAAGTGTCAGTGAAAAGTGTGTAAAAATGGCTCAGTAATTTCCCAAAACAGATGGGCACTGTAGATTAATACACATTTGTGGTAACCGTGAGAATTTGTGGCAGCAGGATGTGTCTATATGACTGACTCATAATAGACTGCAGTGTGTGTGTGTTGTATAACTTCCATGGTTTGATCCATCTGTTTATCATATACATTATGAGTCATATATTTTTAGAACATCTTAGATACCAATGATGCATCAATCCACAAAGTACGGTGGGAGGAAAACTGGGTTGTGAGGCTAGAAGATGTAGTGTTCCAATCCGGCCTCTTTCAGGCTCTGTGATTTCCACAGCGTAGCGCCGACTGTACCAGTGTTACATAAAACAGAGGTGGTTTAAAACATCACCTCCACATGAAATTTAATGAACAATGATTCACTGTGGATTTTTCACTCTTGACTAACTTTCAATGGGAACCTCTGACATGTGCAAACTATTCTGCATTATGCAGCACAGTGAGGTCTGTAAGAGCTTTATTTGGGTAGTGTTATATATTTATTTTGGCTTTTTATACCAGCACATTTGATTTGAAGCAATGACTTAGAGGCAAATGAATTTTAAATTTAAGGGTGTTTGAGGTTAGCACACATACTGGGTGAACAGTGTTGGCTTTATATACATTATTCCTCCGATCTTACGTCAATTTAGCAGGACGGTCACCTTTAACAGGCAGACAGGGTGTTGACAGAGTGATCGAGTCTTTAAAACGACCTCAATCTAAGTGATCATGAGTTTCACTAACTGAATACCAAGAGTGAAAAGGGTTGATCAGGGTTTGGGTTCAAATAAACACTTATGTTTCAAATGGCTACATCATTCAGGTTGGGGGACGTCGGTCGTCATGAACACGTGTTAAGGTTATGGAGGTGTGACGATGTCACTGAACAGAATGATGTTTAAGCAGAGTTTTACACCAGAAGGTTGTTTTTACATTCATCTGCTGAAGGGGGGGGGGTTTCTCCATCATCACCTTAAACACGTGTTTAAACCGTGTCTGTATGAGATGATTTTGTAACATCTCGGCTACTTTGGGAGCAAATCGTGGTCCAAAATGTTACTCTAAGCAGATATTTATCTTGAGCCACGTCTAGAGAGGATCTCTAAGTTAATGCTGACCTGTCCAGTTACTTTGTGTCCACTAAAAGCAGGTGATACTTCGCTGTATGTACAAAAAGGACCACGATGTTTCCACTGTTCACCTGATCAGTGCTTTGGCCTCACAGTCATTGTTCAGTATCAGATCTAATGTGTCGGAGCACAAAGTCAACACAAACTAAAATGTGCTGCTGTCCATAAAGAGTGAGCTGCACTCTCAGCCAAGCAATGTCACCGTAACTTTCATCTGTCCTCCTGTCCTGTGTTCTTATTTACGTCCAGTTCAGGGAGAATCTTTCAGACGATACACAAACAGTTACATAATCCCCTGACGGATACTTTTTTGTTGTGATTTTTGGACATTTAGATGTCAGTCTTTTACCTGTAATCCCCGGGAACAACATCCACCTGGGTATTATTGTTGCCTTTCATGATGAATTATGAATGCACTTGTTTTTCGGAGAATTGTGCCGTTGTGTCACATATGTGGCCCACCTCTCATGAGACTACAACACATTTTATTACGTCTTAAACGAGAAAAGGAAATGAGTCATATTTATCTACAAGGCTCTGCTTTTGAAGCTACCTCTGTACTTAAATCCAGTAATTATGGGATTACCATACCAATAGGGATTACTGATCACAGCACAAGGTAGTTTTTAAATACTCTGCACATTATTTCTAATGTTGGCAGCAGCAAATAAATGAGAAATGAGAAATTACAAGAGAACCGCTGGTCCACCTCGATAATTTAATGGCAGTTTTACAGCAATCCCATTTTTTTGGTGATGTTTGTGATTGCTTCTCTCTGTATTCTATGTTGGACTGCTGAACACTACAGAGCCTTTTGTCATTTTCCATCACCAAATGCAAGACTTTTTTAATGTTCACCTCAATATTAATCCCTGCTGAGAATGGTTACATTCACATAGGCATTGTAATATGACTGTTATTACTCATTTATTATGAAAAAGGCGTAAAATGTTTTGTTGAACTGAATGAATATCACAGGGTGTGAGATCCCATACGAAGACAACAGAAAGAGGCAGGTGAACACACGTTTTCTTTACACGGCACAAAATAAGATACAGACGTATCCATGTGAGGTGAAAATGAGCAAAAACTGATTATTATCCTGAAATGGTTAACTTGTTTTTAAACATAAGGAAACCGCACAAAGACGAAAAATGTAAGATCAGACTCTGATGACAGTCAAACTGTTAAACTGTTATACAAGGACGAGGCTACATAGTTCTGTTTTTTGCATATTGAATACTCAATTACCGGTTTACAGCAAACTAATGCAGCCAACATTAGTATAACTACAATGATAGAAATAAAATCTGTCAGCAACAGTTGCCATTTCGGCCGGTGAAACTGATGGCCACCAAAAAGAAATGAAAAGCTGCTTTTGTCTACCTGAGACCAAGAGCCTACACTTTGCTGTGTGGCAGCAGAAAGCTCTGGCTTGGCGACAGTAAATAACGGGGGCAGGGCTTAACGAATGATCGACTGTCTGTTGTTTCAAGGGTTACAGAAAACATAGTGTGTATTTCTTCCCTTTCAGTGGTTAGCCTGTGTTACACAAAGGTTTAGAGGGTGTTAAAGCAGCGAATAGAAGAGCGTTGGATGAATCACTATTGTGTTTTAAGAACTGGCAACAGAAAGACAGAAATGTGAAAAAAAAAAGACTTTATTGCTATTATGGTGTCATGGATTATTACATGTTACTACTAAATGTGCTACAATAGATATGGCCTTAAAATCTGCTCTTCTTCACTATCTCTTTCTTCATTTTTCTCCCTTTTGTCTGTATTTTTCTTCCTCTCTTACTCCTCCGCTCCCTCCCAGGCCCTCAACTGGGCTCAGCTGAGCGCTGTCACGCACTGTCACTCCTTTATTTCATCGCTCCATCATTCTTTTTGCCCCTCTGCAGATCAGGGTATTCATCTGTCCATCCATTTGTCTGCTCCCTTTAGCCTGACAAGTGGAAATGACAAGGAGAGACAGCGAGGAGAGGAGAAAAAAGAGAGGCGATCAGAGAGAGATGGAAGGAAGAGAGAGACAGGGCAGATACTTGGGGGAATGACTGAAAGGCATTTAAGACACAGAGAGAGTCAACAAACAGAAAGAGAAAGGTGATAAAAGAGACAGAGGGAAACAAAAGGTGCCTTGAAAAGAGTTTTTGGAAAAGAAATCTGTTGCAAACAGGCGCGTACATACAGTTGTCAAACTTTTTACCATTAAATGACAACAAAGGTTTACCTGTCAGGCTTGAAGTTTCATTAATACAGAAAAAAGCGTACAGTATAAATGTTGTTTTCGAGGCTGTTCTCTCTGGAAAAAATACCATTGTTTGTTTGTTCAAATTCCAAAACTGACCTATGAATTTACCTGAAAAGGATTGCTTGTGGCCCTGCAAGATTACCACTGTCTGCCAGAAGCAAAAGCTGAAGCAATGTGAGGTTTTTATTGCACTGCAAAAGCTGTTTGCGGCGTTCAGTCCGAAATCGCCCTGCGTTAAGAATGCACGGGGCTGTGTAGGTGTGGGTGTATTGCTTCAGGCACCAGTGAGATGATGATATATGATCCAGGAAGTTTTGGCAATATATCCTTGAGTTCGGAGGCTTTTATTAAATGCCAAAACACTGCAGAGTGGTTTATTGTGAGACCTATTATTATTATTATTAATGTTATTATTGTGGTTATTATTATTAGTAGTAGTGTTATTACCATGTGTTATGAGACAGATCTCCATATCAGAAGATGTTAATAGGAGTTTTACCAGACAAGAAGACA